>NW_022589707.1:56821276-56874947 GCF_004348235.1 Phoca vitulina
AAGAAAGAAAGAAAGAAAGAAAGAAAGAAAGAAAGAAAGAAAGAAAGAAAGAAAGAAAGAAAGAAAGAAAGAAAGAAAGAAAGAAAGAAAAAGGAAGGAAGGAAGGAAGAAAAAGAAAGAAAGAGAAAGAAAGAAAGACTATAGCTTTGGTTTCATCGGGTCAGATTTAAAAAATTGAAAGTTTGCATAAAATTACATCTCATCTCTTAATTATGGCAATCACTATTCCAGATATTTTAAATGTTATTAAAATGTATTGTACTAAATAATAAGCTAGAAAATACAACTTGCGGTTGAATATCATGTCTGATTCATTTCAAAATCATTGATATCCAATCCACCTATATCACTCATACAGAGTAGAAACTAAAAGTAACCACATTTACATCCTCAACCAAAAACTCTCCAAGATTTCATGATACCAACTGATTTTTATACACCCATACATCATAGCCTATTTTATAGCTTCTCCAATGGAGAGTTTTAGTTGAGATCACCATTTGAAGATAGTCTGTCTTAAGTCAGGCTTCCTCTTGCCCCCCAACCCACCACCCCTCCCCAGGAAATAGTTCTGTTTAAGCCTAGATGTGGTACCATCATCGAGGTTTTAATTTAGGAACACCTTAATCAAAGTGGTACTTAATTACTGCTGACTCTTGAAGTTAACTCCTCTATATTTTCTCTTCCCATATAAAAGCCATGGTCTTGTAAGATTTCTAGTAGGTTTGTGCCTATCCTATAATTTTTGCCTCCCCTTCTTTTTACATGCTATTGTCTGTAACTGACACAAACATGTAGTCAGAAACAAAACTAGCAACTGGCTCTCTACAATTTACCATTGCCAGAGAGTTCAGTAATGTATATTTGAGCCCTGCCCTCAATTTTACCAACACGCTCAGCTCCTGAGTGTCACATATTGCTAAAAGTGCCTTAGGGGAAAAGTTATAATGACTACAAATTGACCTATTTTTCATAAATAACCCAGGGAATTTCATTCTACTGGTATAATGCACACTCTCACTCCTAAAAATGAAAATGTCCACTGCACTTTATTCTACCACCCCTATGAACACATCTATATCTGTGATGACAACTGCTACAGCAATCATAGAATTTGCATTTGGCTTATGTCACACATGAATCAGTGTAGGTATTGCATAATCATTGTTCTTTCACAGCGTGACCATTTTGTGAATATCTTACCACTAAATACCAGACCTTAGCATTCTACTTGGTACATAATAGGCACTCAATAAAAATATGTTGGCTGAAAACGTAAAAGAATGAAGAGTTGAAGTCTAATTTCAGCATATTGAAAAAGAAAAGTCACCCATAACACAGAATTATCAAAACAATGTAATACTCCAAGATATATCACTCATTAACTATATGAATCTAAACAATAACTTGATGTGATTGCATAATACCTCACACAATACTGATGTGAGTATTAAGTAAATGATGCATCCCAATCACCTAGCTTCTGCCTGATGCACTGGAAGAATTCAATACATGTTGAAAGCAAATAATAGAGGGTACCAACAAAAAATTTTTTTAAATAAAATATAGATTTTAGAGATGCCTTTGGAAAAGATCACAGGAACAAGAAGGAGGATAATTGTTCTGAAAATAAAGGTTGTTTGACGACACTGTTCAATACCCATAGAGAGGGCAACCAAGGAATGAAGCTGACACGTAAAGCAAATTAGAAATGACTTGACCTTTTATAATCTCCCTATTGATCTCACTGCCATTAGTGACATCTCTTCCTTTCATCTATATCATTGCTAGAGTTAGATTTCTGAAATGAAAATCTTCATATATCCGTACAATGCTGACATTTTTCAATAGTTCTTATAAGCTACAGGGTGGAGTCCAGTCTCATTAACACTGGGTGTAAGTCCGTTATCAGAACCCTGCCAGCCATTTCCATAAAATCTCTTACCATGTGCCCCCATCAATTGGGGGGCAGCAGAAGCATATTTCTAGTTGTTTTCTGCCTGTGTCTAGTGATTTCATGCTCTGTGCTCCGGTTTATAAGTGTCTGGAACCCCTTTAAGTACCTCTTCTAACCAGCAGACTCTTTTTTATCATTACCAACCTTATTTAGAGATCACTGACTCTTTGCATAATTTCCTGACTCTCTAGACATATTTATTTACATCCTTCTCCTTCTAGTCATTCAAATTACTTCTACTATGGCAGGAGTCCAGTAATAATTATCTGTTTACTTATGTTCCACTGTACTTCAGTGAAAGCCATCTCTAGGCAGGCAGTGTATATTTCTTCTTGTTGACCTGGGATACAAAATGACTGCCAAAAAAGGTGATATTCAAAAACTGATGAACTAAAATAAAAGCTAATGTATGGCCCTTTACTTGTAATGTTTAAATTATTTAATGACTCACTAATATTTGCTATTTATGGACACAGGAGGGTTGGAGTCAAAATGGTGTGGCTTGAGTGTCTTGGCTGTATAATAGAAGGTCAAGTTTCTCAAGTGCTTTGGTCTCTATCAGCTCATTTACTACATGGGGATAGTTTACCTCACAGTGTTGTTCAATTGATAACGTCCTTAAACAGTGTTATCACACTGCTTACACAGTAGGTACTTACTGGATGTTAGTTAGTCCTATCCTACCTTGTGCTTTGCCTCTGTAGTCAGCCACTAGTTTTTCGTTGTATTCCTAAAACTCCTTAATACAAAAGGGACTGGATGATATAGAATAGAAAACGAACTGATAATTTTTTCTAAAAAAAAATGTTAAACACTACCAAATCTTCTATATTGAGCACAGAATCAGAGAACTCAGCATTTCGGAGATCTCTGAAAACCAGAACATCAGCACTGTAGGCCAATCAGCCTATTCTGTGTGTGCAGGCATTTGTTTTGGAAAGACTCACAATGGGATAATTACCTATTCACTTTAAAAGCCTTGGCTGTAGCTACCACTGAATCAATGTAAGTTAATGTAGCAGATCAAATTTTTTTCTTTTAGTTAGTTTTCTTCTAAAACTGTGAAAGATAATGAGTAATAGAAGATGAAAGCGCAAACATACACTCACATATCTAAAGGAAAATACTTTATCTTCTCACACTAAATATGCAGTAAATGATGCAAAACACAAAATACATTTTGCACAGTATTTCTCCCAGACACCAAATTTAGAAATAAATCCAAGCTATGACTAAGACTATGAATTTAGCTAGATTTTAATGCTAGAATAAGAAACCAACAGTCTGGGAAAATTTCCAACCTTAGCAAACAACCATAAGTAGCTTTCTTTTCTCTCCGAGCTTTTATTTCCGACTACCTCAGATGCATGCTACCTTCTTCATTCATCCAGAGAGTCATGGTGTTAAACTTCTTGAATTAAAGACATTAGAGACTCTTGAGAAGTCACAGACAATGGATCACCAGAGATTGAAAGAGGAAGAAGAAATTCTCCATCAGAATCTATCATTAACAGCAATATTAAAGCGCATAATCATTCTCTTAATGTTCAACATAAAATAAAATGTAATATTACCTTTTAAAATTCATTTTGGCATAATGATAGTATGGATTAAGGTATTATCTGTCAGTCTTGGTGATAATAAGTGAAAAGAATGATAGGCAGATTCACTCCCCCCCCAACATATTAAAACAAAAATAAAAACCTTAAAGTAATCTGCCATTAGGAAACATTTACATTTATCTATGCCAACTCATGATTTATTGATTTTATCAATAAATTATTCAGGTCACTCACTGATGATAGAATTGCCCTGTCACACAACTATGGAAACAAACAAGAAGCCTAACTGAAAAAAAAGGTGTCAGTTCCCACAGGTTCAGTTGCTTTGTGAAATAACAAGCATACATAGATGTGATAAAAGTACAATCAATAAAAAATAACATTATTGATGGTCCTGAGGCTTTTTTTTTTTTTACTATAGACAGTGTATCTGAATTATAATCAATAATGCCATCTAATACCAAAATTACCTCAAAGTTGTACATCCAAAATATAAGTAATGAAATGTTGAAAACAATCTTAGTATGCATATATCACCACAAAAAATCGAGGCAAATTCTATTAAAGCTCCAAAACATTAGAAAGGGTATAGAAATCTATAATTTACTAGATTATATATATATATATATATATATATATAATGATGATGGTTAACTGGTTCTGAGAAATTTGTTTAAATCTCTCAAACATATTCTACATAAATACTAGAGTATCCCATATGAATATGGAGAAATTATATAATGCACACCCACATTAACTTGATTAGATAATTGTGCACATTTTTTCCATATTTGTATCTCCTATTTTTGCTAAATGCTTACATACATTATTGACATTACGAAGCTTCACTATGAAATATTTTATGCTTTCCAAATAAATAAGCAATTTTAGTCCTTAAAAGTAATACCCCATTACATCTAAGAAAATTAACAATTATGACCACTTCAAAGTCATTATTCATCAATATAATCTAACACACATTTTATATTCAAGTTCCCAAATTCCTAGTGCTGCTGAAGTAAACCACCAAGTGAGGGTGAAGTTCACTTTATTTATCCCTTGCCAAATTACATTTTTTCTCCCTTGAAACTAGAAATACTGGGTAGTGTGATATTTTCATATTCTGAAAACAATGTGTTTACATCAACTTTTCATCTTGTAGCCATAAAATGATGATGTTTTCTAAAGTTTTTTTTTTTCTTTTTCCCTTCACATTTATTGCGCTGTACTCTTCTATAAAGAAGAGCTTTCCCACATCAAGTAAAGCTGTATGGTTGCTGTGTGGTATAGGATCTCCTGTCACTTCTCTTAATTGACAGGAGTTTCTTTTCTGTAAAATCGTGGTATCATAGCAACTTTTCACATGGTGAAAAAAATTTTTTGTTTGATTATAAGTGGCTTTCTCTCTCTCTTTCGTTTATTATGGCCTCACGGATTTTTACATATTTAATTTTTTCAAAAAATTACGGTAATTGTTCCATTAAAACATTATTGAAGTATAACATGCAGATAGGAAGATGTACATACCAGAAGTACATAACTGGATAAGTTTTCACAAAGTACAACACACCTAATATTCAGATCAAAAAGAGAACCATAGGAGCATCTCAGAAACCTCCCTCATGCCCCTCTCTAGGTAAGTCCCCAAATATCTACCATCACTTTTAAAACCACAGAATAGCATTGTTTGCGAACTTTATGAATATTGAATTTTACTTTATGTATTGTTTTGTGTTTGGAGCCTTTCAGCCACCATTGTATTTATGAGATTTATCCATATTGTAGCATATAGTTGTGATGTGTTCATTTTCACTGCTGTAGGCTCCTATTGCATTTTTGAATATGCAGCAATTTATCCGTTCCACTGTTTTGGGGGAATGTACAGTTTCCAGATTTGGATTATTTCAAATAATGTTACTATGAATATTTTTATACATATCTTTTGTTTGATAGATATGTGCTTTTCCCTTGGGTATGCATATATAAAATATAGATAAAGCATTCCACATGTGTGCAAATATTATATACATACATACCAACACTGCTGTCAACAATATATGAGGGTTCTAATGCTATATCCCTGCCAACTCGATATTTTTTCTGCTTTTTTACTTCAGCTTTTCTAGTGAATAATCAGTGGGATTACACTGTGGTTTCATTTGTATTTCCCTGATGACTAATAAAAATAAAACATCTTTTCGCATGTTCACTGGTCTTTTGTGTATTCACTTATTTTTGTGTATAATGCTTGTTTGTTATTTCTCCCAGACTATTGTTAGGTTGTCTCTCTTTCTTATGATTTATAGGATATTTGTAGGATTTATCCTGAATAAGAGTCCTTAGTCAGATATAAGTATTGAGAATAACTTCCCTCCAAAACACACAGCCACAGTTCTCCCTTTTCACTATTAAAGGTGTCATACCTTAAAATAATCCATTTTTAAAAGTTTTCCTTAGTTAGTCCTTTTTGTATTTGTTAAAAATATTTTTCCATTCCAAAGCCATGAAGATGTTCTCCTATGTCTTCTTCCAAAGCTCTATTGTATTACCATTCACATTTGTTGTGAAATATCTGGAGATGATTTGTCCTTTTATACATGACTGGATTTGCTTTACTAATACTTGGTTTAGGATTTTCTAGTTTTACTTTGTTGTTTTTTTCATTGCTCTTGGGTAACATCTAGAGTGGAATCACTAGGTCAATGTTAATTCTACAAAAAATCTGCCAAAATATTTTCCAGAGTGATTGTGCCATGTGTGTTCTCAAAAGCGTATGACAGTTCTAGTTGCTCCAAATCTTCAACAACATGTTGCATTATAAGTCTTATTAATTTTAGAGATGCTGGTAGATATGCAGTAGTATCTTATTGGTGGTTTTAATTGACATTTCTCAAATAATAATGTCGAGTATCATTTCATATGTTTGCCATCTGCATAAATTGTCTGTTGACATGTGTATTTAACTCATTGATCCATTTTTTATGAAGTTGTTTTTGTTTTTATAATGGAGCTTTCACAGTATTTTAGATTCTCTGGATGTAACTCTTTTATTATATATGTTTATTATTATTATTATGTAGATTTCCTTTTCAGAAAAACTTAAATTTGATGAAGTGTAATTTCTCAATGTTTCCTTTTATAATCAGTTCCCTTTTTATCCTACTTAAAACAGTTGCTTGGCACAAAGTCATTAAGATTGTCAGCTTTCCGATGCCTTTGAATTTATAATTTTTGTAATTGTATAGATTTTTAGTTGTTCTTAGCAGGAACATTGGCTTGCTGCCAACACTATCTCTTACCCAGAACTAGACTTTTTTGCTGTTCAAATATTCAATTATGTATAAAATTAAATGGGAAGGTTTCTGAAAGAAACAAGTTCTTCATCAATTTCATTATTTATAGTTAAATAGCTTTTATTTGATATCTGAGAATATCTGATTAGCTCTTAGGAAGACATTTGATTGTGCATTAGACAACTTCAATAGGGCTTGATCTTTCAAACCAAAATGCCCTTATTAACAGTCTAAAACGTGATTTAAGATTTAAGTTTTTCTTCACAGGTTTCCTATAAAATATATGAAGAAAATTTTGAAAAATTGAGGAAATATTTCACTAATAAATAAAATGTAGCCATATCAGCAGATATACCAACAATTTCCACCCAGATGCCCGATAGTCACTCTGAACTACAGAAACAAAGATATAGAGATTCCAATCAAATTCTGGAGTTATTTCCTAAAGATTCAAAAAAGATGTTATTCTCACCTCACAGTGAGATATTTCAGAATTCTTCATAGTCTCTATGATAAAGAGAAGGAAAAGATTTTCTTCTTCTTTTTTTCTTTTAAGTTTATTTATTATTTCTTTTAGTAATCTCTAAACTCATTATGGGGCTCAAACCCATGACCCTAAGATCAAGAGTCGCACACTCTTCAGATTGAGCCAGCCAGGATCCCCTTATCGTTTTTTGACCCAACCATTTGTGTTCTGTATCTCCACTACTCCCCTCTAAAGCTTGGGAAACCACACCTAATTGCAGTATATCAAGATTTATAGCAGTTTAGTAAGAAATAAGCAATTAAAAAATACAGTGTACACTGGTCATGTACATTTTAATTTAAGTTCATTGTAACAATAAGCTTGAGAAAATAATAAGGCAAATAATTTGATATAACATATATAAAATATTTGAGATTGACTTTTTTAAACAATCAGGAATGATTTTACTTTAAAATCAGAAAATTTCAAGATTATAGCATCTAAATAAGAGTCTACCTGATAATAGTTATTAATTTCTTAAATCTGAATTAGGTACACATCTAAATAGACAGTTAATTTAATTCTGTATAATTTAGATATTCAGGAAATATTGAAGAAATTATGGTTTGTTCTTCTATATACTTATGTGTAATCCTTTCAGAGAAATGTTCTCAAGGCTTGCAATTATTTCCTACTGTAGGTAATGGTCCTCTGAAAAATCAGGTGAACATTTTGGTAATGTTCCTAGTTCTACCTGTGCTGTAGACCCCATCAAGAAAAGAATTCTAAGAATTTATAAAAATATATGGACATTTTATATCAATCAGGATTAGGTTCAGGTGCATATAATAATAACAAATTGCATTAACATATTAGGATTTATTCTCTCACATTAAAATAAAAACAAAACAAAACAAACACCACCAAAGGGCGGGGGGGAACAATGACAACAACAACAAAATACAAGCAGTCCTGGGATAATACAAAACCTTCGTGAAGTCATTTAACTCTTCTCTCAGCTAGGCTGACTTCCACACAAGGTCACACACGCCATAGATTAATATAACTAGTACAGCCTTCATGTTCTGTTCTTTTAGGAAAAAGGAAGGAGACAGGAAGAAGAGCAAAAGGGCATTTAAACAGGGTGGCAAGCAATTTTAATCAGCCTTCCTGGAAGTTCCACATAATATTTCTGCTTACAAATCCTTGGCCAGAACTTAGTCTCAAGGTCACACCAAGCTGCAAAGGAGGTTGGGAAATACAGGCTAGGATATGTGCCCAGGTAAAAATTGGGGCTCTGTTCCAAAGCAAATGGAAGAAAGTTGATTTGGGGTAAAAAATCATGAGTCAGCCACAGTTTGCCCTTTGCCTGCCCTAATTCACATACATCCTCTTTTCTATAACAGACCACACTTTACCTCTTATAACCCCAAATTCTCCCTTTAAGTTACCACTAGACCTTGTTCTGGACTCGTGAAACCTTCCAGATTGGGATCGTCTGTGTCTTCTCATGGTCTTGTAACCTAAAAGCTGAATGAGAACACCTGTGGTTCAAAATCACTCATTTCACATTGACATATTGGACAAGGAACAATAGCTCATTAAAACTCCCATCTATATGAGGGGTAAATAGGAAATATTTAGTTGTCCCTGTCTCTTGACCAAGAATAAATGTAAGTTACTTGCTTATCCCCTAGCTTTGCAGTCTAGGATGCTATTCCTTTGCACGTTATCCTCCATTGCCTTATCAGAACTGGAGTGTGGATTATAACTTTAGCAGGTGCACTGCACCAAGACAAGCTTCTGTGGGTTAGGATTGGAATTTCATTGACAATAAAGTTCCTTCAAAAAATTGGTAAACTTGGGCTCTGTATTATTTTTGTCAATATGTGTTGGAATAATTATAAGCAAACACTTTATTGGGCTGTAATTTGTAAGCTTGAGGTCTCAGATCTTTACTTCCTTGTTTTAATGTGCTTCCTATCCATCTCTCATAACTTTATGGTCAATAACACAAAGCCTTCTGGAAGGAATTAAATAATTCCTTTAATGGGAAAGGAATACATGCACACACACACACACACACATACATATTTATTTATTTATAGAATTATAGGTGTCCTTTAGTGGAAGTGATTCCTGGTCTACTATATAGCCAGAAAAGAAAATCTTCATTTTATATTGTATATAATAGCTCATTAAGGGGCGCCTGGGTGGCTCAGTGGTTAAGCATCTGCCTTCGGCTCAGGTCATGATCCCAGAGTCCTGGGATCGAGTCCCACATCGGGCTCCCTGCTCCACGGGAAGCCTGCTTCTCCCTCTCCCACGCCCCCTGCTTGTGTTCCCTCTCTCACTGTGTCTCTCTCTGTCAAATAAATAAATAAAAATCTTTAGATAAAAAAAATAGCTCATTAAAACTCCCTTCTATATAATATTGTTACTTTTATGTTAGCCAATGTGTAAATTGATCTATATTGATCACAAAATATACACATAATTATTTATCTCCACATCAGTCTTTTCACTTGGACTCTGGGTTATGCTAGGTCTAACCCCTGACCCAGTACTGCAAGTGTCTAATACATGCTTGTGGATAATGAGGTTTATTTCTTAAGAACTTAACACACGTAAATTAGGTCTATCTTTTTTTTTATTGGGATAAAATTAAACTTTGGATTACTTCTGTCTGAGCCAATAATTTTTCCAATAGGCTATCATAAGTTTGGTATTTTATGTATTGACGTGTATGTATTGGCTTTTGGTTTGCTTTGGATGGACTAGAATGTCTTTTTTTTTTTTTTTTTTTCAGGAACAAAACCCACAGCTCTTTAGGGGTTTGGGGACATCCATTAGCCTTTATCTGCCAGTTAATTACTCTTCACATTAAACTGCTGCTCTTCCTGGGATGCTTAATCAAACTGAACCAAATCTTTTAGGGTTTGCTCATTTATAATCATAAGATCACACAAAGTTGAATGACTGGTGCAAGGTAATTTTCAAAAAGATTTGAGTATCATAAATGGTTTCATGGGAAAATTGTCAACAGCCTATGCTTTCGGAGTTCCTGAAGTTCACTTAAAATTTCCAGGAAACATATGAATTCTCTCTTTATGTTTCCCTTTAAGATATTTCTAAAGAACTTTTATTTTTTTTATTTTTCTAAGGAACTTTTAAAAGGGAAGAACCAATCTTTTCAGTTTTTAACATGATAGACACAAACAAAAACAAACAAAAAAACAACTCAAAAAACAAAACCACCCATACATACAAAAAAGCCCCACAAAACAAAACAAAAAATAAAGCTGGATAAAACATCAAAAAAAATGTTTCATCAAACAAATGGATTTCTACCTAAAAAATTTATTTTGTATAGAATGCCTTTCTTCTCTTATCTGTGCTATGTAAATATCATTGCTGATTAACAGGCATGGTGGTTAATAGATTAGGATTAAAACATTGAATTTAAATAAATCATGTGAAAGTTTACTTAACTTGTGATATACTTCATGTAATTTCTTAACTCAGGTTATATTAGATATTATATGCTTCATCATCAATCTACTTTCCAATGCCTAAAAAATTCCAATGTATCTAAATTCGTATTATTGAAAAAACTAAAAAAAAAAAAAAACCTATTTAATGGAGGGAACATTTTAATAATGTGCTGCATGCTTTTGAGTATGTAATTGTGAAAGTAAAAATAATTTGAAGTTTAAATTTTGTTTGGGAAGTCAACAACATAATATAAAAAATCCTTAGAAATTAAATTTTAAAACAAAAGTATATGTTCTTAGTTACATACCACTGATGGCATAGATTTATTTTCTGGACCTTCTACAATTTACCATTAGGCTTTTCCATTGTATCTGGTAATCTGATTTAACATTAAATAGTTTTTGCTGTCATTTTGAGCAAAACAACATCTTTAAAACATTAGCTTGATTTTCTTTTATTATACTAAATTAGAAATTTAGTCTGTGTTATTTCTCTTTATTTACACCTAGAGTTGTTTTTTATCTATTTTTCTTTTCTGTGCATCTATTCAAGCATAGCAAAAAACTGGAGGAGTGACACAAGGTCATAATATTGGTAACATGATCAACTAGAGGAAGTACTGCTACTCAGATACACACACATACACAGACATGTTTCTTCTTGCTCCCCACTGTTTCTCAACTGTGATATTTTCAAAATCAGGTTTTCTGAGTTTGTACAGCTGTGTTATATAGGCCAAACTCATTCTGTGTGTGTATGTGATGAGAGGAGACCATTTAAAGTCAGTAGACTAAGTTGACTGCATGACTGATTTTTATACTTGCATAAAATTCTATTATGCTTATTAAATAAAATAAAACAGAAGTAGATTTTTAAGATAAATAAAATATCTTCAAATAAAACCAGATGAATACAAACCAAAGAAGGTATTGTCAGGAGGACTATAATTTATATCTCAGGTTAGATGATTTTATCATATCTGAGCAGATATTAGAATTTTGGAGAAATTAAAGAACAATTTTTGAAAGAGAAATGTATAAAACATTGACGTATTTATGAACTTTTTCATACAACTATCAATTTAATAAGCATTTGTTTGGAGTATATTATGAATGCTGTTAGGAATCGGGGATTCCTTGGGACCTTATAACAGCCCTGCCTTCAATGGTACCTGTTGTCTAGTTGGGAAGCAGGTTAAAAAAAATAATAAAAATTATATATATAATGTTATATATTTTTAAAAATTATGTCATAATAATATAATGACATAAATAAAATGATTATGTCTTCTTAGTGTTCAAAGCACAGAAAACTAGTCCTATAATAGAGAATAATGAATCGGCTATTTGAGGAGATCTGCATTTGGCATCAATGGCTAGACTCTGGTACTCTTGCCACACATAGTCATTGTCTGGGGTTGCCTGGGAACACGTTGTCTCAGCTTGAAAGCTGAGGCACTGAAGCTGAAGACTGTCAGCTAATTTCATTCGTTGCAGCCAAATGGCAATTTCTTTCTTGAACAGAGATCTGAGTGGCATATTTCCATGACTGCTACAAATTAAAAGCTGGATATGAAAGCCTTAGAGCTACTTAGATGCTGAGTAGGATGGAAACAGAAAAGTGTCATTTGGATTTGGCAAAATGGAAGTATTTGATGATTTAAGAGTGATTTAAAAAGAGTGGTGTGTAAGAATTTTTAAGATAGTCTAGAATTCCCATATGCTGAAGAATATATGAGAATTGAGGAAAACTGGAAATAGCATGGTATGAAAGGGAACAAAGAAATTGTATAGGAGTTAAACTGGTTTATTAGTTGAATAAAGGGCATTTTCAACTTTAAACTTATTTTTATTTTATAAGATAAGAGATAATAAAGAATTTGTGGGTATCAATGGGGCTAACTCAGTAGAGAAGAAATTAATAAAGATGCAGGAGATAAGGTAAATCACCAAAAATACAAAATCCATTAAGATAAGAGAGATAATTAGGCCCAGGACTGAAATGAAGAGAATGGGATTTGGCAAGAGTAGGAATTTTTCTTTCATTATAATGGAAGAAAGAGAAGTTGGGTAGTTTTGCAAGTGAAAACATGGATTTGTTAGTGGAAAGATAATGGCGTTACAGATTTCTGGCTTCTTTTTCTCAATAGATTATGATGGAGAAGAGTCATCATAGAAAGTGGGAAAGCAAGCTTAAGAGTAGAGAATACTTGTTTTTTCAGACAGTGTTAAGTGAAACACATAAAAACTCTGAACACAAGTAACATACGGTTTAGATTTTGCAATCTAAATGAGAGGTGAGAGAGGCAAGGAAATTTTCAAGGGTGACTAAAATGATGAACAATAGATTATAATGAATATTTTTGTGAAGTTCAAAGAATTTTAGATGTACATGCAGTGGAATAGTCATATGGAAAGATAGGAGATGGTTGGTGTAAAGGGTAAAACATTCAAAATAGAGATTTCAGAAGTGTTTTACTTTCTGGTATAAAATTGGAAATGGCTGACTAAGGTGGTGTAAGCAAAAATTCCACTAGAAATAAATACACCAAGGAACGAAGAAGTCAGGGAACTGATGAGTCACCTTCCAGGATGTCAGGAGTAGGCATTAAAATAAAGATTGTTATACAGGAGCTAAAATCTTTAAGAAATGAAGTAGAATGGCTAGAAGATTAGAATGGTAAAGGTCATAGACTGTCAGGAGGAATAGATGGCACCCATATACTTTGAGGAACAGGACTGATTTCTTTTATTTCCTTCCCCTCTCCCTCCTCTGGAAAGAGGTGAAGAAATGGAATGCAAAGTCTAATGGAGAACCAAAAGGTCGCCAACTTCATCTTACATTTGCTTACGGCTCAGTGTCAAGTTCATGAGGTCACTGATATTTGGACAAACTTCAAAAAATGAATAGTGGTAAAAACAAAGAGAGGAAAAATTGTCTCCATCTAGTCTTTATAAGAAAAAAAGATACTCGTGTGGTTTTGCTGAGCCAGCAAATGTTTGAGGTTGTTTAGTCTACATCCTTAATTTCACACAAGAGAAAACCAAAGCTTTTGTACAAATTTACTGATCTTCAAGCTTACACAACTTGTTACTGGTGTTAAAAAACAAAATTCAACCAAGTAAATTTAATCTAATTGACTTTATTCAACTAATCATGAATCGGGCAGTATCCCATCTAACAATGAGGGAGGAGCTCTCAGGAGCTATAAAAAATGGAAGGATTCTATAGCCAGAAGGGGTGGGGCAAAGAAGTTAAAAGAATTGATTAGTTCAGGCAAGAGTATCTTTCCTTAGGGGAAGGCAAGGGGGTCTTTTCATAGCTAGTGCTGATCAGGAAATTGCAGACTGACTGGCTTAAAATTCCCTCCTGGGTGAGGCTGGAACTGCAATTAGTCAGGTATTAAATCTTGGTGGGGTTTAGCAAAAGTGCCTCTAATCTGGACTTGTTTCTTTTTAACACAAGCAAAGGCTGGATTAACTCTAGGTTATACATTTTCCCCTAGTTTTATTCTACTATCAGAAGGAGTTTCAGGAGATGGAACACGTACTAGATTAATTGTAGGACATACTGTAAAGTGTATTTCCCTCATAAATACATGAAAGGCAGGAAGTAATTCTCTTTTGGTGTAAAGAGTACTTAGGATTCTTGTCCATAAGGATTCTTGACAATGAGAAATAGTGACAGCTCTAGCATGCAACCTTTCATCTGAACAAAAGCAATTCTTTAAATTCTAAAATTCCCTGGCATTTACACAATTTGATGCTAGGAAAGCAACTGTATCACCAACATGTCATTAATATAACCTCAAGGAGAGTATCCTTGCAACTGGTTGGTTAACGGTTTTATTCCTACCTGAAAAGGTTCTTTGCCTTGATGAAAGTAACTGGGAAGAAAACACACTGTTCTTCTTTGTGGTTTAGAGACTGATCACAGCATTGCTACATCTATAAATAATCTTCTAGGAGAGTCTTAGAAGTCCTGCACAAGTCCACTGTCACAGTTTATTGGCTAATCAGCAAAGAATTGAAATCTTGATTGGCTTTATTTGTTGGCTGATTGAAACACTGAGATAGGAAGTAGTGGACAGATTAATTAATTTGTGCTGGGGAATCCAAAGTTAATCTAAAGAACGCTGTCACTTTGATTGATCGCTGTGTGAGAGAAGAAGTCTTTAAAAACCACCATGAATCGTCACTCGGTGGGCACATAAATTCAAGGTTTTGTCTATTTAACTGATTGAATTCCACTGAACTATACTGAATACTAATGTTTCTGTGTGCATAACAATTACATTTTAAAGGTGGCCTACACATGACAGAGAAGAATGAACAAAGGATATGAACAAAAAGAAACAACTGCTTTCTTAAACACTATCATGTTCAAGAAATATGAATTTCTACTTTTCTAGCAAATTATTTACTTACATACATTTTTTGTGAGATGTTTTAACCTGATTGTCAAAAAAATTGATTTTATAAATCTATAGTATATTCTAATTATTTTTGTCTAAGAACCAGAGTAAGTTTTCATGCTTACACAACCTTTGAGAAAAGCAATATTCTTTCAGGCTCCCATTTGGACACATATTAGATTACCCATTCAGTTTTGTTGTTGTTGTTTTAGTTTGATATTCTATATATTTCATTTTGGATAGTTTGTATTGCTATGTTGTCAATTTCACTATCATTTTCTCGCGTATTATCTAATCTGCAAATAATCCCACCCAATGTGCTTTTCAGATCAATTATTTTAGTTTTCAATTCTGGAAGTTCAATTTGTATTTTTTCTTTTCAATCTTCCATGTCTTTACATAATATCTCTTTGACAATATGGCATAGAGTTGCAATGACTATCTAATGTCCTTTTCTGCTAATTCTAACATCTATGTCAGTTCTAGGTAGGTTTCAACTAATTCTTCTCATTCTTTTCCTGTTTCTTTGGGCTACTCTTCCATGGATACGAAGCATTGTAAATTGAACCTTGTTGGAAGCTGGATACTTATGTATTTCATGTATATATAATTATATATATATATATATATATATATATATAGTTACGTATATATAGTTATGTATTTATAGTATATTTTAGTATAGTTTATAGTATACTTTATTTTAGCTATATGTACATTACCTTTTGTTCTGGGATGCACTAAATTTATTTGTTTAAAAAAAAAAAAGTAAGTTGATTTGTTAGGCAAGACCAGAGCATCATTTATTTATTTTTAAATTTTATTTTATTATGTTATGTTAGTCACCATACATTACATCATTAGTTTTTGATGTAGTGTTCCATGATTCATTGTTTGCATATAACACCCAGTGCTCCATGCAATACGTGCCCTCCTTAACACCCATCACCAGGCTAACCCATCCCCCCACACCCCCTCCCCTCTAAAGCCCTCAGTTTGTTTCTCAGAGTCCATAGTCTCTCATGGTTCGTCTCCCCCTCCGATTTCCCCCCCTTCATTTTTCCCTTCCTACTATCTTCTTCTTCTTCTTCTTCTTTTTTTTTTTAACATATAATGTATTATTTATTTCAAAGGTACAGGTCTATAGTTCATCAGTCTTACACAATTCACAGCACTCACCATAGTACATACCCTCCCCAATGTCCATCACCCAGCCACCCCATCCCTTCCACCCTCCACCACTCCAGCAACCCTCAGTTTTTTCCTGAGATTAAGAGTCTCTTAAGGTTTGTCTCCCTCTCTGGTTTCATCTGGTCCCATTTTTCCCTCCCTTCCCCTATGATCCTCTCTCGTTTCTCAACTTCCTCATATCAGTGAGATCATATGATACTTGTCTTTCTCTGATTGACTTATTTCACTCAGCATAATACCCTCCAGTTCCATCTGCGTCATTGCAAATGGCAAGATTTCGTTGTGTTTTTTTTTTTTGATGGCTGCATAATATTCCATTGTATATATACACCACATGTTCTTTATCCATTCATCTGTTGATGGACATCTTGGCCCTTTCCATAGTTTGGCTTTTGCGGACATTGCTGCCATAAACATTGGGGTGCACATACCACTTCGGATCACTACATTTGTATCTTTGGGGTAAATACCCAGTAGTACAATTGCTGGGTCATAGGGTAGCTCCATTTTCAACTTTTTGAGGAACCTCCATGCTGTTTTCCGGAGTGGCTGCACCAGCTTGCATTCCCACCAACAGTGTAGGAGGGTTCCCCTTTCTCTGCATCCTTGCCAACATCTGTCGTTTCCTGACTTGTTAATTTTAGCCTTTCTGACTGGTGTGAGGTGGTATCTCATTGAGGTTTTGATTTGTATTTCCCTGATGCCAGGTGATGTTGAGCACTTTTTCATGTGTCTGTTGGCCATTTGTATGTATTCTTTGCAGAAATGTCTGTTCATGTCTTCTGCCCATTTCTTGTTGGATTATTTGTTCTTTGGGTGTCGAGTTTGATAAGTTCTTTATAGATTTTGGATACTAGCCCTTTATCTGATATGTCATTTGCAAATATCTTCTCCCATTCTGTCAGTTGTCTTTTGGTTTTGTTGACTGTTTCCTTTGCTGTGCAAAAGCTTTTTATCTTGATGAAGTCCCAATAGTTCATTTTTGCCCTTGCTTCCCTTGCCTTTGGAGATGCATCTAGGAAGAAGTTGCTGTGGCTGAGGTCAAAGAGGTTGCTGCCTGTGTGTATAGGCAAAATCCTCAAGGATTTTGATGGATTCCTGTCTCACATTGAGGTCTTTCATCCATTTTGAGTTTATTTTTGTGTGTGGTGTAAGGAAATGGCCCAGGTTCATTCTTCTGCATGTGGCTGTCCAATTTTCCCAACACTATTTGTTGAAGAGACTGTCTTTTTTTCCATTGGACATTCTTTCCTGCTTTGTCAAAGATTAGTTGACCATAGAGTTGAGGGTCCATTTCTGGGCCCAGAGCATCATATAATGTAGGTCTAATTACTTGTCACTACTGAAGCAAGTTCCTTTTCAGTACTCTTGCCAATTCTCTGAGTTTTGACATGTTCTAGTCTGGCTGGTCAAAACAATTATTATTCCAGTTCCTATGTGAGTGGCCAAGAACTCTTTCTTATTATCCTGTCAGATGATTCTTTCCACAGCTTCAGACAGTTTTCTTCCATGCATGCTTTGATCACTACTATGCTGAATGTTACATTTGGACTCTGCAGATCTCTGGGATTCTCTCTCCATGTAGCTCTCTTCTACCAGCCATCTGCTTACTTTGTCTTAGAAATTTTAGCCACCTTGGTCCTTCATTTTCTGTCTTACAGGGATTCCTATTCTTTGTTTGATGTCTGGTGTCTTGAATACGATCACTTTACATTTCATCTGTTTACTGGGTGTTTGTTTCACATGAAAAGTTCAATCCATTTGCCCTTATTTCACTTTGATTGAAAGCAGAAGTCTCTCCTATTTTAATGTATCTAAAAGGTAAGTTTTGATTTAGCTTCCAGCTGATGAGAAAAATATCATGTAACAAAAGTTCTGAGCTATTGAATACAGTGGGAGGTAAGTTAGGAAATGTCAGTAAAATAAATAAATAAATAAGCCAAAAATGATATATTTTTTAAAAAGACACATTTGTGCAAAATTCCTTGGGCCAGGAAAAAGGGACAAAATAAAACCTCATAAAGACATATGATTTTTAAAAAATTTGATGCAATCTAGCAGGTCAATTTTCAAATATGAGTGTTTTTATTTATTTATTTTTGACACAGAACTAGGTTTACAAGAGTCAGGAGGGTACACTGAAGAGAAAGCCTCTCTTCTCCCTTATCACTACGAGGGAGTGGAATCAGTGACAAAACTATAGACAGCGAATTAGTAAGTTGTATTAGAAACTGCAAACAGCTCTGTACTTCTGAATACAATGTGTAAAGTAAGGAATGGTGGAATATTAGAGTGATGTCATAGTCAGGTCAGGACCAAAGGCCTTCTGTGGCATGATGAAGACTTTAGGATTGAACCTATACACATGAGGAAAATCCAGTAAATTTCTGCTGTTTGCGTCCTTAATTTTTGGCATTTTATTGTGATGTGCATATAAAAGAGTATGCAAACTATACACCTAAAATTTCACAAACTGAATTAGCATATGTAACCTCGCACAGATCAACAAATCCAGAGTGTCAGCACCCAGAAGCACCCCTTGGGCAACTTCCAGTCATTAACAGAGCAGCCGATTCACAAAGTTACCTAATAAACTCCCCAGGAGAACTCTCTCTACTTGGAGGCCTGGAATATTGAAACAAGTAGTTATTTTTTTTCCTTGCATTTTCTTTTAACAAAGAAGAAAAAGAGAAACATCACTGAAGTGGAAACAAATTCGTGACAGAGCAAGTGAGTGGAAACTCCGAGACAACTCAAATTTATACCTTTCTGAGCTCTAAATTATTCCATGCAAAAGGTTTCACTCTAGTCCTCAGAGACATTTAAAAAAAAGCAAACAAACAGCAAAAACAAGGAAGGTAATAAAGACTTCTACATTATTGTGCTATAAATACTGAAACTATGTTTCCAAATGTGACAAGAAATATTACGAGCGATTGCAGATGCAAAATGGAGCAAGTGTAATACTCTTTCCTCAGAGGCACCGATAAAAAAAGACTATTATAAAGCACTACAAAATAATTTCTTTATCCAAAAGCTCTGAAGCAGTTATTAAACCAGCTGTTTTCAAAAGTACACAAATCTGCTAAGTTGCAGTTGGGTAACTGTTAAATGTTAAAGCAATGAATGATCAGCACAGAGCAGATGGTCTGGGAATGGGTGAGAAAATGGCAATGTTAATACCACCAGACTGAGATGTTCATTTGTGCTGTGGTATGCGCAGACTGGGTGAATAATGAAGGATCCGTAATAATTGTGCAAATCCCAACATTATTAAATCGATTCAGCTGGGGTTTCTTAATATATGTGAAGCACTTCATGTACTTGGAGAAATACCTCCTCTTTGGCTAAAGCTGTTCTCATTAACTCATACTGCTTTATTTGCAGTGACCTCGGTGTTCCTGTTAAGTAATGAGTGGAATAAAAATTAGATATCCACTTTCAATCTAAGTATTAGAAAGGAGGGAAAATGTTAAGAAAAGTGTCAAAGTATGAACATTGCGTAAGACTGGCCGATGGCGTTAATTTACCTATCAAGTTCAGTTAGTGTTTATTTTAGACTATTTAAGAGTTTATAATTAGACTTGCACTTTGGGGGTTTGAGCAAGTTGCCTTTTGCTAGGCAATGTTTATTTTACCTGTAAGGGAAAAAAAGTCCATATTAACATATCTTCTGGTTTTTCCTTTAACTTGGGCATTTCCAGATTTTTACCACAATATCACCTCAGAGGATTGTGGGAAATGGTTTCTGGGAAGCACAACACATCTTTAGCAGTTTGTCTCAACCTGGGATCTACTAATAATTGTTTTGGGGGCTGTCCTTTACAGTGTAGGATGTTTACAATATCTCTGCCCTTGGCCCACTAGACGCCAGTAGCAGCCTTCCCCCCCACATAGTGACAACTAAAAAAAAAAAAACAAAAAACGTATCCAGACATTATCAAATGTCCCCTGGGGAGCAAAACCAACCCCATCTCCCATTCCTTATAGAGAACCACTGGTCTATAGGAAAGCCAAAGGAGAATGTGGTTCATTACCTCTGGTGGGAAAAAAAAAGAAAAAAAAAATGTCAACAAAGAGTTGAAAGTTTTAGCTGAACTGGGCTTTAAGTAAAATTTTGGTAGATAGAATCCCATGACAAGGCTAAAATTTTCAATTCTATGAATGTGAGCTGTGTGGTACTCCTAAATGTTGGTAATGAAATGAGGTTCAGAAATAAGTGAGAAAAAAGAATATGCAAGCGAGGTTTTATAAATATTTTTTGAGCAGAAATGTCCATCAAGACATTATTAAAAATAAAGGAATTTGAAGTCAAGTAGATTTGAGGTATGCTGCATATCATATCTCCAACACTGAAAAGTTATTTTGCCCACAAGCATATCAAAGGCTCTAAAATATCTTGCAACTAACAAAACAAAGCGAAACAAACTTCAGTATTTACCTTTGGAGTATAAATGGGTACATGTGTGAGTGCATAATAGGTAACTTCTCACAGAAATAGTAGTCTCCACTAATTTTAAGCAGTCAAAGGGAAGTCACAAACCCCATCAGATCTACATCCTGAAAGCCATACAACTTATAAGATAGCCGATCATCTCTGTGTAGAGCCAAATTTTAGATGTCATTGTAAGGAATTGGAAAGTTGAGAGAAGGTGTTTGTAGTGGGAGGTGTGGTGTCAGAGCTAGGGTAGGGAAGAGTGGGTTGGAGGTTGACTCTAGTCAGATTCACTGACACCAGCAAGAACTGACACGCCATAAAGACTAATTTTTAACTCTGGAGACCAAAGAACTATAGTAAACATTAAACAAAAATAAAGTTTATAGCAATTGAGAATAGGTACAAATAAATTTGCAAGTAGGTAGGCTATTTATTCCAATGCTAATAGTTAATAGGTCAGCTACTGTGATCATAACATGAGCATATTCAATGAAGAACTGATTATTTTTTAAAATATTCCATTTAGTCTAAGCACTGTGCTTTATCTCTGTCATGTCATATCTTTCATGGTTTTAAGATATTGTAAAAATCTATTCATGCAAATCTTAAGCAAAAAAGGTAAGGAATTTGTTAATCATGCAAAGATTGCAGGATTTCCTGAAATCTAGTTTAGTGATTTTGGAGAACTAATACAATCAATTAACTTAAAAGTTAATAGTTTGCAGTTTAAATTTGAGGAAATCCCACAGGGGAAAAAAAATGGAGAGAAAGGAAAATAAAAGTAGAGAAGCATTCTGACAAATGTATCATCAGATTTGTAGAGCTCCCAAAAAGAAACAGAAAAACTGGAGGGAAGGGAATTATTAAAGAAATAACATAAGAAAATTCTTGAGAAAAAATAAAAGTTGGGAGAACCATGAATTCTCTACTATAATGTGTAAAGAAAAGATCCATACCACTACATTATCATGAAATTAAAATACCATAAATTAAGAGACAATCCTAAAAGTTTATATAAAGGTAAGAGTGAGACTCCCATATAAGTTCAAAATTCAGTGTAGATTCCATAAAAAAAAACACTATCAAAAAAAATTTCAGTCTAGAATTCTAAATCCAACCAAATGATGAATCTAATGTAAGGTTAAAATAAAGACATTTCAGGCACACAAATGAAAACTATTTTTCATAAATGCCTTTTCAATAATCTACTGTAAGATATTTGCTCTTAAAATAAGATCGTAATCCTAAAATTACATAAGATCCCAAAACAGGAGCTCAAACTTCAGAAAGAGGTGAGAGAGATTCCCAGGACAGTATTGATGGGGAGTCCAAGAATGCTAGCCAAAATTAGGACCTAGAGATCTAGAAGTTCTTTTTTTTTTTTTCCCCTAAGATTGTATTTATTTATTTGACACAGAGAGACACAGAGAGAGAAGGTACACAAGCAGGGGGAGTGGGAGAGGGAGAAGCAGGCTTCCCGCAGAGCAGGGAGCCTGATGCGGGGCTGGATCCCAGGGCTCCAGGATCATGACCCGAACCGAAAGCAGACGCCTAACGACTGAGCCACCCAGGCGCCCCAAGATCGAGAAGTTCTAAGGAGGTCACAAGAACAGGGCTCCTAAAGGGCTGATAAAAAAAAGAGAAACAATTAAATAATCAAGGAACTGACAGACTACTTGATTTGTTGGCCAGACAGGGAGATTTATATTTGGGAGATTATATTATATCAAAACTTTGAAATGGAAATACATAGAGAAAAAAACAAAAACAAATGCTAATAAAAGAAGCAATTAGTAACTTCAGCGAAAACAAGTATTTTTATAAAAAAAGAAATGTGGTGTTAATATGTTGGCAACTGTCTGGAAAAAAGGACATTGCCAAGCATTTTTGGAGGATAAATAAATTAGTGTACCATATTCAGTAATCATCAAAATATAAAATGTGAATAGCTTTTGTCCTAGTAATTCCTCTTCTAAGGAATCTAACATCAAGAAATACTCCAGGGGCGCCTGGGTGGCTCAGTCGTTAAGCCTCTGCCTTTGGCTCAGGTCATGATCCCAGGGTCCTGGGATCGAGCCCCGCAACAGGCTCCCTGCTCAGGGGGAAGGCTGTTTCTCCTTCTCCCACTCCCCCTGCTTGTGTTCCCTCTCTTGCTGTGTCTCTGTCAAATAAATAGATAAAATCTTAAAAAAAAAAAAAAAAGAGAAATATTCCAGAAATTTCCTTAGTATATGCACAAAGATCTTCATGGTAACAAATTAATAACAGGAGAGAAAGAGGGAGAGAGAGAGAGAGGGAAAGAGAGAATTTAAATGTATATTAGTAGTATTATGGAATACTGTATATCTATCAGAAAAAGAGACAAAAGGTTTTATGTACTAATATGAGATTATATTCATACTATATTGCAAGTGGAAAAATTACAATTTAATTATCTTATTTCATCTTTGTAAAATAAATATATATGTTCATGTGTTACTATGTGTAAAATAAATATATATGTTTATGTATTACTGTGTGTTTTTATGTGTACAAATGAGTGTTCATGCATGGATGTGTGATCCAGAAGTATACCTACTAAAATATTTTCAGTGATTATCTCTAGGACTTGGAAATGGGAAATGAGACAACTGTCATTTTTATGATTTTTTATATAAATATGTGCTATTTGTCATAAAAACAAAATAAAAAATACAGAAAATAAAGAAGGAATCATACCACAATGTGTCTTTGGTTGTCAACCATTTGTTCTACTTTTCTCTCTATATAAGCTTCCTCCTTGAAGTACAGAGGGTGCACAGTGAAACTTAAATCTAAGACCCATTCAATCTGTTATCTAAAAACTGGACTTCTGGGGTACCTGGGTGACTCAGTTGAGCATTCAACTCTTGGTTTTGGCTCAGATCATGATCTCAGGGTCCTGAGATGGAGCCCCTCCTTGGGCTTCATGCTCAGCATGGGTTCTGCTTGAGATTCTTTCTCTCCCTCTTCCTCTCCCCCAACCCCCTGCTCATGCACTCTCTCTCTCTCAAAATAAATTAATAAAACCTTTAAAAAATCTTTAAAAACTGGATTTATGAGCATATACAAAT
The DNA here is from genome assembly GCF_004348235.1 of Phoca vitulina. Lineage (NCBI taxonomy): Eukaryota > Metazoa > Chordata > Mammalia > Carnivora > Phocidae > Phoca > Phoca vitulina. The sequence goes on from NW_022589707.1 coordinate 56,845,185, forward strand.
GTATCTTTAGTATGTAGAGAAAGGATATACAATTAAAGTCCCTGGTGTTTCCACATATGTTAAAAAAGCACATTAAGACACTTAAAATAGCATGATTGGCTATTTAGAGTTTAGGTGATTATATGTTGGAAAACATGTGCATTATCTACTTCTTAACTAATGGACATCATCATCCAGATGGATCTGGCTATAGATAGAAATGTTCTCCTAAGTGGTAGTCAGTGCCTTTGGATAAAATATAAAATTACTCCTTGGTTGAAATTGTTACTCAATTCTGGGCAGCTTCAGGATCTTTCCAAAAAATCTTTGGCAAAAGAGTAGAGTAAGAAATACTTAAGAAAATTATGTTTTGCTTTTTGTTTTCTGTTTTTTATTTAAGTGAAGCTTTTTTGCATTGTAGAATCTCGAGGCAATGGAATCTGTTATACTGATTTGAAGGCCAAATGTCTGGGGCACCTTTGGAAGGCTACTTTCTATGATTTATAGGATTTTTTTTTGCTTTGTTTTCCATCCAGATTTTAAAATATATATATTTAAGTATATTTAAATATATATATGAATGAATAATGAAGAATACCACAGTATTTAACATATATATGTACATGTAACTATAGCTACATATATTATTACATAATGTATTATTCTACATATTATATTTTATATATATATAAGTAATGAGGTATTCCTTATTTACTAATTCCTCATTTACTATATATTTATATATACTAGTATAAAATAGATATACTGTATAATATATAAATAATGAGGTAGTCTTTATATACTAATATATATCTGCCAATATATGTATGTGTATATATATGTACACACACATATGTTTCCTACTTTGAAACGTGTAAAAATCTGATGGAAAACAAAGTTCTATGAATCACAGAAAGCAACATTCCAATTTCCCAGCACACACGTACACACACACATACCCTGATTACACACACACTGATTCCAAAGCCAACATACATATCAGTATACATACATACATATATGCATATGTATTTATATGTGCATGTGTATTTATACATAAGAATGCCCCTAAGGCTTACAGTTTATGTTAATATATTTAGGTAGCTTTTTTTCCTGTTTACTATGTGCCAGACACAATGTGAATCCAGGTTTTGTGGGGCCCAAGGTTTATACAACTTTAGATCAATTTTTATTAAGAAAAACATTATAAAACTTTTGGTATAGAATAAGCAAATGGCCTCAGAAGATGCCTTGTAAGTGGAGCTCAGGCTTCATTAGCGTTTTAGTTAAGTCCTTTCTCACAGGGGCGCCTGGTGGCTCAGTCGGTTAAGCCGCTGCCTTCGGCTCAGGTCATGATCCTGGAGTCTGGGATGGAGTCTTGCATCGGGATCCCTGTTTAGCGGGGGGTCTGCTTCACCCTCTGACCCTCCCCTCTCTCATGCCTTCTCTCTCTCTCTCAAATAAATAAATAAAATCTTAAAAAAAAATCCCTTTTACAAATACTAAAGTGATCTACACCTTCTCATCATTCCCTTTTACCAGCCTCCTCTCCAGCTTGGACTACTACAATCGTTCCCTAACTGGTCTCTCTGCTTCCACCCCTGCCCTGGCACTATTCAAACATCTTATAGCAGCAATAAATTTTAATTTAAAAAATTTTTTAATTTAAATTCAAAGTGAGCATGGCATGGTGGCTCCTCAATTAACTTATGATAACCAAACCCCATATCCCACTTGCCAATTCAATCCCTGCCTCCCTCTTGAACCCCACTCTATACCACTCCCCAAACTGTCTATTATGATCCTTCCATACTGTCCTTTCTTGTCATTCCAACATTCCAAGCTTGTTCCCAAGCCTTTGAACCAACTGTCTCTCTTTTCCAGAATGCTTTTCTTTCAGATCTCCTCATAACTAGCTACTTCTGGTCATTCAGATCTCAGTTCAAAGGGCTGCTCCTAGGAGAGGCCTTTCCTGACCATGCACCTCAGACCTGCCTGCCCTGCCCATCATCACCACCATTAGATATTCTCTATTTTCACTTTCTTTTAATTTATTCATAGCAGGTATCACTTTTATATATTTGTTTCTTTGTATACTTATCTATTTCCATACCTGTCATTTAGCAGACACAGGGTAAATATTTGAAATGAATGTCTTTAGTCAATGTGATTATAAGCTGAACTAAACGCAGTCTTTCTCCAGAAAGAGTTCATAGTCAAATTCAGATACATTTGATAACATATTCTTATAGTAAAATCTTAAAAATTTACAGGTACTCTATTAGTTTGCAGAGGAGAAAACTTCAGTCTAGGTCTTAGACAGTGAGTATAAATGTGTCAAATAGACTGGAAAAAAAAGTCTTAGAGAAAAGTGCAATTATATATTAGTATTGGCAATTATATATATATATATACACACACACACACACGTGAGTATATATATTACATTGCATTATATTCTACTATATTATGTATTAAGGGGTAATAAATGCCATGGAGTGAGATAACATAGGGTAAGGAAGAGTAAACAAAAATGATGGTTCAGGTGTGCTATTTTATATAAGCTGGTTTTAGAAAGAATATTAGTTTTTTATGGTTGCTGTAACAAATTACTACACTGGTGGTTTAATATAGCACAAATGTATTATCCTACAGTCCTGCAGGTAGAAGTCTGACATGGGTCTCACTGGGCAAAACTCAAGGTGTCAACAGGGCTGAGTTCTTTTTTGGATATTCTATTTTTTTAAAAAAGATTTTATTTATTTATTTGTCAGAGAGAGAGAGCAAGAGAGAGACAGCGAGAGAGCACACAAGCTGGGGGAACGGCAGGCAGAGGGAAAAGCAGGCTCCCCATTAAGCAAGGAGCCTGATGCGGGACTTGATCCCATGACCTGAGCCAAAGGCAGATGCTTAACCGACTGAGCCACCCAGGCCTCCCTTTTCTGGATATTCTAGAGGGTGATCCGTTCCATTGAAGTTTCCAACTTCTGCAGGCTGCCCTCATTCTTTGGCCGGTGGCTCTCTTCCTCCATCTTGAAAGTCAGCAATGATGGGTGAGTTCTTACACTGCATCCTTCTGAACTTCTCTTCTGTCTCTTTCTTTCACTTTAAGGGACCCTGTGATTACACTAGGTTCATGCTGACAATCAGGATAACCTCCCTATTTTAGGGTTAGCTGACTAGCAACCTTACTTCTGTTTGCAACCTTAATTCTCTTTTGCTATATAATTTAACATATTCACATTTTCTGAAGATTAAAATATGGACATCTTTGGGGGCGATTTTTCTGCCTATCACAGAAGACCTCTTTTATAATGTGACATTTGAATAGGGGACAAAAGGAAGTAAGGGGTAAATCATGTGTTTATTAACAGAAAAAAACATTCCAAGCAAGAGGGAGAGGAAATACAAGAGCTCTGTAGGTGTGTTTGGTCTATTTAAGAAGTAGTAAGGAGGTCAGTATGGCTGGTGTGAGGGATCTAAGGGCAAGTATTAAAATTATGGGCCTAGATAGGTGTGTTTGTGGGACTGCAATCACTGTTAAACAAAGTAAGAACTTTGGATTTCACTCTGAGTGGAATGGGAAATAGTCAAACGTTTCTGAGCAGAATATCATGACATGACTTTGGTTTTAAATGATATGCAAAAGTTGATGAGATAGCTCAATACACATATATATGGGAATATAGCCAAATTTAAAAAAATTGAATTTGAGGAAAAATACAAACTATAGCCAAAATAAAAGAGTAAAGTATATTGATAAAATAAAATAAAACCCTTTAAGACAATGTAATAGTCATGAAAGTGTGTATCAAATATGTACATATATACACATGTGTGTATATATCTCATATATACATATTTCAGACAGAGAAAAATATACAATCCACAGTAATTGTGGAAAACTGACATATTTTCAATGTTGACAGAATAAATATAAAGTAAAAATTTAAGATACTCAAGTTTTCGGTAATACATGCAGTGTAATTTAAAAAGACTGCTGTAATAGATGTTATAATCAATACATAATAAAAAGGGAGTGCACATTTATTTCAAAAACCCACACACATCATAGGAAATAACAAGTGAGCCAAGATAAAAGTATATATAAATCGTAGTTATTTAGGATCTGAGTCTGGGGTCTGCCCACTCTCCAAGAGCATCTTTCTTTCATATCATGTAGATGTGAACTGTTTTTAGAAGCAAGCCTCCTTAAAAACCCGAAACCTTTTTGTGCTTTGTGTAGCCTTAGTGAAGTCTGAAAAAGTTGCCCTATGGATTTTCCTCATTACATATAATTAAGTTTTATTCTTGAATGACAAACATTATTAAGATGCTTTTAAGGTATTAAGAGCATAGACATCAGTTATACTTTTTTCTGCCGCTCATATGATCAACCTTCCAGCTCCTTTATGAAATATAGAAACAGACAGGAACACTTTACTTTCCGGGAGAATATTATTTAGCTTGGTAGTCAAGGCCTAGTCATAAAGAACTAAGCAAACCATGGGGCATGTATATGTCCTATAGGAGTAATCAGGTATCAACACTTACTGGTTTTCCAAGATGTGCCTCAGTAAAAATGCTTCAATAGATGAACCAACTATGTGTTCGCACTTCCCCATCTCCAGGTTTTCATGTAGAATGATTGCAATCTATCTTCCCTAACTTGTTACTCTCCATAGCCTTGCTGAGCATTAAGTAAGCAGTTCTCTCTTCTACATTGACTACCTGTATCTTTATAGTATCTTTTTGGCCTGATAATTCTATTCATATTCAGTAAGCCACCCCAGAGGTAGAAGGATCCATACCCTAAATCTCTTGACACTCAGACAGTTTGTCTGAGCTTCCTCTCTGAATAATAGAAGGAAGTCTCATGTTCCCTTTCTTGTCATTATCTTTTGGTGAAAGACTTAAATCATAATAGGGAAATAATTTTAATGAAGAGAATGATTAAAATGATGTGGTAGATTAATCAGAAAGTGCTTGCATGTAAGAAATCAATGTTTAACTACAAAGATTTGCCATTGCTGTAAAAATACTCACAGATTCTTCTAAAATAGAGAATATCTTATACATTTGAGAAACCCCAAATTGGTATCAAGTCCTCAAGATTTCAACCAGGGGCAATATTTACTCAGTATATTAAATACACTTTTGTAAATTTCATAGAAATAAATCAATGTTTTCTGTACATTTCTCCTTTTTTTCCTAACACATGAATCCAAATGGTTGTGAAAGATTGTAGTTTTTAGGAATTTAAGTAACATATGCTTTCTGCAGAATGTAAGGTAATAGGATAGAATGTCTACCCTAAAAAAGTTGTGAGAATATTTTGTGGTAATCTAAACTAGTGGTTATTTTCAGATTTGATTTGCATAGTTCTAGGGTGAATTAAAATGACAGAGCAAGAATTACAATAAGGATAAAGTTTCCAGATTATAATAAAACAAGACTTATTTAAAAACTTCATTGAAAAAAAAAATAAAAACCTTGTTGAAAACCAATAATAGTTAAGAAAAATCATAACTTAAAAATATGATACCTATAGTAATTTTTTTGGGGGGGGAGTAATTATACAGTTTATTTTTGAGTATATTTGAAAATTTTCATAGTTAAAGGTAAAAAAAAAAAAAAGCCAAATACTATATGCATATTTACTTGCTACTAGAAACTAAGGACAAAGGTTTTTGCTTTTGTCTCAGCCTTGATGGAATAAAAGTTCTCAAATGTTTGCATGAAAAGTTGGTTGTTTTTTGTTTTTTGGTTTTGTTTTGTTTTGTTTTGAATTTTATTTTATTATGTTATATTAATCACTATACATTACATCATTAGTTTTTGATGTAGTGTTCCATGATTCATTGTTTGCATATAACACCCAATGCTCCATGCAATACGTGCCCTCCTTAATACCCATCACCAGGCTAACCCATCCCCCACCCCCTCCCCTCTAGAAGTCTCAGTTTGTTTCTCGGAGTCCATAGTCTCTCGTAATTCGTCTCCCCCCGCCCCCCGATTTCCCCCTCTTCATTTTTCCCTTCCTACTATCTTTTTTTAAAAACATATAATGTATTTTTTTTTTAAAGATTTTATTTATTTATCTGACAGAGAGACAGCGAGAGAGGGAACACAAGCAGGGGGAGTGGGAGAGGGAGAAGCAGGCTTCCCGCTGAGCAGGGAGCCTGATGCGGGGCTCGATCCCAGGACCCTGGGATCATGACCTGAGCCGAAGGCAGACGCTTAACGACTGAGCCACCCAGGCGCCCCACATATAATGTATTATTTGTTTCAGAAGTACAGGTCTGTGATTCATCAGTCTTACACAATTCACAGCAGTAATTTTTACCTTAAAAATACATACTATTCTCTCTAGTGAAAAAAATTTAAAAAATGAGACATCTTTCTCCTTATAAAAGTTTAACTGCTGTTAAAAATGCGATATTTTTAAAGAATTTATTGGAGAGAGAGAGGGAGAGCATGGGTTGGCAGGGCGGGGGCGAGGATAGAGAAGGAGGGCAGGAGAAAGAGAGAATCTCCAGTAGACTCTGCACTGAGCATGGAGCCCTAAACAGGGCTTGATCTCAGCACCCTGAGATAATGACCTGAGCTGAAACCAAGAATTGGATGCTTAACTGACTGAGCCACCCAGGCACCCCTCAAAAATATAATATTTAAACATGGTGAATATACGAGTAAATGTACCCTATTTTTGTACCTAATAGCATTACAGAAAAGTACAAATTTCCTGTACTAAAATTTGGCTAAGTATATAGAACATCACAATCTCAATTCTAGAAATTTGTTCTAATGAATTAATCAAATATTTCTACCTGGTAGAAATCTGTTAATGAAAAATGAGGAGTAACTGAAATGCTCAACATAAGAGGCTAGTACGGTACATTCATTGATGAAATTCTATGAAACCATAAAAATGCTATTTGGGATGGATATTTATTTTCAATGTACAGTCTTCATAAAATGTCTATAAATGCCCATTAGCATATATATAACACATAAAATAATGATGTAAACTTGATATCATGCACGGTAGATATCTCTTTAGAAACATTTGATTTCCTTGTTTTATATTTTTGCCTTTGCATATTTTGTAATAAATATTAATTTTATAATCAGGAAAATAACTTTTAAAATGTGTTTTGATTGTAGAGACCCCTGGGTATTAATATCTTCTGACCTGAAAACCATTGTAAACATTCCTAACTATTTTTTTTGCAGGTAGATTATATCTATATTTTTGTGTTCACATTTCTATACATTAGGATTGCTGATAAACTGTTTCATTATCCTCTATGATGGCGTGGAGATAGCATGTGGATTTTTCTAACCATTTAAACTACATACGAGTAACAATTTTTTTCCTTAAGGTTTAAAACACACAAAAAAACCAATAGCAAGTTATATAGGCTGCATCTTAACTTCCATACAGATAAACAGACCCTTTAAAATTAATAGATAATAAAATATTGGTATAATTTTACATCTGTTACAAATGATATGAGGTAATTTACAATCCACATGAATACATTCAACAAATATCTAAGGCGATCACCTGTCCTTCAGTTTCAATAATCTTTCAAGGAAGACTGTGCCACTGGAAAATACTTCCCTACGCTACTCTATTTGACACCATTTGAAATTCCTCCTGCTTTCTCAGATAGAGCCATGTCTAGAAGTTTGTTTCTTTTGGTAATAACAAAGTTGTGGCGATCCCACCTCAGAGGCAAACCACCCAGTAAAAATATGTCAGTGGACAGGATGCTGGGTGAGCATTAGCAATCTCACTAAATAACAAGTATGCCATTAAATGATATTATAACTTTAAAAAAGTCAGTTTCTTAAACTTCAAGGCAGTCATGTTTTTGAATATGTAGAGCTATGTGAGCCTAAAATTCTCCTTTTAGTGCATAATTAAAACCTGTTTTTAAAATTAAGTATTAACTTTAACATAGATAAACTTAACAGCTTTTTGTTTGTTTTGTTTCTCCAATATGTCAATCTGATTTTTCTTCTAATCAAAGGACTTTTTTTAAAGAAAATATTAAACATTTTTTCCAATAATCTGCCTGTGTCTATGTCTTGTTTATTCTTGTGTTTTGTTGTCTGGCTTAGACAGTTCAGCTTTTGTTGATTAGAATTCTGTTTTGTCTTTGAAATTGGAAAGTGACAAGGCCTTTTGCAAATGTTATGGCAATATACAGCAAACAGCAATTTTGGGGGAGAAAAGAATAGAGCACCATTTGGTATTTTAGTGATTATCATAAATGTGCTTGTGCAACACAGCACACTCCAAATCTAATTATTAAATTGAGTAAAAGGATGGAATTCTATGACATTCTATGGCGCTCTGAGCCAAAGTTGAAAGAATAACTACTGTCAGTTGAAGTATCATTTTCTCTTTGTTCCCCTATAGTATTCTGCTGATAAATACCAAAATGAAAAGTGATAAAAAATGAAAAGTGAGTTATCAGTTTTCTCTAGTAATGACTCTGTCCCTTTCATCTCAAACTGTAAATGGAAGCTAGTTTATAAACTTATGGACCTGCTACTTAGTGTTCTCAAGAAGATGTATAACACTGATATCAAAGAATACATAAGGAAAAGACTACAGACATATATAATCCTAAATACTAATGAAAAAAATTAAAATTAAAAAACAACAAGCAGCATACAGATTTTCATTAAAAGAATAATGCCCTTTTGAATAACTAAAAACCCAAAAATGATTCAATATTAAGAAATCATTAATAAAATTTACTGTATACAATGTATGTTTCTGAAAAGAAAAATAATATGGTCATAAATAAAACAAATAAAAAAATCCATTCTTAGTAAAATAATAATAATTATTCTTTAAAAACTCATCTATATGAATAATTACATATGATGGAAATAGAAAAGAATAAATAAATATGACAGAGGACATGACTGTACATAAAAACATATTTGAAATAAATATTACAAATAGAAAATATTAACAATGTGGATATTATCAAAGGAAAGTTGCTGTTTCATTATCTCTATCCACAAAATAAATGCCTCATGACTTCAATGAATTAGGATAAAAGATAACCCAAAATTAATGATTGTTGAACATTTAAAAACATGTAGTTCTGACAAAGAAGTTACTGTCAAATCTTGTAGGAAGTAGTTAATCAGTACTTAATGGATAATATATTACCTTGATTCAAAGTGTAGAAAGACTACTAAAAATTATATATATTAAAATATATATAGATGTAGAAATATGTATTCAACAAAAAAATAGAAAAAATAAACTCCAAAATCTAAGAACAAAATTTAATGAAATATAAAAATTAATACAATTAGTATAACAAAAGTTACTTTAAAAAAAGTGGTAATAAAATAGACAATAGATAATTGGTCTTGATATCTGACCACTAAGAACTAAAAAGAGAAGTTGCTAATGAAGATTAGTAAGAATGAACATTACATAATTAGAAAACTGGAGATATTATATAGGTAGTTACATAACACTTCTAATTTGCTAATAAGTTTTAAAACTTAAATAAAACTGATAATTAAAAAGAAATTATAGATATTGACTAAATTGAAAAAAGATCTAAAAACATCAAAGAAATTTAATCAGCCTTCAAAAATGTATTTAACTATCTATAGGTTTACAAGCAGATTTCATTAAAACTTCAAGTAAATATTAAATGGTAAAAATATTGTTATAGGGAAATAGGTTAAGAGAGAAATTTCTACAACTATATTCCAATATTAGTATAAATGATTTAAAAAGAAAATTTTAAATAGAACAAATATTAATAAAATCGCAAAAATTCTGTTGTAGAAAAAAATCCACATAAATTCTTGTGGCTTAAATGAGATATATTTCTCACATGATGTGTTCATCATCATTCATCTGGTGATCTGCTACACAACTCCTCACTCCAATTCAGATCACGGGAGCAACCGCCATCTCACACCTTCCTAATGACCCTTGTAGAGGAAATAAGAGTTCTAAAGAGTCTTACATTATGAATTAAGAGTTTCAAGTATATCATTTCTACACACAAGTGAATTTCCAGAAGAAGCCATATGACTCTATCCAAATATATGTGGGCTCAGAAATACACTCCTATAACATGGTAAGGAAACACACTTGCATACACACACACACACACACACACAAACACACAGACTTAGGAACCCTCAATAAAATAAGTATGTTATTTCTTCTTCAATGATATTCAATCCAATCACTCGCAGAGGATACTGAGGATGATTTTAAAATAAAAAGATTTAAAAGACTGAACTAGTCTTACTACATATTTGAATATAATATTAATCTCCAGAAATTTCTAGCAAATAATACAGTATGATATAAATGCAGATAAGGAGAAAAATAAATGGACCAGAATAGAGAGTCCAGAAGTAGATATAAGCAAACAAAGGAAATACGTGAGAAAATAGACTTGACATTTCAAAACAGTGGGTAAAAATAGGGGCTTTTCAATTGTGATGAGATGATCAGCTTGCCATTTGAGAACAAAGATTAATGTTTTATCACTCCTTGAAAAATAGACTTCAGATGAATCAAGTATTATACATTTAATTAAATGAAACCATAAAATCATGTAAGCAGTAGAGAAGAAATACTTTTAATAAGAAGTATTATAGTAAGACACAATGGGTCAAACTCATATAGCCACCCGCTAGTCAAGTGATTTTATACAGCTGAGCTTCTCTAGACCTCGTTCTTGCATCTGTAAAATGGACACATCCAAAGTAGCTTCATATAATTTTTGTGAGGATTAAAATAGAAAATTCAATGTACTCTTCATTTACCATAGTATCTGCCACAAAATGCTCGGTAAATGATACTATCATTATTGATACTATAATAATCATTACATGATTTAAAAGGCATTTGTCACATGTGGCCTAGATTCGATTTGTGGAATTGAATTAGGCACAAGTTCCATGACATCTTTCTTATTAAATAAAAGGTAAGTGAATGGAGTTAGTAGAAGTTTTTTAAAATGTAAAGAGTTTCATTTTATCAATCAGGTCAATGTTCTAAATTAAGCAATTACACATCATTAAATTAGTATTTATGAGATCCAATTAATAATTCATTGCTAACACATTTACTTAAAGTTCTTTGGAGTCACTGTATTTATTCAGTGAAGAGTTAAATAATTTAATTGCTAATCAGTCACAATAAGGGTAATATCACTCTCATCATTAGAAAGAAGCATTACATGCAAGCAAATTGAGGTCATTCTGGAGGAAAGAACTTCTTGTGTATGGAGATTTTTGAGATTTGGGGATTATTTTTTCTACCACCTCAACCACATAGTGTTTGTTTATGATAGAGTCTACCAGCCTGTTTTCCTATAGAAAAACTAGAGGATGAAGCCTGGAATAGAAACCCTCAGACCCCTGGAACATTTTGAACATTGTTCCCTGATGAATGCCTTTCTCTGTGATTAAATACTGAAAAACATTAGAAGCTTTATTTTATTGTAATCTTTTTCCATGAAGTTCTAAATGCCAGATGCCTTATAACCTAAAATAAGTAGCTATTTGCCAATGCATCTCATGTTGCAGACTTAGGAACAGAGAATTACCAAATCGGTACATTTGTGATGTATTAAAATTGATTTTTATTCTGTTGTGTGAGAGCAATCAACAAATTGAAAATAGACAGTTGAAAACATGCCCTAAACCAGTGAGTGATTTTAGTTATCTCTTCAAGATTGGTCTTTATTAATTGGGAAGAATAAAATTATGCTTTCATATTTCTTTCACATAACTTTCAGAAAACATAGCAACTTATCATAGTGATTTTCTCTGAAGAAAAAAAAAAAGTGCTCAAGGGAATTAAAGGCAATTACATCTTGAACAAGCTGGAAATCAAGGTAGCAAGATTGGGTGAGAAGGACGTGCTGGAGCCTAGAACTCGCTCTATCTAGAGGACTTAAGTAGGTTCCTAAAGGAAAATATTACATTAGGCAGGCAAAATGTAAGTAAAAGAAGAATAAAGTAATTATTGTGAATGCTTAGCAAAACATACATAAAAGAAGTATAAAGCAACAATGAACAAGTGGTAATTAGGGATAAGGAAAGAGGGGATTCATGAAGTAGACAGGGACATAGAACTCAGTTCCTAGAAAGAGCCCGGTATGTATGAATTAGGGCCTCAGTCACGAGGGTCTTAGCTTAAGGTTTCCAGTGTGGGGATTTGAACACAAGGAGGTATGTGTGAGATCCAGGTATTGAATCAGAATTCATCACAGTTAGATGATAAGACGAGACCCAGTGCAGGAACCTTTGAATCCCTCAGGCTGACATTTTCTTAATTAGCTGTGCTTTTATGCATACTTATTGCTTGGAACTTTTAGACACTTTGGGAAGTGCACTGAGGTATGATTATTAAAGTATAATTATAGCACTAAGCCTTTTATGATGTTTTTATACCTTTCTGATGGAAGTGGGTACAGCAATATTCAAGAAAAGGTGGCTTCAATTGAAGGGAAAGCAGAACTGGGAAGGCAGGGAAATGAGGTAACACAGGCTGGGACAATGACCAAAGAAGAAAGGCGAATCTCAAAATAGAGGCTCATTTTAGTCACATACACAACATCATGTAATATAGTAATGGTAAGATCATTTACATGACTTGAAGACAGCTCTGAATACATTTCTGAGGGTAAAGAATGAACTGCTTCTCTTTTTAGTGCGTATCTAATATTCCATCACAGAAATGTGCATATATATGCAAGGAGAGAACACTTTCTTAGCCATGTGTGCCCTTGATTTTCTCTCAAGTCCACTCACAGTTCTTTTATCTGAGAAGCAATTTACCTGAAGGATCTGGATCGCTCATATTCTCAATTTGGATTTTCTGTTTGCAGATCAAAGAGGCAATCTCTAGCTTTGCAAAGGTTTCTTGGTTTATCACCTGATGGACTTTACATTTATTAAATGCTAATCCTCATGAGCTTACAAAGAGCTGAAAACATCATTACCACCATTACACTTCATTCAGCAGCCTGCACAGTTGGTGTTTCATGTAGTCAATGCTGCCCTGGGTGAAGTGGTCAGCTGCTTTGCAACAAAACTCTCACTTCTCCTGATTGAAGTCTGAATGAGAAAGACTGCTATGTAGACTTGATTTCATAACCCTGTCACATCATATAATCCCATATTAAGCAAATAATGGGAATCCTGAATTCAAATTTTAAAACTCTTGATTCCTGGTAATAATGCCAACACCAAAGTACATGTATGATCCAAGAAAAAAAGGAAGAGGGTAGCAGGGGATTTTGGTTGACATTTTGAATTAAAGTAGTGGTTAAATAAGTAAAGATGGGGATCTGAAGATGTTCCTTTTCTGATATACCAGATACATCTCTTTATTAGTTGAGTTGTGTTTTTCTATATATAACCTATTACTTGGAATTAGTAGACACTTTGGGAAATTCATTGAGGTTCTTTTCCCATTAAATGACATTTACTACACTATATTTATAGCACTAGGGTTCTTCTGATACTTTCATGCCTTTCTGACTCAAAATTCTTTAAAAGGCAATACACTTATGTAGTCATAGTGTTGAAGCTGCGTATGTATATACTAAATTACTGGTTTTCTTTAAAAGAGAACACCTTCTATATCTTTGTAAACCATTGGATTTGGAGTAGAAATGGCCAGTGATACAGTATCAGTTTGGCATTCTATGTATACTTATAAAGAATTTAGAAAGGGATAACCTCACCTATAGTACAACTCTTCTGTGAGAGCTGACTGGGTAGTGGTACCAAGAATAAGAGAATGAAGAATATTCGTGAGCTGGTAGCCTAGAAGGAGAAGTGGAGGTGGGTCCAGGAAAAAGAAAAGAAAGGAGCTAGGAAGTAACAGAGCATTAAGGGAAAAGGAGAAATTATGTACACAAGCAATATTGTTCATTTTACTATCTTGAGTCTTGAGTGACACTTACCATCTTGTAGTATCTTTCCAGCCTTATGTAAATTATATATACATATATATTTAGTATCAGTACTATCTCTTTCTGAGATGGAAGAGATGGAGGAGCAGGAGGAGGAGGAGAAAGAGGAGAGGGAGGGAAGGAAGGAGGGAGAAGGATGAATTGATTGGTAGTGCTTTCCCTTAACTGTTAAGTTGGAGGCTTTAAACAAAATCAAGAGCTTGGGAAATATACCTACCATCTTTCAATGGTCTGTTTTTTATTCATGACAAATTAAACTATTTATGTAAAGAAGGATGTTGCTTCCTTTTTGACCCTCATATTAACTTTACAACCCAATTCCTACTTACTCCTTGAAAGTTGATGGAATATTGTTTATGTAAACCAAAGTTCAGAAAGCAACTCATAAGTGGGTCTAAACTGCCAAAATAATCTCTAATTATCTGGGAGAATCCAGTTCAGTATAAAAGGCTATACACACACCTGCATGATGTCCCCTTCTTTCTTTTCCCTGTCTTATTCCTTTTTGATTGTCACATAATTTTAACCTCTCAAAGTTAACTTAGCTATTTTTTCTTTTACAACATTTTTGAATTATTAAAATCATAGTTGAGTTTATAAAAATATGGAAAATACATATATAGAGAGAGAGAGGGAAAGAGAGAGACAGAGACAGAAATTCGCAATCGCATATAACCTCGCCTTACCTCCTACTCCCAACTAGTGATAGCTTTATTTGTATTTTGCTATATTTATAGGTATTTTAAAGGCTGAAAAATATTCTGTTCTATGTATATGTCATATGTATTTAATAGTTTACATTAATTACAACATTGTTGCACTTAAGGATTTTATGGCTTTACTAGTTTAATCAGTATCTTTAGTTTGTGCTATTTCTGGAAGACCGATTTCTTAAGAGGACGATCACTAGGTCAAAGAATGTGATTGTTTTTAAATTGAAGTCTAACTTGCATACACTCAGGTAAGCAAATTTACGCAGAGAGTTCAATAACTTCCTATAGGCATACACTCATGTGAGCACCTCTCAGATCAAAATATATATATTTTTAAGCACTGAAAAACTGTGTATCTCATTTAATTAATAACCCACCAAAAGATAACAACTCTCTAACTTCAAACACCATGTATAGTTGGTTCTGATTTTGAACTTATACATGGAAAAATCAGTATGCAATATTTGTATCCGGCTTCTTTCACTCAACATTTTGATTTTGAAATTCACCCTTATTATTTAAAGCAATTCATATAGTTTCTCATTCATCTTTTACTGCTGTGTAATATTCCTTTGTGTGAGCATACACTAGTTTATCAGTCTACTGTTAAGACATTTGGATTATTTCTAGTTTAAGGCTATTAGGTATAAAATTGCCACAAACATTTTTTTATACGGCTTTTGACAGTCAGAAGCCTTCTTTATGTTTTTAAATGCCCAAAAGTGGAATTGCTAATTCATAAGGTAGGCATATGTTTAGTTATAAAAGACATTGTCAAACAGTTTTCCAAGGTGCTGCCCCAAGAGTTTACAATCCCTCCAGCAGTGTATGAGGCATCCAATTGCTTGTCCTCCTAACTAGCTTGTGTTGTCTGATTGCCATATTGGTATGGTACACTGGTGGTATTACCATTTAAATTTGCTTTTCTCTGATAATAAATCACATTGAGCACCCTTTCATATATTCAAAAGCCATTTGGATATCTTCTTTGTGAACCGTCTGATAAAGCCTTTTACCTATCTTTAAAAGGTGGATATTTTGGAGCACCTGGGTGGCTCAGTCAGTTGTGTCCGACTCTTAATTTTGGCTCATGTCATGATCTCAGGGTCATGAGATCGAGCCCCATGTCAGGCTCCATGCTCAGCGGGGAGTCTGCTGGAGATCTTCTCTCTCCCTCGCCCTCTGCCCCTCCCCTCATTCTTTCTCCTTTCAAATAATAAATAAATAAATATCTTATTTATTTATTTATTTATTTATTTATTTATTTATTTTTTAAAGATTTTATTTATTTATTTGACAGAGACACAGCAAGAGAGAGGGAACACAAGCTGGGGGAGTGGGAGAGGGAGAAGCAGGCTTCCTGCCAAGCAGGGAGCCCGATGCGGGGCTCAATCCCAGGACCCTGGGATCATGAGCTGAGCCGAAGGCAAATGCTTAACGATTGAGCCACCCAGGCGCCCCAATAAATAAATAAATCTTTTTTTAAAAAGGTGGATATTTTGTCTTTTCCATGTTTTTTTCTTATTTTTTTAGGGATTCCTTATTCATTATGGAATATGAGATATTTGCAAAATATAGGTATTACAAATACCTTTCTCCAGTGTGTGGCTTGCATTGACTGAGAAGCTTCTGGTTCTCTAAGTTCTGAACCCTGAAAACTGTGAGAGATTCAGTTTTCAGTTTTGCTCTTTGGCCAAGGACTCTATGCCATTTCCTAAATTGGTAAATGCCTTGGACAGAAAATCAGACCTTATTCGAGCGAGACTTTCCAAAAATCTGTGTGAATCTAAGATAGATTGTCCTACATTTGTATATATTATCATCTTATTAAATTACTTTTCTTATTCAACCGTTTTTTAGGCTAATTTGGTTGATTTTACTAGGCATAAAATTATAGTTTGTAAACAACTCACTTATTATCTGTTTCTAAAAACTATACTTGTTATTTCTTTGACATGTATTATTAAGTTTGCTAGAATTTTCATATCAATGTTAAGTAATAGTGGCCAGTAAAAATTTTTATTTTAAATTTAAGGGACATAATTCAATAGTATTTTTTAAGGAAGTACTGACTATTTGTATGAGATCATATTTTTTATCATGTCAACTAAAATATCTTTAAATATCTTTGACAGAAATTTTTAAAAGATAATGTTTTTACAATGCTTTTTAAAAAGTTTTTTTTTGTTTTTTTGTTTTTGTTTTTGTTTTTTTTTTTTAGAAAAGCATGTGCTCCATTTAGAATGATTCACATATTATAAAAGTGTGAAAATGAAAAGAACAAAATCACTTAATACCCTATATTGGGAAATAACCATCTTTTGCAATTGGTAGATATCGTTCCAGATATCTCTATATGAATATATATAAATTGAAAGTTAAATGAATGTAGAGAAAAATTTATTTAGGAAAATGGATTCTTAATCTTTCTCTTTTTAATAATTAAAATTAACTGCAATTATAGTTAAATTTAATCAAAGAAATATGAGGGAAAATAAAAGATTGCTGAAGCTTAAATTTTTTTTTAAGATTTTATTTATTTATTTGACACAAAGAGAGAGAGAGAGAGAAAGACAGAGCGACAAGTAGGGGGGAAGAGCAGAGGGAGAGGGAGAAAGACTCCCCGCTGAGCAAGGAGTCCGATGTGGGGCTTGATTCCAGGACCCTGAGATCATGACCCGAGCCGAAGGCAGCCACTTAACCAACTGAGCCACCCAGGTGCCCCTGAAGCTTAAGTTTTTATATAAGAATAGTATATTCTAAAGTATCCCTCTAAAATTAAATAACAATCATGAAAAACTATGTTTCAAATGTTAACATAATCTATTATCATCTCAATATAAATATGGAAATCAGTACACTAACTCCACTTACTCTTACCCTATCACTGGTTTTTCATTTTTTAAATCCTTATTATAACAGCCTGAAGGTTACAAAAAATAAGTGTTAATTTAGTAATTATAATGCCTAAGGTTTAATTTTAATTTTAAACTAAAACAATCCTTACTTTCAGTTATTTTACCATTAGTAAACTGTTTATTCTGACTTCTTATTTTGCTTTATATTTCATGAAGTAGCATTTTTTTTTTTTTTTTAATTTTTTTATTGTTATGTTAATCCCCATACATTACATCATTGGTTTTAGATAGTGTTCCATGATTCATTGTTTATGCCTAACACCCAGTGCTCCATGCAGAACATGCCCTCTTTAATACCCATCACCAGGCTAACCCATCCTCCCCCCCTTCCCTCTAGAACCCTCAGTTTGTTTTTCAGAGTCCATCGTCTCTCATGGTTTGTCTACCCCTCTGATTTCCCCCCTTCATTCTTCCCCTCCTGCTATCTTCTTCTTTTTTTTTTTTTCTTAACATATATTGCATTATTCAGGAAATGACAGATGTTGGCGGGGATGCGGAGAAAGGGGAACCCTCCTACACTGTTGGTGGGAATGCAAGCTGGTGCAGCCACTCTGGAAAACAGTATGGAGGTTCCTCAAAAAGTTGAAAATAGAGCTACCATATGATCCAGCAATTGCACTACTGGGTATTTACCCCAAAGATACAAAAGTAGGGACCCGAAAGGCTACGTGCACCCCAATGTTTATAGCAGCAATGTCCACAATAGCCAAACTGTGGAAAGAGCCAAGATGTCCATCAACAGATGAATGGATAAAGAAGATGTGGTATATATATACAATGGAATATTATGCAGCCATCAAAAGGAATAAGATCTTGCCATTTGCAACGACGTGGATGGAACTGGAGGGTATTATGCTGAGCGAAATAAGTCAAACAGAGAAAGACATGTACCATATGACCTCACTGATATGAAGTAGCATTTTAAATATTTAAATTTGTAATCTTTTTTTAAAGATCTGTCTTTTAAAAGAATTGCATCAAATAGGTACATGTTCATAGCTGTAAAAAACAAACAAGCGAATATTACAGAAAAACAAAGAAATGCCAACTATATGCTATCCCATCCTCTCCTAGTTTCCCTCTTCAGAGGGATACATTTTTTTATTATTATTATGTTATGTTAATCACCATACATTACATCATTAGTTTCTGATGTAGTGTTCCATGATCGTTGTTTGCGTATAACACCCAGTGCTCCATGGAGTATGTGTCCTCTTTAATACATTTTTAACATTTATGTGATCACTTTAAACTCACACAAAGGGGCACCTGGGTGGCTCAGTCATTAAGCGTCTGCCTTCGGCTCAGGTCATGATCCCAGGGTCCCGGGATCGAGCCCTGCATCGGGCTCCCTGCTCCGCGGGAAGCCCGCTTCTCCCTCTCCCACTCCCCCTGCTTGTGTTCCCGCTCTCGTTGTCTCTCTCTCTGTCAAATAAATAAAAAAAAGAAAACTCACAAAAAATTTTCTGAATATATTGTTATGAAAAAACAAAACTTTATAGATAAGGTGGCATTCCTCTTTGATAGTATAAATGCAAAGGAAAAATAGTATTTTAAGTGCTTTGTATGTACTGTATATACACAATTGATTTGCATATATGCTGTATAATTTTCTAATTTTATCCATCAATTTACTTTAGGCTTCAATCTTTCTTAGTTTATATGGATTTGTCATTCTTTTAAACTGTTGACTGGTGTTCACTAGAATATATTTATTATAATTTACTATAATTTAATAGCATAGATTTTTTTAGGCTAGTACTTATAACTACTACTGATAATCATAGTGACATTTACTGAGTGCTAACCAAGTATCAGGTTTGGTTCTAAAATCTTTGAATGTATTAAGTTATTTAATCTTTACAAATGTGGTAGTACTGCTATTTATTTCAAATTTACATGTAATAGGTTTATTGAAAAAAGTAGGACTTATGGAGTGCAATTTTAAAACTTTTATTTTACTCTCACTATTTCTTTATATTCCATGCCTAAGATTTAATTCTCTACATTCTGAAATAGTCTTTAAAACAAATCCTATGGCTTTTCTTTGTCGCCATTTGGTAATAATTCCCAAGATCACATCTAATAACCAAAACCATTTCAGAAAGTTTGTTGTCTGTTCCCATATAATAGTCAAACCTTCATCTGACACAAAATCGCCTGCATTAGGTTCTGAAGGCGGCTGTAGCAAAGCATCGTAAGCTGGGTTTCGTAAGCAGAGGTCTGCTTTCTCACAGTTCTGGAGGCTAGAAAGTCAGAGACCAAGGTGTTGGCAGAGCTGGTTCCTTCTGAGAGTTCTGAGGAAGATTCTTTTTCATGCCTCTCCCTCCTAGCTTCTAGTTGGCAATTTTGACATTTTCGGGGCTTGTAGAAGCATCGCCTCAATTTCTGCCTTCATCTCCACATGGTCTTCTTCCTCTGTGTGTCTATGTCCCGATTTCCCCATTTTATAAGAGCACCAGTCACACTGAATGAGAGAGGCCTACCCTGCTCCAGTATGATCTCATCGTAACTTCACTAACTACATCTGGAAAGATCCTATTTCCTTATGAAGTCATATTGTGAGGTACTAGGGTTAGGATGTCAATTTATGAATTTTAGGGGACACAGTTCAACTTCAAACTCCTCCCCATCCCACTGCCCCCATACGCCACTCCCTGCATTCCCTAGTCTGTGCCCTATTACAGGCCAGCCTTCTGCTGTGGAAGGGGTGCTGTGGCTTGATCTCTATGTACCCATTTTCCACTTTTATTTACCCTCTCCTCTCTGCCTCTCACTAAGCTGCACATTCAGGACCGAAGGTGGCAGAGGAGGAAGAGAGGACAAGAAGCAAGAATGTTCCTACTTAACTACTCTTGTCCATAGTTGGCAGCTTCATCCTTGGGTTTGGCAGGTGTTTAAAAATAATTAAATCTTTAATTGGATGCTTTGAAGGAACTCTTGGAGATCTGCCATTCCCTCCATCCCTCCCCATTATTAAGAACCTTACCTCAATAGCAGTTTATAAAATCAAGTGTGGAATGGTAGCAGTGGTCAAGGGATATGTTTTCTGTAAAGAGGGTCAAACAATATTAAAGCTAATTAAAGGCTGTCTGCTTTTCATTATCATCATCATACACTGGCAATTTTAAGCAATGTATTTGATAAAATACTTCCTTTTACTCAATCTACATTCTGAACAATTGCTGCCGTTATTTTTGGATTTTAATAATATATATGAAAGCTTTAGATTGGCATATTTTTATTATGTTTTTTTAAAAGGTGTGTTTATTTTATATAGAGAGAGTGCATGTGGGGGGGGCAGAGGAAGAGAGAGAGTGAGAGAAAGAGAGAGAGAGAGAAGCAGACTCCCTGCTGAGCACAGAGCCCAACACGGTGCTTGATCTCAAGACCTTGAGATCATGACCTGAGCTGAAATCAAGAGTCCGATGCTTAACCAACTAAGCCACCCAGGTGCCCCATTATTTATATTTTCATAAACATTGTAGCTTACATGGAAGTTTAATTTGGAGTACACCCAATTATACAGTCATCCCTGTCACACAGGCTTAGCTACATGCATTCATTTTGAGAAAATCTCATAACATTTAGAAATTACTCAAGCTCTCTTTGGGTATAATTTTTATCTCTTACTCCTGTGACTGAGTTTAAACAGTAGATTCAAAATTTCAATGATACAGCAGTGATTGCAAACATGAGCTTTTACAATTTTGGCATTCTATGTGCCGACTTGGAATTTTTATTTCTATCAACTTTTTGTCTGCAGAGACATTTGAAAGCTGTTAGAATTAAACAATATTGCAATTTCTGGGTTTTTGTTGTTGCTCTGTTGTTGTTAATCTGAATTTTTGGGTCTGCCAAACTCATTTTCATCTTTGAGACTTTTCTTAACTATTTGCATATCTGTTTTCTTGTATGAAAGACAATATTTGAGAATAAAATTCATAAAGAATGTCCTGGATTAACTGTGAGTGAAGATAAATTTACAGATATATATATTTATATATACTCTATTTAACATACATGCTAAGAAGATACATTTTCATAAAATCATTGACAGATTTACAGAAGGCTCAAAAACTGCAGTGTTCTTATTTATTATTGTGACTAATAGTAGATATTTTTAAAAAATACATGAATGTAATTAAAATGTATTCATTCATTACATATTCCCTTTCCATAGGGTAATACTTACTTTGTGTTATTTTTATGTTTTAATGTTTTTACAGGAATGAATACATGCATATATACACAAAAATTCATTAAAAGACAAACTTTCACTGGCTACATTTCTTTCCTGGCCATTATTATAATTTGCATAATGCCGCGATTTTTACTGAAAACATTTTTTTTCATTTAGAGATTGGGATTTTAAAATATGATCTGTTCTGAGTGTCAAATATACTAGGCACAGCACCGACACAGTTTACTTAAAGAGGCAATGCATGTCTTTATTTTATTTACGACTTCATCCACAGCTTCTAGATACTTGGTCTCATATACTTTGCTTTGTTTGTTTTGTTTTCTTGGAGCACTATTACTCCTTCAGGTGTTTTTGTTTGACAAAATCTACAATAAAACCAGAGCTATTTAATCTGTGTGTGTGCCTGTGTGTGTGTGTGTGTGTGTACAATGATTACATTGGATCTATAGAAACATTCATGCATTTTTGTTTGTTTGTTTCACTTATTTTCCCATAAAGCAAGTCCTTATTTTGAGGTGACATTGTGCTGAATCCTGTGCAAACCTATCTGCAGGATATAGATAAAACAAACAATAAAATGCTGACTCCTTCAATATGGAAGTGATCCTATGTCATTTATCTACTCCCCTATAATAGTTTGTTTTATCAAATATGGTATCATATTGAGATCTAAGTGTTCTTCTCTGTTGTGGGTAGATCAGTGGTGGCAATGGTTGAATCAGACTTGGTGTTGAGCTGTGGGGCACAGACATACCACCATTCCCGTTCCTATGACTACTCTGTTCATGGACTCCTTGTGGAAGCACTGAGGTGGCCAAGGAGAGAAATGAACTCACAATAACTGGATCAGAAACCAAATATAAATGTCTCACCTGTTGTGATGGGGGATATCCAGTGGACTTTGAGAAAGATTCTCACATGTTTTGCTCACTCCCACAGATCTATTTACGTGCCTTCTCCTTAGAACTCATTATACTTAATCCTTTAATCCTGTGCATTCTAGGTCCCTGAAAAAGCAGCCAGGCCATATTCTGCTTCCCAGAACTCAATATACACCCCCACCCCTGAGGCCATAATTCCTTCCAAGGGAAGTCAATAACCAGGAGTATTGCTTGAAGCCCACTGATGATTTCTCTTTACCACTGTCTTTCATCATCACCCTTGACTTGGGGGGATAGGACATCTGTAATCCATTTTTGCCTCACATCAACTTTTAGTTGTCCATCCATGAACCGGGTCTAATATGGTTCCACCTCTTCCAGGCCATAGGCATGAGCTGAGTGTGAGGAAATAGTGCATTAAAGGTAGATAACATGAGGGGCGCCTGGGTGGCTCAGTCAGTTGAGCATCAGACTTGATTTTGGCTCAGGTTGTGATCTCAGGGTCCTGCGATCAAGCCCCGGACCGCTCTGTGCTCAGCGTGGAGTCTGCTTGAGACTCTCTCTCTCTTTCTCCCTCTGCCCCTCTCCCCATTTGCGCTCTCTCATGGGGTGCCTGTGTGGCCCAGTTGGCTGAGCACCCAACTCTTGATTTCAGCTCAGGGTCCTGGGTTTAGTCCCGTGTTGGCTCTATGCTCAGCGGGGGTCTGCTTGGGGATTCTCTCTCTTCTCCTTCTGCCCCTCCCCCCTGCTCATGCACTCCCTCTCTCAAATAAATAAATCTTTAAAGATAAAATAAAATAAAGTAAATCTTTAAAAAATATATATAGGTACAAGGTGCCTGGGTGGCTCAGTCAGTGAAGCATCTGCCTTCATTCCTAGGGTCATGATCCCAGCGTCCTGGGATTGAGCCCCGTGTGTGTGTGTGTGTGGGGGGGGAGGGATCCCTGCTCAGCGGGGAGTCTGCTTGTACTTCTCCCTCTGCACCCCTCCCTCATGCTCTCTCTCTCTCTCAAATAAGTAAATAAAATCTTAAAAAGTAATAATAATAAAATAAAATAAAATAAAGGTAGGTAACATGAGGATCTGTGCCTTCTGTTTGGGTAAACTAACTGTAGTTTCTGGACCTGCTCAGACTCAATTTCAAGTGTGTCATTCTATTGTGAACTGGATTGCTACTCTCAACCAATCTTGTAACTAGGTAGATCTGACAATAACAAATATTTGATAAGCACCTCCACTCTCATAATCACTTAATACCCATGGTCAGTCTCTTGGTCTCTACCCAGTGCCCAGTAGCATTGCCAGGAGCTTCTTTCTGTGCAGTGAATGATTGTCTTCAAAAGACAACATGTCCATGCTCCAGGACCCCAAGAATCCTCACTGTGATTCTGGCATTATGTCTTGCCAGAATTTCCACATATTATCCTTATTAACAATGAACAGATACCTTTAGCAAATAAGATCCACCAGGTTATATGGCCCAAGGGGTAGGGCTAACTGTATAACAACCTGAACCTGGTGCAAACTCTCTCTTGCATTGAGACTCACTCAAAACTGGAAAACTCTGGGTCACTAGAAAAATTAGTTCCAAGTGTATTACAGATTGTATCTAAAATCCAAGAGACCTACTAAGTGTTGTGTCTCCTTCTTGGTAGTAGGAGGTGCAAGGTGCAATTAGCTTGATATTTTTCTTTGAGAGCTTATTCTAGAATACTCTAGACCATTAGACCTCCAAATTTTCCCCATTATGGGAAGCCACTAAATCTTTATAGGGTTTATCTTCCACTATATGACATTGATAAGTCTTACTAGAACAAACAGAAAAGTGAAATTCCCTCTTACTAGGGTAAAAGTAACATGATGATATTAGTTTAGTGCATTCATTTGATGTTCTTGAGGATGTCCAGACAATCAAGTTCCCTGTGATTATACTGCGAGAGAGACTAAGAAAATTAACTTAGCCATGAGGTAAGATTATTAATGTATAATGCTGATTGTATTAATTAAATGAGAATTTCTACTGATCTCCCTTCCTGATAGGAATTGAAAAAAAGTACATTAACCAAACCAATAGTCCCATACCAACAAAGAGGCTGTATTGGATTTACTCAAGTAAAGAGAAAAATCTGGCATAGCAGCTCCAATTGGGGCTATAGTTTTGTTAACTTTATGAACACCCACTGCCTTCCTCTATAATCTATCTGGTTTTGCAGGGACTGGTGAATTAAAAGTGGATATGCTAAGGACCACTATTGCTGTATCTTTTAAGTTTGAAGGTAGCATTAACTCTGTCATTTCACTCATGATAAAGTGTGGCTACTGATCTACTACTTTGGTCATGGTGTGGTGTTATGTGGGTTTCAAAACTTTCACTTGGCCTTTTCTTCCATTATGGCTCTTATTTGAAGGTCATAAAAAGAATATGAAGGTTCTTATTCACTCAGAAGACCAGTTAAAGGAACATCTGAACACACTGGACCCATGGGGAAACAGACTTGACTCTGTAATTCTCTATCACATGACTTCCATATGCCTGCCTTCTAAAAGAGGACATGAAAGCACTTAAGATCCTCTGGTGTCTGCTCAGACCCTCTATCCAAAACCCTTGAAAAATTTTATTTTTTACCTTCCTTTCTGTACAGTTACTCTGCTAAATGATCATACATCCTTTGGGGGGGAAGATTAGGGAATTTCTACTATATATAGATATTGTGACATAGTGAGATGCTTCACTATGTCAATTGGCTTCAAGGGACTCCAATTTCCTCTGCCATGGATAAGAATGCTTAAGCTCAGTTCTGGGAACTGATTAAAGTATTAAGATTTCCATTTTAAGTTGGTGGCGTTAGGCTTCAACTCACATGGCCCTGATATTCTTTTGATTATAAAATTCAAGCAGTACCCTCACTGACTGCTCATTTCTCTTGCCCACAGTACACCATGTGTACTAGTCATTGCCACAGATACTTGTAAGCTATAGTGCTCAGGTTTAAGGCTTGTTGAGCCTTCTCAATAGCAAGAACATCTCTTTTACTATGGGCCATTGTATTTTCCGGCTTCATCAAGACATCCCGGGATCATATTAAGGATGACTGCAGGTGATCGCACAAGGATATTAAATGTTAAGAAACCAGAGAGTGTTCTTACATATATCAATGAAATTTCACCATGTCGTATGTTTTGCAACGCACCCCCCACCCCAGCCTCAAGATCTATTTCCAAGCATGTTCACTAATGTGCTGATACATATTAAACAGATCCAACAGATCTTTTGGTAATTAATACCTCTCTTTCTAAAACAAGTAGTACTTGTCCAGGTTGGCCAGATTGAAACTCTTTTTTTTTTTTTTTTTTTTAAAGATTTTATTTATTTATTTGAGACAGAGAGAATGAGAGAGAGAGAGCACATGAGAGGGGGGAGGGGCAGAGGGAGAAGCAGACCCCCTGCCGAGCAGGGAGCCCGATGCGGGACTCGATCCCGGGACTCCAGGATCATGACCTGAGCCGAAGGCAGTCGCTTAACCAACTGAGCCACCCAGGCACCCCAGATTGAAACTCTTATTTGTTTAAAGGCCAATAAGGAGATTAGATGGAAGCAAATCTTAAGGAGTACAAGTATCATTTGGTAGGGAATTTGCCTGAGGTAATCTGTGAATGTTTCTCAGGTAAAGGAGGCTATTACCTTCTGTCAGGGAGACTCAAAGTCAAAATTGAACATCCAAAGGGTCCGGGGGACTCTGGATGTTCAAGATCGTCCAGCATATCTACTCAGGTGTCTATATCTAGGTGTCAATATCCCTCCCTGCAAGGGCCCTGACCCTGGCACAGAAAACTCGCTGTGGCAGTAAAATAAGCCTTCTTTGCAATTTGATTAGTCTCACAGTCAATTTCTGACCTCCAGTTGCAGAAGATCAGGATCCCTTTAGACAGAGTTTTTTTTTGTTTTTTTTTTTAGACACAGTTATTGGGGGGCACTGGGTTTCACACCATGCTCTGAGTTGGTGATCAGCTGATTTAAGCATGCCATTTTCTTTCCTGAGCACAAAGACGGCACTTTACAACTATCCAACTTCAGAGCCTTGTAATTATCATTGCCATTATATCTCTAAAAGGCGAGAGAGACTACATAAGCCAGTTCATGCCCTTCCACTTGTATCCCTTTCCAATTTACCACATGTGGTAAAGTCTTAGTCATAATGATGCTACAGCATCCCAGGAGTTACCCACCATTCCACTTATTTCAAGCAATCAGATCTTTGTTGCCACCTGCTGGGGAATTATCCAATTCCAGAATCTCATCCTGAGTATCTATTTCCTAGGAACTCTTAAAACACCAACTTTCTTGGTTCAGATTCCCCCAAAAGATCACAAGGCACGGACTGGAGTGCAAGCAGCTTATTTGGGAGATGCAGAGTATATCAGCAGGACAGTGGAGAAGTGATACAGAAAAGAGAAAGCAGCCAATAATATGCATGCTATTAAGCCAGCTTCCATGGTGGGACAAGAGCTTAATCTTCCTAGGGTGTGGTTCAA
Source organism: Phoca vitulina (assembly GCF_004348235.1). Taxonomy (NCBI): domain Eukaryota; kingdom Metazoa; phylum Chordata; class Mammalia; order Carnivora; family Phocidae; genus Phoca; species Phoca vitulina. The sequence continues at coordinate 56,872,410 of NW_022589707.1, forward strand.
ACACACATTTCTGCATTATTCTACCCAAGGAGAGAGGAAGCCTGGGTATTTATGTACTAACTCCTGAGAATAATTGGGTACAGGCGGATCCTGGGGGCTGTCAATTTTCCAGCACTTCCAGTCTGTCACAAGTGCACAAGAGGTTCTGCCTCATGCACTTTTGGAAAAGGACCTTCCAACAGGCAGCTGGAAGTTGGCAGAAATCCACCAACATGATAAGGTCTAAAGAAAATGGTTGGGAGAATGATACTGTCTGCTACCAACAAAACAAACAAACAAACAAACGAAAAACTTTATAATTTGTTATAATTTGCCTTTCACAATTTGGTTTTTAATCCACTTGAGATTGATTTTTGTTTTTTGTGTGATATTTGGAACCAACTGTATTGGGGGTTTATAGTTTGTTTTTTTTCCCCCCTTCCTTCCTTGCTTCTTTCTTTCTTCTTTTCTTACGTTCCTTTTGATTTTCACACAAATAGCTAATTGTCTCAGACACATTTTTGGAAAATTCCATCTTTTCCCCACTCATCTGCAATCTCATCTTCACCACAACCAACTGTCCAACAAAGGCATATATAAGATCCAATATAAATAGGATCCTTTTTAAAACTTTCATGTTCTAATTATTTGTTGCAGTCTGACAAAGTGTCCACTGGTTCTATCAAATATTAGTTTAGTTTCTGACAGACAAATTCTTCTAAATCATTTGTATAGTCTCTTGATTTTTATGCAAATAATGATGTTTTCCTTGAATGGTGATATTTTTGTTTCCTCCTTTCTGATCCTAATTTTTTTTCTTTTTTTACCTGTTTCTCTTGCCTTACTGTGCTGGCTAGAATTTTTTTGGTACTAATGCTGAATAGAAATGGTGAGAGTGGCCATTGCTTCCTTATTTCTACTCTCAAAGAAAAACTTCCTGTTTCACCATTAACCATCACTATTTTCCCCCTTTTAATTCTGGTTTTAACAATTTTTTACTATTTTTCTAACAGTTGACATTTGTTTAAATCATGAATACATGTTGCACATTATCAGAGATCTTTCCTACATCTATTTAGATGCTCATGTAGTTTTTGTCCTTTATTTTATGATTGTGAAGAAATGGATTTTCTAATAATATTCAGTCTTATTGGTCATGATGCATTATCTTTGTAATCTTTTTGGTATGTTAAGTGATTCATTTTGCCTTACTTTTTAGTGAAGGGAAGCAGGTTGCTCTCTGTGTTCTGGGTGAGAATAACTTTATATTGTTCTTTTCAGAGTTTGAAATCAAGGCAAAGGAAGATGAAAAGCATGTTCTTATTTTTTCTCTTATCTGAAATTGTTTACATAAATTAGAATTGTTTCTTCAAATTGAGAATTCATTGAAGAAATCATGTTGGTTTGAGTGTTTGTGGAAATATATATATTTTTTTACTACTGCTAGAATTTTTAAAAAATATTTTATGTATTTATTTGACAGAGAGAGACATAGCGAGAGCAGGAACACAAGCAGAGGGAGTGGGAGAGGGAGAAGCAGGCTTCCCGCTGAGCAGGGAGCCCGATGCGGGGCTGGATCCCAGGACCCTGGGATCATGACCCGAGCCAAAAGCAGACGCTTAATGACTGAGCCACCCAGGCGCCCCACTGCTAGAATTTTTTAAAGGTTTACAGGAGTATACAAGTTCTACTATTTCTTCTTGAATTTTTAAATTATATTTTTCTAGGAATTTTTCATATAAATTTTAAATTTTAATTTATGGCTGTGTTGTTTATAATAGTTTTATAATCTCTTAAAAATTTATTTCTTTTCACTTGAGAATTCTATTTTTTGCTTTTTGTTTTCGATTTTATAACAACTAGAGTATAAGGAGGACTTGAAATGAGCAGTTAGTGAATTAATTTGATAAAACAGACATTTGAGATTGATCAATCCTGTACTCTGTACTGAGTGCACAGGTGATGGGAAAATAGAGGGCCTTAAAGAAGCTGAAAATGCTTCCATTACTTCAAAAAGGCCCAGAACTGTATAATGTTTAAATTTAAGAAGTTATTGGAACTGTAAAATGTCTGGCAATAAACATTGATAAACAGCTAAGATAGACAAAATATTCCTAAAAAGGCATGCAGATCAGGCAGGTATGCTTATGTGGAATCTGCAGTGAGACATTGGGAAAGACTGTGAAGGTACACACAAAGAAAGGAATCTGAAAAGTATTCTTTAGGCAATTTGGTGCTAAGTTAAAGCCAAATGGTCAGTGTTGTGGAAGATGAATTGAAGTATAACATGTATTAAACACCAAATATAATTTAACCTCTACCTTGTTTCATGTTACAGGCTTACTAATCTTGATTATAGCTATTTTCTGAAGTGAACAAACCGATTCTGGTATCTGATGTCCTATTCATTAAAAGTAGGAAATGATTAATAGTTTCGTTTAGCATATTCTTCCCAATTTCAAACTGATGCAACATGTTACACATATAAAATTCCCTTTGCTTCTGAAGATCACCGACCCTGTGGTTATGGTAGTCCCTGCGTTCTGAAGATCGCCGACC
>NW_022589707.1:56874957-57012959 GCF_004348235.1 Phoca vitulina
AAGATCGCCGACCCCGTGGTTATGGCAGTCCCTGCGTTCTGAAGATCACCGACCCCGTGGTTATGGTAGTCACTGCGTTCTAGTAGACTGTACAGATGTCACTTGTGTTTTCACCTGATAAAACAATTTTCTGGCGGGTGTGGTGATACTGGTGATAGTATATTTTTTTCTTTCTAGAATCCAAAGTATGACTACACTTAGTTGGAGATGTTATAATTAGAGCACTTACTACAGTTTGGTACAATTTAAGCTACTTATAAATCATTTATTACTTAAAGGTTTGGTAGGAATGTTCCATATGATCGGGTCTATTGCTTTATATCACAGTTAGTATTTTACCTCCTTTTTCAATTTTGTCTATGATTATTTTTATATTAAGGTTTCTAGCTTCATTTCTTGTCAGTTTTTAAGAAACTTTTATTTATGAATACATTATGTGAAATATAGTATATGGAATATGCATATACACACATATATTTCAATTTAATGGTGAAATTCCACAGGGATAAAAGAAAACCAAACAGATTTCAAGAAGTGAAGGAATCCCTGCAGAGAGATAGGGCAGTTTTGATGTAGTGTATGGGAAGGCAGATAGCTGCCCTTGCAAAGGAGAGGGGAAAGTCAGGGGCTCAGCATGGGGAGAAGCTGGAGAAAGCTTTGAGAGGTGGGCTCTACTGGGCTTCACTGCCCTAAAAAAGATCATTGAAAGATACCTTGGAATTACAGGACAGGAAGATAGAAGCATCGGTTCTTGCTGAAGGGATGAGTGGAATAACTTGAGAAGCCGCGCGCATGTAAGTGAATGCAGTTCTTAAGGTGCTACCTCACACTTAGCATCTGAGCCACATCTCTGTTACATACCACCGTATACACTGAGTGGTATTTTAAATTTATTAAAAAGTAGTTTATGTTTGAGATAAGTTGCACTGTGCATAACTTAGAGCAGACTTTATCAGACTAGCAAGGAATTTCAGGATATTAAATCTTTATTGAAATAATGTAACGTCGTCTTCAATCTGTCTTTTGGTTAGCTAGCAAACTGAAGACACACCTTCCAAATGATTAATTTTTGTTGCTAATGATCCTGTCCAATTATTTTTTATTTAGCTAATATACATCACTTTCTGCTACTAAAAAATCCATCTTAATTATAGATGCCCTATTAAGGCTAGGCAAGGAAGTATAATGATCATTTTAAGAAGACGTAATGACAATACCATGGTTGAGCCTATGATGAGAATATTAAACATTTTTTATTAGTTGGCCACAATCATTCCTTCATCTATATAGTTAGCTCAGAGGAGTGGAAGTTCTACTACTTTATTATGATATGCCAAATAACCAAGCAGGAGTCTAAAGGCATGCCAGTAAACTGGCTCTTATATGGGCGGCACTAAAATTCGGTGGAGCAGCAATTTATCAGGTGCGCCAGGAATTGAACTAGGCACTGTGGTACAAAGCAAGCTTCACAGAGTCACTGTCTTTGATGTGTTAAGCATAATTGATCAGATTTCTGTTTCCTGTGGCCTGGAAGGAGAAATGGAAGAGATCAAATCAACAGCACATGTGAAGAGAGGAGGAGAAAAAATATGTGTAATTGTATTTATCAGACTATATGAAGTCATTGCATAATTTTTCCCTACCTTCTGTTCAGTTCTAAAAGGCGACTGGACTGGGGAAAAGGAAAAGTTTTATTTATTTATTTATTTGTTTATTATTTATTTATTTATAATTTTTTGCAAGATAGGAAAGTAGATGTTAATATACCAGAGCATGAAAAGCTCATTGATACAGTTTCTTTTTTTTTTTTTTATTATTATGTTATGTTAGTCACCATACAGTACATCACTGTTTTTGAGGTAGTGTTCCATGATTCATTGTTTGTGTATAACACCCAGTGCTCCATGCAATACGTGCCCTCTTTAATACCCATCACCAGGCTAACCCATCCCCCCACCCCGTCCCCTCTAGAACCCTCAGTTTGTTTCCCGTAGTCCATAGTCTCTCATGGTTCATCTCCCCCTCTGTTTCCCCCCCTTCATTTTTCCCTTTCTTCTCCTAATGTCCTCCATGCTATTCCTTATGTTCCACATATAAGTGAAACCATATGATAATTGTTTCTCTGATTGACTTATTTCACTTAGCATAATCCCCTCCAGTTCCATCCATGTCAATGCAAATAGTGGGTATTCATCCTTTCTGATGGCTGAGTAATATTCCATTGTGTATATGGACCACATCTTCTTTATCCATTCATCTGTTGAAGGGCATCTCACTTCTTCCACAGTTTGGCTATTGTGGACATTGCTGCTATGAACATTGGGGTGCATGTAGCCCTTCTTTTCACTATATCTGTATCTTTGGGGTAAATACTCAGTTTTAAAAAAGACTGAGTTATTGTGGTTAAACAAATATAATTGTCCTTGTTCATCTCTAATTGCATAGATACACATTCTTAAAAATCTTAATATTCTTTAAATATATGTGCACATTTTCTGCCACTCTTTTACATTTGGATGTTTCCTATAATGCTCTGTTATGATATTTGTATTGTTCTTTGCATATTCAAACTTTAAAAATGAAAACAAACAACTATATATATATATATACATAAAAATGTATATAAATATATAAATATAAATATATGTATATGTGTGTATCTGTCTATCTATCTATCTATAGTCCTGCATGTTTGTGAGTCCAGTCACCATAAATGGGATATTGTGTATTTATTGAAAATAAAAATTAAACCAGATCTTACTCATAGGATGATTATACTGAAATAATCATGGGTTTAAGAAAACAATTAAAAAATAAATCTCACAAAAATCTATTTAAGTAACATTCAATTTTAGACAAAATAATCTAATACTGCAAACATTTGGCTTGTAGATTAACATTTTGTGAAATCATACTATAACTCAGTACCAATAAACTCAGCCTTGGAACAAAGAAGAAATTTAAATTCATTTAATTTTCACAGTCCAAATATAGATTTTTGGGGGCAGACTGCCAGCAGTTTTCTCGGGTCAAAGAAAATAAATATTGCATCTCTCCTATCACAGAGACAAAAAACAGCCAGTATTTTGAATTCCATATCAACTGGCTTTTATTCAAATATTCAAATAAGCAGTATCTTCTTACAGAGAATGAATCCCCCCTCTAATTAGAGTATAAAAAATGTGATGGATATAATACAGAATGTGACCATCTGTATTTCTCTGTCTTGTCTTTTTCAGTTAGAACTCGCAGGTGTCTTTTAAACAATGATGAATTAGAAGGAAGGCTCTTTTTTTACTCATTTGTCTGTTAACTACCTTTATGATAATAATGCATTTGCATTTTTAATTTCCTCTGTTGTAAATGAGCACCTCTGAACCACTTCCTAATTATTTTACAATTTTCTGTATTGTTCATTACTCATGCTTTCTATTTACTAAATAGAAATGACTTCTCCTCTGAAGGACATTTGCAATTCTTATTATACCAAACATAGATCATTTGGCTCCATATAAGAAAAAAGGAGTGAAAGAAAACATAGGGACATAGTATTCAACAAAAAACAATTGAACGGATATTCACCCATACATATAGAACAGAATTTCAGGCAGGGTGTATAATCTAGTATATTAGAAACTATGCCTATTTGTCTCTTAATTTCAGCCCAGGTCATGATCTCAGGGTCCTGAGATCGAGCCCCCTGTCAGGCTCCGCACTCAGTGGGGAGTTGGCTTGAGGCTCTCTCTCTCACCCTCTGCCCCTCCTCCGTCCATGTGCACTTCCCCCCCACTCTCTCAAATAAATAAATCTTTAAAAAAAAGAAACTATGCTTATTCATTTTTAATTGATAATGTAAAGCTTTCTATTCAACTCTCTAGAGAAATGTGAACAAACTGTTGACTAGTCGCCAATGATGATAGAAATCTGTGTAAAACATGCTTTTACAGACTGTGTGTATAATTATTTTAAAAAGCAAAGTGATGTAAATGATATTGTAAAAGCGTTCACCAGCTACCTGGTTTATTCAAAGTTTATCTATAATGTTGTGTTGGAGCCAGTTCCTATCGGCTTATGAGAACCCACAGCTCATATCTCTTCACATTTTGTGTTTAGTGACATCACTGGTAGCCTGAAATTGGCCATGGTGCAAACATTTACACCGTGGAAAAATTGTTAAATGCTAACAATCAAGACTAGGCAGTTTACTAGTACATGACTGCGTATGAGGCTTTGTAGAATTCCTTCTGCTTAGTAAAAGAATATAAGTAAAATAATTTCTGACAGTATCACTTTAACATGACTGTGTGCTGGTACAGTGGAAGTGACAGGCTGAAGAAGTGGTAGTTAGGATGAGGTTGAAGAAAAGGTGGATGGCATTGTCTGGTGATAGCTTTAATTGACTTATTTTTCCCTATATGGGCACACACAACTGCTAAGAGTCATTATCTGTCTCTTTCTTTGGGAAATTATATGACCAGACAAATTTGTATTATAAAATAGTCCTTGCTGCTTCTTTTCTCTGCTACTTCCCTGGAACAGATCTGAGATATGTCCATGTTAGGGTGAATTCAGCCTCTACAATGGTTGCGTTATGGTGAAAGTAGGAGTTCCACTAAGACCCTTGAATTAGAAAGGAAGCATAGGTAGGAAAATAGGAACCAAAGAAGGATCAAAAAATTGTTTTTATTGTTCTAAGGATTTTATATATATATGTATATCTTTTTTGCCTCTGGTGGAAAGATGATTTGTATTTGTATAGTAGTTGCATGTATTTATGGTATATATTCTCTGTGAAAATATTTTTTCCTGAGCTTGTCACTTATCCCTCAAGAGACTATTCTTGTCAGCATCCATTTAGTATTGAGGAATGGATCCAAGTTTTGTGAAGCCTGAAACTTAAACAATTTGGAGATCCTTCCTTAAAGAAAATGATACAAAATTATGAACATAAAATGAGGTACAAATCTGAATATTTGATTAGGACGTGGAAAGAAATTGTAATAAATTATACAATTTATTTTATTTTGTTTTTATTCAATATTTATTTATTCATTTTAGAGAGAAAAAGAGAGAGAGAGAACACGAGCAGGGGGAGCAGAGGAAAAGGGAGAAAATCCCAAGCAGAGCTCCAGGCAGGGCTCGATCCCAGGACCATGAGATCATGATCTGAGCTGAAACCAAGAGTTAGGAGCTTAACTGACTGCTCCACCTGGGCAGGCCCCTAAATTACATATTTTAAAATACAAATGCAAGCAAAACAGAAAATTATAATATTTTTATTAACTAATATTCTGGCATACTGCTATAACATGTTTTGTTACACTTTTGCCTGCATTCTTTTTATTATCCTTGCATATTACCACAATTTTTAAAATAGCTTTTCTATAGAGGAAAAAGAAAATTTAGCCTTTTTTCTGCGTTGATCAAAAATGTTTATTACTCTAATATTTTGATGGGTTTTGATAATAATTGTGGCTTCATTTACCAAGCCACACTCAAAATAGCAAGTATACTAAAATGCTTTTAGCAATAAACAAGTACACAAGTCATACATTTAACTCTTCACCATCTAGTAAAAAATCAAATGTTTGTGTGATACATGGTACATAGTCTGGGATCTCTCCCTTTCTCCCTCTCTCTCTATAACTTTCTACCAGTACTGGTAGGCCAAACCTAGAGAATATTTGAGACTATATGCAGACTCACCATGGGAACATACTTAACATAATGTAAATTTGAAAATATTCATAAACCAAATCAATGTTATACTTTTGTTTTCCCATACTGCATATTTTTATTCTACTTATGTTAGAATAAATGATTAAGAAGTAAAGATATTTGACACCTCTTTTTTTCCTAGATATGGTGACATGATTTCTGAATATACTTTGAAACATTTCTCTATCAACTAATTTTTTTAAGTTATAATTTTTATACAATGTGTCAGCTAGATTTATTTTTTTCATGATCTATCATCATTCATTTTTTTTGAGTAAACATTTCAGAGGTGCTTATGTTCTTTAAAAAGAGTATTAATATTTTTATATTTAATTTTTTGGTTTTATACTATGTTTTCTTCTAACCACTGCTAAACTGCCATACTTATCTAAATAGTTTATTTTTGCAACATACAGCCCTTACTATAAGCCATGCCTCTGCTAGATCCTAAGAATACAATCATATAAATGAATTGTTCATGCTTTTGATACTGTTATATTAAGATTTGTAGTTATATTAAGACAATTTGTCCTTGAGATTTTCTTTGCTGTGATTCTTTATATTTGATCCTTTTTCTCTTTCAGAAGTGGTCCACAGAACTTGTGGAATTAGGATTGTTCTAATGTGAATATAAAATTTAAAAAGTAAATAGTCTAATTGCATTATTTTTTTAAAAGATTTTATTTATTTATTTGAGAGAGAGAAAGAGATAGAGAGAGAGAGCATGAGAGGGGGGAGGGTCAGAGGGAGAAGCAGACCCTGCTGAGCAGGGAGCCCGATGCGGGACTCGATCCCGGGACTCCGGGACCATGACCTGAGCCGAAGGCAGTCGCTTAACCAACTGAGCCACCCAGGCGCCCCTAATTGCATTATTTTTAACTTAACTTCCAAAATGGACTTTCGCAATCTAGTCAGAAATTATAATTTGGATAGTAGTAGTCTTTAACTTATTTTGTTAAGAAAAGGAACAAACAAAAGCACAAAAGAATCAAGCCGGGAAGAACTTGGGGCATGAAATTACTATCTTTTCCTCTGGTGGACCAGACAGAGTGAAAGACTGGGGTGGATATTTACTATAAAGGAAGTTTTAAGGCCTTGAAAGACAGGCAAGGAAAGGCAGGGGAATAGTATCATCAGTTATAGGGAAACTTCTATGAGCTGAACCATTTACCTACAGTAATTGCCATCCAAGAGAGCTGCAAAGGTGAGCTGTACTGAGGGACTATATTAACATATTAACTTCTCTGGTAACACCTTGGTATAAGCCTTAAGATGAGAACAGCATCATGCCAATAGTAATCACAGAGGAAAAATGACACCCATCCACATACACAGACTTTGCTGAGCTCTATGAAAAATGTCCATTTGGGACATTACTCTTTATGATGGCTCAGGACACTTTCAGGCTCCTAAACAGAGACTGGAATCCTTGGGAAAAGAAGAAAGAAGTGAAATACAAAGCCCCAGTGCCTATTCTTGGAAGTGACTTGCAAATGGTGAAGCTCATGCCAGTACATGATCTAGTGTGGAAATGTATACATGGTTGTAACTGAATCAGGTTGTTCAGTTATATTTGAGCTCAGGACCAGGAGCACAATAAATTACCTTCATTATATGCCCTGCTATATTATTTCTATATGATTATAAATTATTTAATCAACAGAAATTATTGAACACTTTTGGGCATGAGGTAGGGTGATAAAACATATGCATGTATAGTTACAATTCCATTTAATCCAAAATCCAGGTTTTGATCATCTTAATAATTAAAATTTCACCAAGAAGCACAAAAATAAGCAAGATTTATCTGAGCCACTTAAATGTAAACACAGACTCTTACGTTCTCAAATTTAACAAGTGTCTTAGATGCCATGCTGAAAAACACATATCAAACTTTTTTAAGTTTTTATTTTAATTCCAGTTAGTTGCATTTTAAAGTCAACTCAAGCAATTGGTTTCCTTTTTTTTTTTTTTTTTTTAATTAGTTTTCTCTAGGGACACTTGTTCAATTACTGATGAGCTGTAATTATTAAAACTTTTTTTCAATGAATGAGATATGCCTATTTATAACTTTAATATACTGATACTCATCCTATTTTCTAAAATTTCTGATCAGGAGTAGAATTTGTCTTCCAGGTTCATGGTCCTTTCTTTGCCTGCTTTTGCTGAGACATTCTTGACAGATGAAGCACATATCTGTGTCAGTCTCATAGACATAACTAGATTTTTAAATGGTGTTGTAGCACAAATAATACAGACCACAAAACTCCTAGTATTACCTAAAAATACATCCCTTTCTTTTCCAGTGTGTCTTTGTTTTCTACTGCTGTGGGGAAGTACTATTCTGTGTGAAAGAGAATCTTTCAAAATGTATAGATGGATTTTATGCTACCAGCCCTAAAACTTTGCTCTTTTTTCTTGAAATATAATAATATGGTGGGGCATATAATGAAAGGAATTTAATGTGCTCCTGGTCCTGAGCTCGAAGTTGACTGAATGATCTTTCCACACTAGATCATGTACTGGTAGGAGCTTTTCCATTTACAAGTCACCATCTGAAACCATTCTCTTTTCCAGACTGTACAACTCAGATTCCTTCAATGTCATCTCCTATCTCCAGCTGCTGACTCTCATCATCATGGTGATTACTCTTCTCATTATGGCAAGGGACAGTTACTGAGATCTACTCCATGGCAAGCACTGGTAAAGATCAAAGATGAGCGAATTTCACTTCTTGGTCCACAGGAACTTTGAACTGAGTGAGATGGGGCACTGAGATGCAGGATGCAGCATGTCTCCATGATTAAATCATATTCTAGAAGGGAACTGCTGGAAATGAGGGAGGGAGTTTGCTATGTGTATATCTTGAAGGAAGAACATGCAGGCAGAGGAACACGGGTGCCACTGCTCTAAAGCAGGAACCCTAAAGCAAGGATGTTCACGGGTCCAGAACAGAGTGAGCAAGTTTGATGGGAGACAGAAGGAGATGAGGTTAGACCCGTTAAAGGAGAGAACCTAAAGTGACCTACCAAAGTCCTGCTACCACATCTTGTAGCTACGATTTTCCAGCTGTACCTCATGGGATCTCACTGTGTGTGTGACGGGGACTGAGGAACTGAAGCGGTAGGGGAAGGATTCAAAAATCACAGCCTAAAGATGGGGTATCTTCTTAGAGTGTTATTTGATTGGAAGTTTAGTGATTAGAACATTACATGTATTTTAAAAGCAAATATAATTATGGTGTTTATCAGTACTTTTCAGATTTGATGAGCATACAAATTACCTGAAGATCTTATTAAAATACAGATTAGGATTCAATACTCTTGAGATTTGTATTTCTAATAAGCTCCCAGATGATGCTGCAGATCCAAAATCATACTTTGAGTAGCAAGGGTTTATAATGCAGTATTTGTATTATCTTTAGGATAGAAGTTAAAATACGTGTGGTGGGATACTTCAGAATAATCTCAAAAACCCCAAGCCGTATGTATATTTATATTCTTCTGGTATTAAAGGATACATAACATTGAAAAAAGATGTCCAAACGGCTTTTATTTTTTTCCCTGGACAGATCTTACACATGTGATTTGGACTGCACCCACCAGATGGTAATAGTGCATTCAGTTACAGCACATAGATAACGAACTCAACTCTATAACACCCGACTATAGGAGAAACATCAGCAAGTTAACCTGTCTTTTATGAGCTATTTTTAATAAACAAAAATTGAAATCTTAATTTAAAAATACTGAGAGTTGCAAAACCAGTTCTTTACAAGATATATTTCAGAAATTATATGAATATCTATAATTAAATGAAAAAACAAAATACCTATTGATCAGTCTTCTACATAAGCATTTATTGTCTACTCTATTAAAAGTTAAATATTAAAAGTTAACTCTATTAGAAGTTAAATTAAAAGGTTGGTAGAGGGACTTTCGCTATTGTCAAAGTGTGAAACTGGCTCTATTATCTTCTGGTGTGAGTCTCAGGTTAAAACAGCTCATCTATCCCATCTACCTAAAACAGGGTCAATCATCCTTAATTAATTTATATGCCTCATCAGTGAGAAGCATCCATTTGATTTATTAATAGGTCTCTAGAGAGCAAATTAGCTTCCTTGGCAGTTCCTGACATGCTTTGAATCACAGTACAAACAGAAATTTCCCTTGCTAGCTCTCTATCTGGCTTTGATTCACAGAATCCGTGAAAGCCAAGAAAAGATTAACACAATAGCATGGGTATGGTGACACCTGCAGAACCATGGAGATTTTGGTTATAATCTAACTCAACATCATCACGTGTTTCTATTAAGGAAATGGCAGCCCAAAGAATTTAAGTGACCTACGCAAGTCCCCACTGCTGGCTCATGGATGGGAAAACTAATTACAACACCTCAGATTTCTGGACTCACTGTTTTATATAGGAGCCATATCCACCCCTCTCACCACAATTCTAGATTCTCTTAACAAAGTCGATGTGTGACATGTTCCCTAACGTAACATAACTGTAAGGGCTTCAGAGTATAAAAAATACATATGCCTTGTGAGTTTCATGAATCCACAGGATATACATAACTATTACTATTATGACAATAATGACATCTTTTCACACATGTTCTCATTCATCTAAAGAAAAGTATGGTCATGATATTTGATTCAGAGTATTTCACTAACTGCACATGCCATTTGCATTTATACAGTTTCTTCCTCTTTAATAGTCTAAGAAGAGACACTGATAATTTAGTAGTAATATTTTTCTACCTACATGAGGACTACATGAAGTGCTGTATCAGAGGAATGTTTCCATCTTGACTTCTGAGGCTCTAGGACAAAGTTAATCAGGAGTCTATGGTAAAGAAACAGACAAGGGTCAGACATTCAAAAAGGTATTCTGTGGGATGAACCAAATGAGGAAACTCCAATTGTGGCAGAGTAAAGAGGAGGTGTGGGTGAGATTTCCAAGGTAAATCCAACCTTTGAAAGAACAATGGACTGCTGTTCAGCCAGCATTAGGTAGGACTGGAGAGGCAGCTCTCCATCGCATAGGGATATCCATTTGTATTTGACAGTGTTATCCCTTCTAACCTAGTGCAAACTCACTAGTGAATTTCTTCATGCACAGTGTGCTTATTCCCCCACTGGATTTAGCCACACAACAATAACATTTAATTTTCTCCCAGCAAGTTACAAAGTTATTTTCAGAAATTTTAAATTTCATTTTCAACAGAGGCACATAGATTCTAAGTTTTTATTGCCCAAAGTCATATCATAAATTAGTGGTAGTATATTTACTACATTTGGGTCTCATGCACAGCTTATGTAACTGGAATGTACCTGAAAATCCGCAAGTGGGTTTTAGGGTTTTCTGACTTTGACTTACTAGATCAGTGTTCTCACTAACACACATAGGACTTCAGATTTTCTTCTTTTTATTTTTAATGAAAAAAAAATCCCATCCCAATTACATAGCCCACTGCAGCTATACTTAGAATAAAATATGCCCTGTACTGCCAATCACCTAATATCTATTTTAAGTACTTATTCTCTCAATATCCTCAGACTGTACATATTATGAGGAAACATATCTGTTTTGTTTACTTTATAACTGGCATCTAGTCCTAATATGAGTTACTCAAAAAGTTAAAAATAGAACTACCGTTCTATTATCCTACTTCTGGGTATATATCCAAAGGAAATGAAATCAGTATCTCAAAGAGATATTTGCACCCCCACGTTCATTGCAGCATTATTCATAATAGCCAAGATATAAACAACCTAAGTGCCCATCAGGGGATGAATGGATAAAGAAGATATGGAATATTATTCAGCCATGAGAAAGAAGAACATCCTGCCATTTGCAACATGGACTTACCTTGAAGGCATTATGCTAAGTGAAATAAGTCAGAGAAAGAAAAACACTGCATGATATCATTTGTATGTTGAATCTAAAAAAAACCAAACTGGTAGAAACAGAGAGTAAAATGGTGTTTACCCGGGGATGGGGGTGGGTAGATAGTATAGATGTCGTTTAAGGGTACACATTTGCAACTAGTACTAAATAAGTCCTAAAGATCTAATGTGCAGTAGTGAATATAGACAACAATATTGTACTATAATCATCAAACATGCAAAGAGACTAGATCTTAATTATTCCAACTACTAAAAAGAAATGACAATCACACGATAAGATACAGGTACTAATTATTGCTATAGGTGATCATATTACAGTATATAAATGTATCAGATCAACATGCTGTACACCTTAAATTTACATAATGTCATACATCAAAAATATTTCAATAAAATACCCCTGGTGGGGTGGGGGGGTGGGGAAAGAAGTACATCTAGATGGCATTTGGGATTTTTAAGTGACCCTTCAAATCTTTACCTCAGTGGAACTGAAAACTATCTTTATTATCTTTTTTAAAGATTTTATTTTATTTATTTTTTTTTAAAGATTTTATTTATTTATTTGAGAGAGAGAGAGAGAGAGCACATGAGAGGGGGAGGGCCAGAGGGAGAAGCAGACTCCCCGCTGAGCAGGGAGCCCGATGTGGGACTCGATCCCGGGACTCCAGGATCATGACCTGAGCCGAAGGCAGTCGCTTAACCAACTGAGCCACCCAGGTGCCCAAAGATTTTATTTATATTCTGACAGAGAGAGAGACAGCGAGAGAGGGAACACAAGCAGGGGGAGTGGGAGAGGGAGAAGCAGTCTTCCCGCGGAGCAGGGAGCCCGATGCGGGGCTCGATCCCAGGACCCCAGGATCATGACCTGAGCCGAAGGCAGACGCTTAACGACTGAGCCACCGGCGCCCCTGAAAAATAGCTTTAAAATCAAAATCCAAATGCTGATGACATGTCTTCCATATTTCAGTTTTCTTGACTGCTAACTGAGTCATAACCTAGATGACTCATTCAATAAAGCCTTACTTTATGTTTACCTGTAAAACCTTATTTATGTAGTTTCCACATAAATTCCCTGAGATAATTTTTCACTGATTGCTACTTGGTTGAAATACCTTGCTCCTTTACTAGTATTGGTGAAAATACTAGAAATAAAATCAATTATCTTTGCACACAGTATTTAAGAGATTTGATTTTAAAACATTATATCACATATTAATTATCCTGTGAAGATTTAATATGAATATTAAGAACTACTGAATTATCTTAGTCTGCAAATCCATCATCTTTGCTTGTAAGTGTAAAACATTTTCCATTCCTCAAGCTGGCCTTTGAGTCTTCTAAGGGCAATGGTTTCTCTCCAGTCTCCAGAGCCTCTCAGTTGCCCTAAAACTAGCATCTGTGCTGACTATATTGCCCTTTACTAAATAATAAATATTTCCCATCTACTGCTGCCCCCAACATATAACCTGCATGGGTTTTAGAGTCAGAAGGAGTATGTTGTCTATTCAATGCAGCTGAACTACCATTTCTAACATCTGACTTATACTGTCCAGATTGCTTAATCTGTGTAATACTTTGCTTCTTGTCTTCTGACAACATAGAGGCCAAAATGTATTTGCTGCTTGCTCATCTTAAATGATGCAAACTTCCTACTTTTTAAGAAATATTTTTCTTTCCTTCTTTTCTTTATTTTTTCCTTTTTTTTTTTTAGTTTCAAGTTTTTATTTAAATTCCAGTTAGTTAACATATAGTGTAATATTGGTTTCAGGGGTAGAATTTAGTGATTCCTCACTTACATATAACACCCATGGCTCATCACAAGTGTCCTCCTTAATCCCCATCACCCATTTAACCCATCTCCCCACCCACAACCCCTCCAGCAACCCTAAGTTTGCTCTCTATAGTTAAGTCTGTTTTATGGTTTGCCTCTCTTTGTTTTCCCCACTATGTTCATCTGTTTCATTTCTTAAATTCTACATATAAGTGAAATCATATGGTGTTTGTCTTTCTCTGACTTATTGCGCTTAGCATAATACACTCTAGCTTTATCCATGTTGTTGCAAATAGCAAGATTTCACTCTCTTCTATGGCTGAGTAATATTCCATCATATATATACACATATATATATACCACAACTTCTTTATCCATTCATCAGTCAGTGGATACTTAGGCTCTTTCCATAATTTGGCTATTGTTGATAATGCTGCTATAAACATCAGGGTGCATGCATCCCTTCGGATCAGTATTTTTGTATCCTTTGGGTAAATACCTAGTAGTGCAATTGCTGGATTGTAGGGTAGCTCTATTTTTAACTTTTTGAGGAACCTAAAAGAAAAGCAGAGCTGGAAGCACCACAATTCTGGACTTCAAGTTATATTACAAAACTGTAGTGATCAAGACAGTATGGTACTAGCATAAAAACAGACACATATATCAAGGAAACAGAATAGAAAACCCATAAATGGCAACTAATCTTCGACAAAGCAGGAAAGAATATCCAATGGAAAAAAGACAGTCTCTTCAACAAATGGTGTTGGGAAATGGACAGCAACATACAGAAGAACGAAACTGGACCACTTTCTTATACCATACACAAAAATAAATTCCAAATGGATGAAAGACATAAATGTGAGACAGAAAACCATCAAAATCCTAGAG
Source organism: Phoca vitulina (assembly GCF_004348235.1). Classification (NCBI taxonomy): domain Eukaryota; kingdom Metazoa; phylum Chordata; class Mammalia; order Carnivora; family Phocidae; genus Phoca; species Phoca vitulina. The sequence goes on from NW_022589707.1 coordinate 56,889,247, forward strand.
GAGAACACAGGCAGCAACCTCTGTGACCTTGGCCACAGCAACTTCTTGCTAGATATGTCTCCTGAGGCAGAGAAAACAAAAGCAAAAACGGGGACTTCATATTAGGAGTTCATCAAGATAAAAAGCTTTTGCACAGCAAAGGAAACAGTCAATAAAACCAAAAGACAAATGACAGAATGGGAGAAGATATTTGCAAATGACATATCTGATAAAGGGTTAGTATCCAAAATCTATAAAGACCTTATCAAACTCAACACCCAAACAACAAAGAATGCAGTTAAGAAATGGGTAAAATTCTTACTTTTTTAAAAACTTTTTTTCTTTTTGTTTTCTAATCAGAAAGGGAATTTGATTCTGTCATTTTATAGGTGACTTTTGTTTTTCTTTCTGTGGTTTCCCTTTGTCCACTAGAGAATTACTACCCATTTCCCATTATCTTCCTTTCTCTCCAGTTAGTTTTCCAATGCCATACAACTCCCATTCTTTTCCCCCATACAGGTCTCTAAACTTACTTCTTAAATTAATCTTACCCATGTTTAGACTATTACTGCAAGTGCTACCTTAAGCTGTTTTAAGAAATTCTACCTTTACAAAATGTGAACTCGTGTGCATATTTAAAAAGTAAGAGAGTTAAAGTAACACAGAGAACATTTCCAAGAAAAAATAGTTTTATATTTCTGAAATTATTTCTGTCAGAACACAGGTACAGTATGTACTGTAAACACTTTCCTATAATACAATATACACTGAATTGCCACTTTCATTGCTCACTAATGGAAAGAAAGAAATAATAGTTGAGGGAATGAAAATTACTGGCCGATTGTGTTGATTATATACATTTGCTATAGGGTATTCTACATAGTGCCTGATGTGGAATCCACCCAACCATTTCATTTTAAGAAGAGAAAAAAATTATAAAACCACCATTTCCAGGATTCTCTAAACTTTTAAAATAGAAATAAATAGATTTTATAAATGTTTTTCTTTACCCTGATAAAGTAAAATGTTCATAGCAGGGTGTCTGGTAACTGTCTTCTGAAATTGCAACAGGACATTCTACATGCCTACTGGCCATTTAATTTAATGGGATTTTTATTAGTGTACACACACTGGTTATTTAAACCACAGGGGTCTTTGCAGGTATAGGCACGAAGAGAAGAGAAAAGAAAAACCAAAAGCTGCAATTTCGTCTTTTTTTAAATTAAATACTTACATTTTGTATTCATTTATTTAAATTACATTCCTACTAACTTGTTTTTCCAAAGCATTAGGCGGAATATCACTTTTAAACAGGTGAAAGCCAATATAAAATATAAGGGATTTGTTTTTAAATCATTCATTTCTTTCAATTCCCAAAAATGGTACTGTTGTGAACGATTTGCAACTACATTTTCTTTAAGACTGCTAACAACAACTCCAGGTAAAGAGAAATAAAACTTACCTTTCTAAAACAAATTTGTTTTTATATCTGTTACCGTATTTTATTTGCTTATGACTCATAAAATGCCATATAAGTGCATTAGAGTTTAATATCATGCATGTAATTATATATTTAATATTCAGAAGTCTCTCCAATAGGAACTCTGGAATTTCTAATCTATGCAATCAAGATTCCATTTAACTTTACTGGAAATACATGTGTTCAATGAGGTAATCTAAAGAGCCTATATTACCATTAGGCCAGCATGTTAGTGATCAATACTACCTTTGATTTTTTTTTTTTTTTCAAACACTTTCTTTCTTAGAGTTCGGCATAAATCTTTTACTTGGACTAAGTGTTAAGATAATTCTAAAGACTAAATTAGAGTATTATTGAGAGACAATTTGTGGTATTATACATTTTAATTTAAAAACAGTCAATAAGTGTTAAGAATAATACTTTTATCCTCCTTAGAACTAGAATATATTCAAACATTTTTAAAATTAATTTTAAAAATATGAAAAAGGAAAGGAAGATTATTCCCCAAAAAGTTAGGGGAATGATGGTGATGAGGACAATGAAGAGAAAGATACTAGATTTTGGGAAAGACAAGATCCCTTTTGGCTCCAAATCTAGGTTTTTTGTGCTTTTCTGTGTCCCCTCCAAGTTTTGATAGTTGCTGAATATTGGATTTCCTGCTTTGTTCTAATCTTCATTGTTTCTGCATTACTTTTGATTCAGTATTTGGTGAAACTAGGCTCACAAATAATATACCATTCAAGTTGAGACACTTTTGAGAGTTGAAAGCAGTGCAATTTACATTGGGACAGCAGATATTAACTAAGATTATCAATGGAAAACCAAGAAGGATCAACCTCAGCTTCAACCATCAAAACTGCGACTCAGCTCTATCAACATAGTATGACATACAAATGTTTAAAATCAGATTAGGTGGAATAGAAATTCACCAAACAATTATATGTGTTAACATACGGCTAATAAGGTTCAAAAAATCTGCAAGAGATGTGGTATGAAGTAGCTTAGAATGATAAACCTTAGAGAAGTTTTATGTAAAAGAAAAGAAAAGAAGAAAAAAATTAGAAAATGTAAAAGAAACGAGACTGATTCAAGGATAGGAAAACTTCACGGTCACTTATTTTTTAAGTTAAAGGACTTCTGACCCGTTTTCTTTTTTTTAAATAAAATTGATCTTTTCCCTTTTAGAACTATCACAATAACTTTAAGACTGTCATTATATGGACCTGTGCTTTAATACCCTTTATGTTCATATGTGAAAGAAAGAAAAACAGCAATTCTGGATGAAGTTTGCCTAAGATGCAGGAATGAGTCGGTAAGTATCTAAGAAAAGCTTTTCTTCTGCATTAGTGAGCAAAATGATTTGAGGGCTGTGAGCTGTTGCAATTTGGAGGCCGCTCCCCTTGGTAAGAGTTAACCGAGGTAGAGTATAACCAAGGTTTTAACTCCCAACAACTCTCTCAGAGCCCTGTTTGCCAGAAAGATTAACAGTTTGGCTTTGTTTTCCTTGTGGTCTATCAAACCTATACAAAGTAAAGAGGGAAAGTTCCAATAAAATACCCCAATCATCCAATTAGATTTTTCAGTGATTACCAAGAGAACAGAGAATATACCCATGACTTAATTCTAAAAAGGCCTGCTAGGGAGAATTTCACATAAAACAAAATCTGGTTATGTTCTACTTAAGAATAAAACGAATATAAAAAAATTCTGTTTTTTCTGTTTGTTTATAGTAAACTGTATATTGTATTTAGCATAACATATTTATCTTAGTGTAGAATGTCCTGAGTACATGCATTAATCAGAGTGGGGTTTTTTTATTTGGTTGTTTTTGTTTCTTTTTAATTGAGCAGAATAAATTAGGAAGTAAAGATGAAGGATTTTCATTGAAATCAAGATTTTACCAGTGACTTGGACGTATGCATTTTATTTTCTTTAATTTTTATTTTTTTATTCATTCCTTCATTCATTCCTTCATTTATTTTTTTAAATTCAATTATTTAACATATAGTGTATTATTAGTTTCGGAGGTAGTGTTCAGTGATTCATCAGTCTTACATGATACCCAGTGCTCATTACATCACGTGCCCTCCTTAATGCCCATCACTCAGTTACCCCAACCCTCCCACCCCCCCTCCACTCCAGCAACCCTGTTTGTTTCCTGAGATTAAGAGTCTCTTATGGTTTGTCTCCCTCTCTGATTTCGTCTTGTTTTATTTTTCCCTCCCTTCCCTGTGATCCTCTGTTTTGTTTCTTAAATTCCACATATGAGTGAGATCATACGATAATTGTCTTTCTCTGACTTATTTCACTCAGCATAATACCCTCTAGTTCCATCCATGTCACCGCAAATGGCAAGGTTTCATTTTTTGATGGCTGAGTAGTATTCCATTGTGTATATACACCACCGCTTCTTTATCCATTCTTCTGTCGATGGACATCTGGGCTCTTTCCATAGTTTAGCTATTGTGGACATTGCTGCCATAAATGTTGGGGTGCACGTACCCCTTTGGATCACTACATTTGTATCTTTGGGGTAAATACCCAGTAGTGCAATTGCTGGGTCATAGGGTAGCTCTATTTTCAACTTTTTGAGGAACCTCCATGCTGTTTTCCAGAGTGGCTGCACCAGCTTGCATTCCCACCAACAGTGTAGGAGGGTTCCCCTTTCTCCACATCCTTGGCAACATCTGGTGTTTCCTGACTTGTTAATTTTAGCCATTCTGACTGGTGTGAGGGGGTATCTCATTGTGGTTTTCATTTGTATTTCTCTGATGCCGAGTGATGTGGAGAATTTTTTCATGTGTCTGTTGGCCATTTGGATGTCTCCTTTGCAGAAATGTCCGTTCATGTCTTCTGCCCGTTTCTTGATTGGATTATTTGTTCTTTGGGTGTTGAGTTTGATAAGGTCTTTATAGATTTTGGATACTAATCCTTTATCTGATAAGACATTTGCAAATATCTTCTTCCATTCTGTCGGTTGTCTTTTTGGTTTTGTTGACTGTTTCCTTTGCTGTGCAAAAGCTTTTTATCTTGATGAAGTCCTAATAGTTCACTTTTGCCTTTGTTTCCTTTGCCTTTGGTGACGTGTCTAGTGAGAAGTTGCTGTGGCTGAGGTCACAGAGGTTGCTGCCTGTGTTCTCCTCTAGGATTTTGATGGATTCCTGCTTCACGTTCAGGTTTTTCATCCTGGACATATGCATTTTAGCTAAGTGTTTGAAACAGCATTTGGAAAGTGCATGAAATTGTTACCTAATATTGTGATTACCTAATGGCTACTAAAACCCTTATAAAGGATTACCTTTTCTGTCACTGTGTCTCTCTTTGTCAAATAAATAAATAAGATCCTTAAAAAAATAAAAATAAAAAAAATTCTTTGACCCATACACACAGAAATGTGCCTACACACACACACAGAGCCACACACAGAAATCATCCTAAATGAATCATAGACATAAATGCTAAAACTATATACTACTTTTAACATTACTAGTTACTCTGGGTTAAATGGGGAATTCTTACAGAGAGCACCAAAAAATGATCCATAACTGAAACAAAAATGATAAACTGATCTTCAAATTATAAAACCGTTCTTCTAAAAACGTTAGTGGTTAAGAAAATGAACAGATAAATAGCAAACTGGAAACAATACTTGCACAGCACAAATCTGATAAAGGACCTGTCTTCAGAATATATAAAAAAACCTTCAAAACTTAATAATAATAAAGTAACAATCCAATAATAACATATTCGCAAAGTATTTGCAGAAGTGTTTCAGCAAAGAAGACAGATGACAAATAAGTATACGAAAGATGTTCAAAATTATTAGTTGCAAGGGAAATAGAATTAAAACAAAAATGAGATAACACTAGAAGCCTACTGAAATGTTAAACAAACAAACAAACCTGGCCATATCAAGTTGGCAAGGATGCGGAAAAAGTGGCTATCTTACATGTTGTTGGTGGGAGTGAAAAATGATGCAACCACTTTGCACCACTTTGTCAGCTTCTTAAAAAGTTAAACCTACATCTAACTAAATGATCCAGCCTATTTACTCCTAGGTTTTTAACTCAAAAGAAATAAAAGCAAATGTCCATATGAAGTCTTGTACAAACACAAATGAGTCTTAGCTGCTTTATTTATGCTAGCCAAAGTCTAAAAACAAGCTAAATGTCCATTAACAGACGAATGGATGAAGAAATTGTGGTGTGTCCTTACAGTAGAATGCTAGTCAGCAATTAAATGTGAAGATCTGTCGATAACCTGCATCAACATGGATGTGTTTCATAATTTGCTGAGGGAAAGAAACTAGACAAGAGTACATACTTTTAAATTCCATTTATATAAAATTCTCAAAAATTCAGATTTATCTCCAGTGACAGAAAGAAGATCAGTGATTTTCTGGGGATGGGTAGGGGAAGCAGGGAGGTGTGGAATTAGGGACTGCAAAAGAGGACAAGGAAACTTCTGAAGGGATGTTTATGATTACTATCTTGATAGTGACAGTGGTCTCATGTGTGTATATACATGTCCAGAGTTATAAATTATCAAATTGCATATTTTAAATAAATATAGCTTATTATATATTATTTCTAAATTAAGCTGTTCTAAAAAACAAAACACACACATATATAACATTTATGTATGTATCCAACATATACATTTATACACACATATACATATTATATAATATAAAACATATAAAACAACATATTAAAAAACTCTCCAGTCCTATCTGAAGAGTCTCACACTTAGGATGGGCTCTGCTGGCAGAAAATGGGATACACATATGAAAAATGTCTTATAACACGTATTATCTGTAACATTTTATCTTTTAACCAGCCTCCTTCTAACACAGCTCTTTCAATTGTGTTGACATTTGTCATTAAATAAGCTCTATAAATTTGTTGTTTTTCATTTCAGACCCTGTAAACTGACAGATGTTTTGATAAAAGTTGTGATTATATCAGCCTTTGTAATTTTTAAGTTTTGTTAATGAAGATATTTTTCAATCTTTATCATTCTCTTGAGGAGAAAATAGTGTCTTTCTAGGTCCTAGTATGTCCAGAAAAATTTAGACCCCTTTTAGTATATTCCTGTATCTACCTACTATAAAAACGACTGAATAAGTCTAAATCTAAGTCTATATATCAATTTCACTAAAAGACAAGGATTTTGAAACTTACAAAACTGATTTCAAAAAGAGAAGATACATGGACAAATAATCAAAGCATGCATAGCAAGGAAAAAAAAGAGTAAGATTTTGAGTTTCTTTCTTAAAATTGGAAGTAGAAATAACTTAAGATTTATTTTGTGACTTCATGCTTAGTTACTATTTTCTTAACAAAGTGGATAGTATAAGAATGGCCAAGGTCAGCTGACTTGATTAGTTTTGTTGGAAGAAAGAGAAAGGTCATTTTTATAAAGAACAATTATAGTAAATATCCTTATTTCAAGGGAAACTTCATCATAATGCTAAGTTGATGCTTTAGGAGGTTAACCTATAGGAGGTTAACTGCTGTTGAGTTTTTATTTTAAAGTCATTATGTTCTGGGCGCCTGGGTGGCTCAGTCGTTAAGCGTCTGCCTTCGGCTCAGGTCATGATCCCAGGATCCTGGGATCGAGTCCCACATCGGGCTCCCTGCTCGGTGGGAAGCCTGCTTCTCCCTCTCCCACTCCCCCTGCTTATGTTCCCTCTCTCGCTGTGTCTCTCTCTGTCAAATAAATAAATAAAATCTTTAAAAAAAAAAATAAAGTCATTATGTTCTGAAAGGTGTATTTTTTACCACATGAATACAGATAATGAAGAATTATCTTGTAATGATGGTCTTCAACTTGTGGAACACTGTCATTATACCAGAACTTTAAACCACATGTTTATTGAAAAATAATAACAGCCTCCCTATAGCATGTGGTCTTTTGAAATAGCTTCCTAGCTTTTCTCTCTTCTCTGATTTTCTCTCATCTTAAGATAGCTTTTTTATTTCTGTCAATGTAATCCTATTAAAAACAAAATTTGCTCATGTTTATGTCCTTAAAAATACTCGGTCTGACAGGATAAAATGCACTTTCCTTAGCATAGGCAAAAAGCCCTTTGAAGTATAAGGCATTTCTACCTTTAAACCTCATTGTTTACCTTAAAAACATTTAAGAAAATTAATATAAGTATGATGGATATGAATCAGAATAACTCAAGGAGAGTGGGAAGACAAGGAGAAAGAAGAGCCGCTAAAGAGGCTTTTTCGGTAGTCTAGGTGGGAAATGGTGACCTAAGCTATGACAAGGAGAATAGGAATTACAAGTTCACATGTAATTTAGAAGTTATAATTGGCCAGAGTTGTGGAGAGTGGGAGACAAAGAGGAGAGTTGACTATGACCACAAAAGTTTACCTGGGGGACTGGAAGTGCACAAAGGGAGGAGAAACTCTGGGATGGGAGAAGATAATTTCAGTCTTAAACATGTTGAATATGTTCAGCTGTGTGTGGCATTTTCAGATTTTGACACTGGCAAGCCATGGGAATATGTCAAAACCTTAGAAAAATGGCAGAGGTCAGGGATAAATAATTGGGATTCAATAGAGTAAGATGGGAAAGATGGAAAGACCGACAAAGGAATTGGGTCACTCAAGTATTTTCATTCTGAAAGAAGATGACTGAAAATGGATTCTGGGTGTGAAGGAAGGGTCAGGAGACGGAAAATGAGCGGTTGGCATGCAAGATGTGGCAGAGAGACAGCTGGTGCCTCCAAACATGTCACCACACAATTCCTTATTGGTGCACTTGGCCATATGAATAATTCTGGCCAATACACTCTGAGAAATAGTGACATGAAGAAGTCAAGAGCCACTATGTCTCCTCCTTTCTTCTCCTCCCTTGTCACCACAACCTGGGAGAACAAATGTTCCAGATGGTGTAGAGCCAAGATGAGAAAACTCTCCAAACAATGCACATTAAAATTGGCACAAGGAAAATAAATCTGATTATGTTAACCCACTGAAATTTCAGGGTTTATTTGTCACTGAAACATGACTTTTTTTGTTCTGACTAAAATGACAGGAACTAGTAATGGCTTACAACCAAGGAAAAAGTAAAATTACCATATACAATTATAAAAAAAAGAAGGAATTATGATATATGAACTAGGCAAATTAAAATCCAATATGAGGCTACTGTAGTTAGCAGTCATGTGGGAATTGATGATGTTAATGTCAGTTTTTCCTATTACTGTCAGAGGCTGAGGCCAGATAGTTGTCAGTTGTAGAATAAAAGGAGGGGAATGAGTAATCATAAATTGTTCTTTCAAATGTTTGATGATAAATTGAAGGAAAAGACAATGGTTGAAGGTGAGGCAAAATAAGTGAGTTAGATTCAAACTTTTGTTAAATTGGGGTCAGAGGGATTTTTAAAAAATACTCTGAGATGTTGATGTTATTGAAAATGTCATTATTATAGTCACTTCATTACTCATATTCATTAATATTCTGTGATGACAAGATGGAACGTGTACTCCTAAATTTTCATATGGAAGAGTAACAGGTATTTCATTAGCAAAAGGAAAGTAATAACCCAATTATTTTGATATGGATATAGAATTTATGGCAGTTGGAAGTTATTATTGCTGATTTAATTTTAGTTCAAAATCTCATGAACCACTATTTAATAAAAATGAATTTTTCTAAAGTACTTTACTTTTAACAATCACCAGAATTTAGGAAGGCAGAATGTAATTAACTAAGTTGGCATTTTTCCAATATACTTTACTTAAACACTTGTATTTATATGAAAACAGCTTTGGAATTTTTATATTACTGTGAAATCTAAGTCCTCAGTTTTATATTCTGTTTTGATCAAGAAATATGAGAACCCTAAATTTTACATTACATCCATTAGGCTAATATTTCATAAAACTTTTCCAAATAAGAAATTTGCTTTTTAGAAATTTTATATTAGAATCTGTTGAATATCCATTGCTTTTATTAAAAACTATCTAAGTTTACTGAGTAAACTATAATGTACTTATTTTCACCTTGTTAGAAGAAACAATCTACCAGAAGTTAATTTGGTGGGAAGAAAATTCTATAATAGAACTTCACATAGGGGTTCTAACTGAATTTAGCTGGAGCAAGACAAATGCACTCCTTTAGCAGAGACAAGTAAGTTTCCTGACTCTAAGGAACACCCCTTTACTATTCTGCTCTTGCCTTGGATTATAAAAGAATGAGAATGAACATAGATTATAAAACCAGCTTCTGCCTTTCTCCTGGTAGTATCAGTTTCCAGTAGGGAGGAAGGGTGATTACTGAAGCAGTAATAGAAGGGACAGTCCATGTTCTGTGAGCTCCTGATGCTACAAACAAGTAAATATTATTGTCTCTACAGTTATTCTCCCCTGTTGAAAGAAACTTTCTAACGAAAAAGAAGTTTAGGACTGCTTGAGCTCTGCTAGCATAAATAACATCACTGATGTCAACCTTTTTTAGCCAAACTAGGACAGGTACCATTAATAATCCATGTTTTGTATTTGCACACTGGAGAATTCTATTATATCCTAGTGACAGTGCCTAGACATATACATCTCACATACATTTATTCATTTATTCGTGCATTAGTCTAGAATCTATTGCCTACCAATTTGTGTTAGGAACAGTGTTAGAAATACGAAGTGTAATAAGACAGAGTTCCAACCCTCATTTGTTCACAGTAAAATTGATAGAGACAGATGCATGAAAAAAGATGAGTTCAATAAAATGTAATAGGCATGATGATAATACTCTATACATGGAACACAAAAGAGAAAGGCATCAATTCAATCTTGAAGGTCAATAAATACTTTATAGAAGTGTTTATGAATAAAATTTAAAAAGCTATGCTTTGGGGCAGGCCATAGCATAGGCTGAAGGTAAGGAAAGGGATAACTTGCCAAGTTAGATTTGACTGGAGGAGAGATGCAAACGGAAGCAAGTTGAGAGGTGAAATTAAAGAGGTAGAGAAGAGCCAGGACTGGGAGTCTGGTCACCTATGTAAAAGAAATGTACGTTATTTTATAATCATTTGAAATTTAACGACTATGCACAAATGCATCAAATACAAGATCCAGATAATATAATGTATTGTTGTCTCTGCCAGTTTATTGAAAAACTCTTTCTGTATTTAAAGCATTATCAACAAAACAACAGATGATTATAGCATGGTAACAAAGAATATGGACTCTGGATCCAGACTGCGTGGGTTTAAATCCAACTATGGCACCAACCAGTCATAGTGTCTGTGCCTCTATTTTCTCATTAGTGAAATGGAGATTAAAAATAACATCTAACTCAAAGGGTCATTGTGAAGATTATATGATTTAATAGAATTAAAGAACTTGGAAGTGTAAATAGAACTTAGTCAAGTATTGTGTGTGTGCTAAGTTATATAGCTAATAAAAAAGTGTTGGACCATATTTCTGTAAGGTCGATCCTTTATGAAAGAAGGTTGTACAAATAACACAATTTCTGACTCAGTCCCTAAAAAAATTCACTTGTTACACAATAAAGTGCATGTTCCTCAACATAGGGAAAAAGCTCCTTAAAATTGAAACCACTTGTACTTTTACAACCTCTTCTCCTGCTCCAATGCAAGTAATGAAAAAAGAATGCAAGTATGAAATATACATCTCAGTTATAACTGGATGTTTTCCACCCAAAGATTAGTATCATAAATTCTCTAGAGTTCAACTCACCAACTTTTAGAATTGATCATCATTAAAACATGTGTACAGCTAATGCATTCCTTCCTAGAATTGCAGATGAGGACAACTGGATTGGGAGCTACACCAAACCATACAGAAAAACAACCAGTCACTATGTACAGCCCAGTTGAGGTGAGAAAGGGAAGCTTACACTGTGGAATGAATTAGTATATCATTAAGCCAAAATAAATAGATGTTCGAAGGAATGTATGCCTTAAAGCTATACTATAGAACTGTCATATTGATGAATATATTGTATAAAATGTACAATATATAATTGTGGTAAGTCATCAAGAGATCCCAAACTGAACTTGTCTCTTGGATAATTGGCAACATAACTACTTTTCATGCATGGTTTCCCAAATCCATTCCATTCATTTAAAGTCATACCCATAAAATATTTTGTATTGTAGTTCACATTATATTTTGTTTAACAAGAGTAAATACCATTCAAGAGTGTAGGCTGCAAAGGTGCTAGTAGAAAATTATACTGAAGAAGCTATACTGAGATGTGTTTTTTAATCTACTATACAATGTTTTTCAAATTATATTATGCAAAGATGATTCATTCAATAGATATTTATTGAGCTTTTCATTCTTACTAGACATTGTCCTAGGTTTTAGGTATTCAGTGATGAACAAGATTAATGTGGTTGTTGGCAGGGACAGTTGCAGGTTCAAAGACCTAAGGAATTGAAAAAACCTGGCACGTTTGGGGGACTGAAGGCAGCAGTGTGGGAGTGCAGCGTAAGGGTAAATGAGATGAGTCAGGCGATGAAGAACTTTGTAAGACCTACTTATGATTTCAGTCTTATCCTAAAAGCAATGAGGGAGATTTGAGCTCACATATTTACTCTACTCTCCTCAAATCCCACTGAAATGATTAAAGAAATGTGAAAAAAAGACCAAAAGAAATGTGTAGTCCTGAAAGATTGGAAATGGCAAAGTGCCTGCATGTTGAAGAAGCTTCTCTGCTTGTAGAGTAGAAGGAATTGTAGTATCGGAAGAAGCAAGACCGACTAGCCTGGGTTTCAACTCTGAGCTACATGGATGACAGAACCCTATGAGATTCAAGTGTCGAAATTTTCCAGAAGAACTCCAGGCTCAAGAAATAAGATGTAAGCGTGAGCAGGTCACGGAGTATTTGGTGATACGTGGTTGGGGGCAAACTCATGCCTTAGAACTAAACCGGGTGCTTTACACAGAGCAGGCACCACCTCCAGACACCACCCCTTCATATATCAACAGTGACCCCTGGTAGCGATTGGGTAATGAGTAAAATGGAGGGGGGTGGAGGAAGGAGAGGGGAGCTGGAGCAAAGTAAAGAATGCATTGTTGAATAGGTTCCTAATGATCAATACGGCCAGGTAGAGAACTGTGCGGTGTGTGAATTGACTTTGTGTCCATTGCTATGCTTTGTGTCATATGCTGTGATAATAGCAAACACAGAAAAAAAAAAAAAAACAGGAGAGGAAGGCTCACCATAGGAAACAATTCCTATTTTTTACTTTGTTCCCTCCAATTACAAATATGCCTTCTTGAAATTACAGCTCCGAGCTGACACCCATAAAATTCCCAAGCACTTGCCCCACGAAGAAAAGAATTCCTGACAGCCTTCCCCCATCCCTGCTGCACCTAGATAAAGTGCTCTCTTATATCCCTCAACCACGTGTCTCACTGTAATGATGATTTGCACTGGCTACTACTGGCTATTAACCCACAACACTTTAACCAATGAGTCTATTTCTGACCTTGAAGGAGCCTTCATTTCACCTTCCATATTTAGGAATCAGATTAAAGAAATCTTTACTCACTTCTGACACACTATCCATTAATATCTTTTCTCTTTTAATTTAATACCTAAAAGCCCTAAGTATTACAATTTATCAATTCCTTAATGAATGATAGGTTGACAAAATGTGTCCCCATTTCAATAATTATGACTTCTTTTACTAGAGGACCCAGAAGCACAGAAGTTAAGTCAGGAAAGCCTGAAACTTCAAACAATTACCCCCTAGGTATTCCTGTTTTCACCAGCATGGGGATCATTTTACACTTAATGAATGATTAATAGAAATACAGATGTGTTCTGCTTTGAGAAACTCAGAGTATATGAAATTCAAATGCTCAGAATAGATGGTGAGTTTCATTATATTTATGGTATGCTTCCTTTAGTGAGCACCTTTAATACATTTAAATTATAATTCAATTTACCAGTAAAATTAGTTTTTCCTAACTTTGAGAATACTTCTATTGTGAAAAGGAAAGTAAAGGATATATAATTTGCCTTTGTCTTTCACATAGAGTACGTTAAGAATGAAAATAAGAAGCAAATGCCACAAAACTCTGTTCTTTATTTTTGTTCTCCATCCCCCCGCCAAGATCTATTGGGACATAATTGACATATATCACTGTGTAAGTTTAAGATGTACAAAGTGTAGATTTGGTACACATATATTGCAATATGATTACTAGCATAGCATTAGCTAACACCTCCATCAAATCACATAATCCCATTCCTTTTTTGTGGTGAAAACATTTGAAATCTACTCTCTTAGCAACTTTCAACAGTATATAGAACATTATTGTATATTCCCAATGTTGTATAATAAGTCCCCAGAACTTGTTCAGCTTCTAACTGGAAGTTTGTACCCATTGTACCCATTGATCAACATCTCCTCATTTGCCCTACCTCCTATCCCCAGACTGTGTATATATATATATATATACACATATATATATATATATATAGAGAGAGAGAGAGAGAAGAGAGAGATAGATATAGATATAGATATATAGATATAGATATAGATATAGATATAGATATAGATATAGATATAGATATAGATAGATATAGATTGATCTGGCGAGAACTTCCAGTACTATGTTGAATAGAAGTGGTAAGGTTGGGTACTCTTGTCTTGTTCCTGATCTTAGAGGATAAGTTTTCAACCTTTCACTACTGAGTATGATATTAGCTGTGGACTTATATATGGCCTTTATTATGTTGAGGTATGTTCCTTCTATACCCAGGTCGTTGGGGGTTTTTATCATGAGTAGATGTTACATTTTGCCAAAGGCTTTTTCTGCATCTGTTGATTTCTTATGATTTTTATCTTTCATTCTATTAATGTGATGTACCACATTCGTTCACTTGCATATATTGAACTATCCTTGTATCCCAGGAATAAATCCTGCTTGATGATGTCTCTGGTCCTTTTAATAAGTTGTTGAATTCAGTTTGTTAATTTTTGTTGAGAATATTTGCATTTATATTCATCAGGGATATTGAGCTATTTTTCCTTTCTTAATTTCATACTACTGTGGTTGGAAAATAGACCTGGTATAATTTCAATCTTCTTAAATTTACTAAGACTTGCTTTGTGGCCTATGATATAATCTCTCCTAGAGGATATTTCATACATGTTTGAGAAAATGTATATTCTACTGCTGTTGGATTAAATATTCTATATGTCTCTTAGGTCTATTCTGTCTACAGTCTGGTACAAGTTTAATGATTCTTTGTTAATTTTCTGTCTGGATGATCTCTCCATTGTTGAAAGTAGGGTGAATTCCTCTACTATTATTATTGTTGTCTATTTCTTCTTTCAGATCTCTTAGTATTAGCATAATATATTTGTGTGCTCTGATATTTGATGCATATATATTTACAACTGTTATATCTTCTTGATAAATTTTAATATACATATACACACACCCACACACAAACACACTTCTTTGTCTCTCATTTTGCGTATGAAGTTTATTTTCTCTGATATATGTGTGTCCTTAAAGCTCAGATAGTATTAACCCTTAATGTATAAATTTCATCAAATTTTGCATCTCAACCAACAAATATTATTGGTCATAGTTTATTTATTTTATTAACTTTATTCACCCCTATTCCTAAACTACTATGGCAGTAAAAGTACAGAGCAAGGATCATAACTTTGTTTTAAAGCATTTGCATTCATAGAAAATATTGTGATTAAAAATTATCATTCTTTAAAAAAAGACATTTGTAAAAAGTTAAATAGAATATGAATATGAATCCAATGCTATTCACAGCCAGATCTGAGATGGTTCAGCTAGATTAGTAAGGACCAACATTGCTACCTCAAGGACTCCTCTAATGAAAATATTCCCCCTTAAGTCTCAAAGTTGTAAATGTATTACTTGCCAAATAGCCTATCTGTCATTATTTTGTTCATGGAGCCCCATTACCACCACTGAGTCTATAACAACAGGTAGGTAGGTCTTGTCATTTCTGGACAAATGAGTTTAACAAATTGGCTTTCCATGCTAGCTTCTCCCCTCATATATTTCATAGTAATGCAACTAGACATTAAATTTATTTTGTATTATTAAGTGTTCTAAAGCATGAGGTAAATACTTGGAAATTTTCAGTCTTTAGACAGATAGATGTAGTTCCTGAGCTTCCAAAAGAAAGATCAGAGTAATGAATTATTGCATCATTACCTGTGTAATGTCTGGTAATCTTTTCAGGAAATGTGCCAAAAGACCCTAAGGCTGCATCTGTGAACTGGAACTCATTACACCTAATTTATCCACGTAAAATGTTCAGTGGGCCCAAAATAGACCATGTGTGAAGTTTATCAAAAAGAGTGAAAGCAACCTTTTTAATTAATAGAGTAGAAGGTCATAAGGATTACAAGGCATAATTGCTTTGGATACTTTACCTAGGTCCATTCTCTAACATGACTGGATAAAAGTTAATGTTAATAATATTTTACTAGATTTCCCTGCAGAAAGAACTAACACTTAAAATTTTACCTTATTTTAATCGAGACTTAGCCTTTGTTAAAAAATAACCTATGTATAAATCATTTTGAGAATTTCAAATGTTTGCCTTTTATTAAGAGCTTGAAAATGGCATACAATGAGCAATATGCTGTTTTAAAATATTGTCTTTTAAACTTTGTTCTTAGGTCTTTTGTTTATTTATTTTTATTATGTTATGTTAATCATCATACATTACATCATTAGTTTTTGATGTAGTGTTCCATGATTCATTGTTTGCGTATAACACCCAGCGCTCCATTCAATATGTGCCCTCTTTAATACCCATCACCAGGCTAACCCATCCCCCCACCCCCTCCCCTCTAGAACCCTCAGTTTGTTTCTCAGAGTCCATAGTCTCTCATGGTTCGTCTCCCCCTCCGATCCCCCCTCCCTTCATTTTTCCCTTCCTACTATCTTCTTCTTTTTCTTAACATATAATGTATTATTTGTTTCAGAGGTACAGGTCTGTGATTCAAAGTCTTACACAATTCACAGCGCTCACCATAGTTAACCATATGGTTAACTTTTCTTGGTTTAAAATCAAGGGACTTTTTTCTTTAACCATAGTTGTTTCCATCCTTCATGTTAGTAGAAAAATTTAGTTTCACTCCAATTAGAAGGGAATGATTTCATGGAGATATTTGATGTTTTAAATAATTAAAATAAGAATACTATTTGCTTTTTGGCAAATAGACATGTAAAATTCTGTTTATGTATTAATTCATTATCTTGGACTTGGAAACCAATAATAGGCTTGAAATAGAAAATATTTCAAGCTTAATTATTTGGTTAAAAAATTAGATGATTTAAATCTCTTTACCATGTACATCAGAAAAAGATGCTAGAAGAATACAAGTAGTGGCCATTAGTCTGGATCAGGGAAAAATTATACAGAAAATGAGATATTTATCTGACATCTGTGTATGGCAAAAACACTTCAAATTAGTGGTGAAATATTACTTTAAGATCCATGCTAACCCTAAAAATTTGTCATTTGAACTCATCCTTATTCTTTAGCTTATTTTCCTTTTCCCTTACATTATAGTGAAGAGGAATACCTAGAACACAGCTTTGGCAATAGAAATATAATGTAAGCAATAAAAGTGATTTTAAATTTTCTAGTAGCCACATTAAAAAGGTAAAAAGGCACATTAAAAAAGAAAAAAAGTGACCTTACATATAATATATTTAACCTAATATAATAAATATATAACATATAGAAATATTGTGATTTTTATACGTAGTCACTCCAAAAAAAGTATGTATATTTTATATTCTTTTGTGCCAAGGAAGTCTTTGAAGTCCAGTGTGTATTTTAAACATAAAGCACATTCTAATTTGGATGTTAAAATTTCAATTG
Organism: Phoca vitulina; assembly: GCF_004348235.1. NCBI lineage: Eukaryota > Metazoa > Chordata > Mammalia > Carnivora > Phocidae > Phoca > Phoca vitulina. Next base: position 56,906,596 of record NW_022589707.1, read on the forward strand.
TTAAAGTGAAATGCAGTCTTATAAAATGATCAAGTTGCATTTAACAGAAATACATTCTACACTATGTATTAGTTTGCTAAATTGCCATAAAAAAGTACCAGACTGGGTGAACTAAGCACCACAGAAATTTGTTTTCTCACACATCTGGAGCCTAGATGTCCAAGATCAAGGTGTCAACAGGGTTGGTTTTAGTCCAAGCTTTCTCCTTAGCTTTTAGATGGTTATCTTATCCCTATGTCTTCACAAGATCTTCCTTCTGTGTGTGTCTGTGTTCTAATCTCCACTTCTTATAAGAACACCAGTCATACTGGATTAGGTCCATCCATATGATCTCATTTTAACTTCATTTCCTCTTTAAAGATCTTCAAAGCTTATCTCCTTATAAGTTACATTCTGAGGTACCGGGGATTAGGATTTCAATATATGACTTGGCAGGTAGGGCACAATTCTGCCCATAACACACTGCTTCAGTTTATATATTGTATTAAAATTAAATAAAATTTTAAAAATTTAGCTCATTACACTAGACATATTTCAAGTGAAATATTCTTCACTAAACAAAAGCACTCTACATATTGCCAAATAGTGAACACACACACACACACACACACACACATACACACGTACTCACATTCATGTTTTCTTCCTATCAGAGGCTATTTATATACATATCATCTCTTTACAAAAAAGCCCTTCATGTTAGCTCAAACTGGTGTCCAAGTAAGAGTCATTGTTTTTGAAGAGTCAATGACTGCTGTTGTGAGTTGAATGTTTTCTTTTATAATTCTGCTAGTAGGGAACCTATTCACTATTTCCATTTTCAGTGTTTTGTGTGACTGTTTTCCAATTTTTTTAATATACAAATTGAAATTAAAAAGTCATATTTTCTTCCAGTAGCTTAGATGTATTTCCCTGTTATATTTATACTTGATAGTAGCTATAAAACACTTTAACTTCTGCATATTTTTATTATATTTTCTCCTGCTATTTCTATTCAATGTTAAAAAATACTTTAAAATTTAACAGATGTAAAATTATTCTTCTTCATAACCACAGTACAGATAGAAGCTATATTGAAAACACTTTGTCCCTTCATGCATTGCGACCAGTAGTGTAAACTACAGAAGGGTAGCAGAATGTGCTATCCAAAAATACGACTGTAAAAGTTCAGGACATGTCACCCCAAAATGTGCTGCTTTGGTATATTATTTTGAGCTGTAAGTACTTAAAGAACAACAAATGCAGGCAGAACTTTTCTTTGAACACCCCTTATCTGCCTAAAGACAAATCCTCTGAAAGGACTTAATTGTTCATAATCCCTTCCCCAGAAATGTCATCAACCAGGAAGATTGACTCTCATCACAGGAGAGGAAACTAATAGTTGACACCCACCTGGACAAACTTTGCCACAAACTATCATACACCTCCATCTATTCTGCTAAGGGCCCATTCATCCTTCCTAAAAGTCATTTACTATCTCCTAAGAGGTTGACATTCCCCCTTCCCCTTTCCAGTTAAGATGGTATTCAAACCTGAATTCTAAGTCATATAAGGGAGTTAGTCATTTTCCTGTGGGCAACTCCCATATATACATGAGGTATACAAGTTGGCAAACTGCTGTTTTTCTCTTGTACACCTATCTTTTATGATAGGGGTGTCAGCAGAGAATTCAGAAGGATAGGAGATAATTGTTTTTCAACCTCGATGTTACCTTATTTGGAGAGTTTTTCCCCTGGTTTAAATTACGTATATTTAATAATCATGAGAAGCTATATTATTCACCTCTGGTCTAATCTAGAAATCTTTCCAATGCAATGAGTACAAGAGGTAAGCATTTTCAACTCAATTACCTCTGCTTTTTATTTCTCCTGTTCCTTTTCATTTGGCTACATGGTAATCAAAATACTGAATGGGCCTTAATGTTTATGATCCAATACTATGAATTGACATTAGGACTCTATTCAGCATCACCCCTATATCTTTCATGTAAATGTAAAAATAGGGCTGCCCACATGGGTGAGCAAAACAGGTGACCTACTTCACCCTCGAGTGAGCTAGTTTGTGGTGGAGCCATCCAGCTGCTCTAAAATATCTCTGAATATTTATTATGAGCTAATTATCTACACCATTAGCAAATCAGCCTTGTAAACTTTTTAAGGCATTTCAGAAAACACAGATAGCAATGGATAAAGGGACATATAACACCTTACTTATTATGTGCTAATAACTAAATCTGAGAGAATGTGAAGAACAGAAATTCATACAGGCATATCTGGAAATATGTGAATGCTTGTTCTCCTCCTGCATAAAAGTTCATCAATTGTTCCTGTATAATTTTTGGAATAAAATCATTTTTAGAAAGTCATAAAATGTCCTTCTTATTCTTATGCTAGCTCATTATCTGTGTTTCAAATAATAATTTACACATAGTTGCCTAAACTTCTATGCATTCACAAATAGAACTCTTCTCTAGCCATGTTTCTTAGCTTCATTCCTTCTTCATCTTCCTAATGTCAAATAATTCATGATTCAGCTCTTGTCATATTCCTTGACATACCCATCTGGGGATTCAGAGTCCTGGTAGGACTTTGGGCCTTCCTCTATCATAGTGATTATAAAATTGCTTCCTCCTTTGCCTCTGCCTTCCAGGCCACCTGGCTGTACAATCTTTGAGAGAAAGAACCGTATTTTTCTGTGTGCTTAGTAAAATGTCTGTAAAATTGGATATGGTATGAACACAAAGTATGAGATAGGCAATATTTATTGCAGGGCGGCAAAAATAATGTGGAAAGAGATCAGTCTATCAAGGACAGGGTTTTCTTACTTCTTAACTCTTCAATTTTAGGTTTTCCCTGACTTTACACTGGCCATATAGGATGCCCAGTAATTCTCTATTTCAATCTGTAACTCAACAAAGGATATTCTTAGCATGACTGACATAAAGGCTGGAAAACAGATTTGCTCTTAAATTTTAGAGATCTGATAGAGTTTTCAATTTTTTTTCTTTAAAAAATATTTCTTAGACTGTAATAAAAATATTGTCATTTGGAGGAATACTTATCCTGATCTCAGGATCTTTCTGAGAACTAAGACAGTTTTTCAGGAGCTTATATAGTTTTTTAAACATAGCCTCCAAGTAGAATAAAAAAGGATGGAGGTAGAGAGTATTACGCTAAAGCAAAATAAGTCAGTCAGAGAAAGACAAATACCATATGATTTCACTCATATGTGGAATTTAAGAAACAAAACAAAGGAGCAAAGGGGGAAAAAAGAGAGAGAGAGAGAGGCAAACCAAGACATAGACTCTTAACTATAGAGAACAAACTGAGGGTTACTGGAGAAGGGGTGGGGGGGATGGGTGAAATAGGTGGTGGGGATTAAGGAGTGCACTTGCGACGAGCACTGGGTGATGTATGAAAGTGTTGAATCCCTATATTGTACACCTAAAACTAATACTATACTGTATGCTAACTAACTGGAGTTGAAATAAAAACTTAAAAAAAAAAAAAAAAGATACATAAAAGCCCAAGCAGACTCTGGGTTGGCTAATAATATGTTGGTCCAAATATTTTGTTTTAGTAAGATTGATTGCAATGCTGTGAATTAAATATCATGGTGAAATGCTTTGTAGTGGAGACCACACTTGGATGGTAAGACAGTATATTTTATAATTAAAAAAAATTGTTTTCAGATTTTTAAATGGATAGATAGCCAAAAGTAGAAACAAACCATTTAACCCAAACAATATTTTGTTTTGTTTTTTCCCTGTGAGAATTCACGGCACAAGGTCCATATTATTTTCCAAAGTTATTTGAAAATTCCAACATCCTCAACTTTTTGAACAGTCTTTGACATCATCTCTCACTATATTCTCATTTTAGAAGGTGCGAAAAATGCAATTTCTGAGAAGTTAATGCAGATTGGAAGAAGTCTCTGTTGTGGCCATAGCTTTAGTCGAGTCAAAATGATCGTGTTAATTAAACTTGAATGTACGGTCATCAAAAGTCATATATAAGTCTTATGGCTATCCAACATAAAACCCTGTCAGAATTGTTGATTACTGATGATAAGGACAGCAAACCTTGCTAAAATATTCCATACTAATCACTAGATATTGCATGACTATTAATTAGTAGGTGCTCAATAAATAATTGTTGAAAAAATATTAAAGTACAACTTTAAAGAAACTTAGTGTATAAACACCACACTGTTTGCATCACAGTTAGTTTCCTAAATTGATAATCCAATTTGGAAAGAATTTTGGGAAAGCTCAAATTTAATGCAAGCCTAGTTGATCACCAATAATATAGGTATTAGGGCAGAAAAACAATCTATGTAGACAGAATATTTGATAATTAATAACACGGGAGATTAATAAGCATGGGAAGATATGTAGGCCCCGCAAATGTTGTTAATTTCAAAAGAGCCCTGGTATCCTTTCATTTTAACTGTACATTCCTATAGAAATGCATATTCCCTCCAAAGGTGGAGGTTAGGACCACTTTTATCTTTGGAAGAGCAGATGATTATATCCTAACACCCATTGTTTCATTTATCATAGTAGGAAGAGCACAAATTTTATAGTTACACAGACATTGGTTCAAATTCTGGTTCCATCTTCATTTGTTTTGGAACTTGGGTAAACTTATCTTCTGAACTAATTGCTAGAAATTAAAAAAAAAAAAAAATATATATATATATAAACATCTTTCTATAATGGTATTTTTAGGATTAGTACAGTGCCTAGCATAGGTCAAAATCATGTAAACAATGTATCATTAGGGTTTTTAAAATTAATATTATTGGCACCAGCATCAACATAAGAAGCACCATTTTGGTTTTTAATTAGACACTGAAAATTCTGGGGATGCTCAAGGCTTTTCCTATAATTTACTCTCTCAGAGAGTGAACCTTGGAATACAGCTTTAGAGATGCTATGAAAACTCTAGGAGAAGAGTATTTTAATTATTTTATTTTATAATGATTTTTATTTATTTTTAAAAAAGATTAATTAATTAATTAATTTAGTTAGTTAGTTATTTAGTTATTTATCAGAGAGAGAGAGCACAAACAGGGGGAGCTGCAGACAGAGGGAGAAGCAGGCTCCCGCTGAGCAAGGACCTTGATACAGGACTCGATCCCAAGACCCTGGGATCATGATCTGGGCCAAAGGCAAACGCTTAACTGACTGAGCCACTCAGTGGTCCCAATTTTTATAATGGTTTTTAAAAAATTAATATTTAGGCATAAATCCACGTTGATGTTTGCGTCTTTCGATTACTTCCTTCCACATAGCTGTGTGCTCCTAAGGTAGGTAGCCTGGTCTGGGAGTATCTCCTTCCTGGCATGCTGTAATAGGCCTGAGGTAGACTGCTTTGACTACTTGTATTCTCAGATTTAGATCATCAATGATGAAACTATGGACAAAAGAATAAGAAATCAATAAAGCATTTCAGACTATTGTTAGGCTAGGCCTCTGGCCAGAGGAACAAAGATCTTTTATGACTTGCTCGTGTTTAACCATGCTTCCCTGGGTTATGGGTTCTAGAAGGGGGGTCTGAGGCCAAATCTCCACAGTACTAGGAAGTCGGCATTTGCTAACTGAATCTCCTTTAGAAAGATTCTAGGATCTAGGTTTTTGGGACTTATGCAAGATATCTTTCAATCTCATCATGATAAAAATGTAGTATCATTATTGTTAATAGCAGGATGGAAGGCCCATAAGCAATGGGAAAATGTGTGACTAGAAGAAGTGATGGATCAGATCATGAAGCTCTGAGTAAAGATATGATCATCTAAATGCAATGTGGACACTTGCTACCTGACCTAGGGTGGGGCTGGAGGAAGGGACAGGAGGCTGATGTGCTCAATTCTTTTTTTTTTTTTTTAATGATTTTTTATTTATTTATTTGAGAGAGACAGAATGCGAGAGAGCAAGCACATGAGAGGGGGGAGGGTCAGAGGGAGAAGCAGACTCCCTGCCGAGCAGGGAGCCCGATGCGGGACTCGATCCCGGGACTCCAGGATCATGACCTGAGCCGAAGGCAGTCGCTTAACCAACTGAGCCACCCAGGCACCCTGATGTGCTCAATTCTACGCTCTTCATGTGGCCCCTACATAAGAAGATCACTCTGACATAGTCATATTAAAAATCTCAGTTCTAGAGTTTTCTACACACCAAATTATATCAAGTAAAATAAAACACAAATATTTTGTTAATTAAATAATATGTTACCCTTCTCTCCAGCTTTAACAAAATATTTAAATTATGTAGGTGAAAATAATATATAACCTTTTGAAATACGTTACCATTTATAAATTATCTGGAAAATGACATGGTTTATCATTTTATTAATACCATCATTTTATTTACTTATTTATTTATTTATTTATTGCCATTTCTCTGTACCTGGTACACATGCCCTTCTAAAAGTCATTTAAGAATATTAGGAAAGAAAACAAAGATTTTACCTTATCTTTACAAAAACCAACTCCTTTCCTCTAAAGAAAACACTAGTAACAGGCTAACATATACTGTGTTTTAAAGCTTCAATTTTAAATGTACACTCAGCTGGGATAGAATTATTTCGTGGATGAAAAATAGAGCTTCTGACCCAGAGGTAGAGTAAATTTCTCATTATAAAAGAAATAAAAAGGTATTTTATAAAGTATGTATGACTGTCATGCATTAAATATAAGGTCTTTTTGAAAAACTTGCTCTGTTCTTAAAATTCACTGTAATGTTACAATGGTTTTATCATAAGTTCTTTTTCTTTTCATTTATATTTTTGTTATAATTCATGATCTTTGAAATAAACTGTAAGTAGCTTTCTCTGAACACTGATTTTGTCCCTATATGTAATAGATGCATTTGCTTCTGGGTATAATTCACATTTAAAAAATGAAAGTCACTGATATGTCAGTAGAACATTTACTTCTTTATAACTCAGAACCATCCTGTTCATTTCTTTAAGCTGATGAATATTTCTTCCCAGAATATGGGAAAGAGCAAAGCCTTCCAGTTAATTAGGGTATATGACCATTTCTAAGAGCAAATAACAAATGGAGTAGGTGGTTGACAATATACAGCAATCTGAGGAGTGTCAGTGTTAGCCAAATATATATGCTCTTTGTGTTTTATTTCTATAAGGAAATAACTGCTAATCATTATTCTCTTTTAATATTTAGTTCCTTTGAAAACAACGATTTACATTTTGTTGTGCAAATATATTATCTACCCCCCCCACATCACTTTTGTTGTTGAATATTCTTTTATATACTACATTTTACATGACAACCTCATAGTCATAAAATATTGTGTACATCTCTGTGTGGGTTATAGATGAGCTGGGTAAGGTTGAGAACAAAATGAAGAGAAGTCCTTTCATCAAGGAATGAAATTAAGGGAATTATATGGAATAAGAACCTTTGGTCAGTGATAACAAGAAAGCATACATATTTTGATTCTGGTTTGTTCAATGTGTGAATGAGAAAAGAATAATATAAAAAGTTCAGGCAATTCTCAGAGAATTCGATTTTTCATATTGATTTCATGCTGAAATGCTATATTTGGATGCTCAAGGCAAGTCAATTAAGTACTACCTATTGGAGATAGCATTAGCCAGAAACAATTTTAGTCATACAGTTCTATGACCTGATGAAGTACATGGGTGATTTTATTAATTAAAATATCATGAAGTTAGAGATATTTTAATATATTCATTAAAACTCATGAGGTTAATTAAAAAACTTTATAGACATTTCTAGACTAGTAAAAATCATAGAAAAGTAATTATTAGGTAGGTCTAAACTGACCCATTGAGAAAGCAGACTACTGAGGGAAATATTAGAAAAACAGTTTATCATTGTGTCTATTTAACATGCTTTGAATTTGTGCAGGTAGTATTGCTCTCTTTTAATATCTAACATAACACATTTGGTAACATCACACATTTAGAAATGTATTTTGTTCTCTTGTGTTATTAGAAAATCAAATATGACTTCAAAATGTCCTTGGATCTTTTTCAAGATTACCTAAAGGAGAATTAAATTTATTTATATATTAGTGGTAAATATCACGCTACCATAGTGAAATAGTGAAATGTTTAGGATTCCATTTCTGGATTTTGACAATGCTGCCTGAAGCTTCAACTTCTCTAAATACTAGTTAAATCATATTGAGCAAGTTACTTAACTTGTGCAAACTGTAGAATTGTACAGGTCTATTGTGGAGACTGGAAAATGAATGTTAATCATTTAGCATGGTATGTGGCACATAATAAATATTCCATAATTTTAAGCTTTCATAATTATAATTGTCATTATGATAATATTACAATATTCAGTTATTGCCCTCAATGTAGTTGCATTTGGTGAAATAATTTCAAAGTGTTATCTTTGTCTATAATGAAGCTTATATTATACTGTTAAAATGGGGCAGATATTTTGGGAGTGGTTCTCTAGGACACAAGGGAAGATCAGTAAAGAATGACTTATAAATCACAGACCTGTACTGTACCTCTGAAACAAATAATACATTATATGTTAAAAAAAAAGAAGAACATAGTAGGAAGGGTAAAATGAAGGGGGGGAAATCGGAGTGGGAGATGAACCATGAGAGACTATGGACTCTGAGAAACAAACTAAGGGTTCTAGGGGGAGGGGGTGGGGGAATGGGTTAGCCTGGTGATGGGTATTTAAGAGGGCACATATTGAATGGAGCACTGGGTGTTACACGCAAACAGTGAATCATGGAACACTACATCAAAAACTAATGATGCAATGTATGGTGATTAACATAATAAATTTTTTTTAAAAATGAACTATTGGGACTTCATCAAGATAAAAAGCTTTTGCACAGCAAAGGAAACAGTCAACAAAACCAAAAGACAACTGACAGAATGGGAGAAGATATTTGCAAATGTCTTATCAGATAAAGGGCTAGTATCCAAAATCTATAAAGAACTTATCAAACTCAACACCCAAAGAACAAATAATCCAACAAGAAATGGGCAGAAGACATGAACAGACATTTCTGCAAAGAAGACATCCAAATGGCCAACAGACACATGAAAAAGTGCTCAACATCACTGGGCATCAGGGAAATCCAAATCAAAACCTCAATGAGATACCACCTCACACCAGTCAGAATGGCTAAAATTAACAAGTCAGGAAACAACAGATGTTGGCGAGGATGCGGAGAAAGGGGAACCCTCCTACACTGTTGGTGGGAATGCAAGCTGGTGCAACCACTCTGGAAAACAGTATGGAGGTTCCTCAAAAAGTTGAAAATGGAGCTACCATATGACCCAGCAATTGCACTACTGGGTATTTACCCCAAAGATACAAATGTAGGGATCTGAAGGGGTACGTGCACCCCGAAGTTTATAGCAGCAATGTCCACAATAGCCAAACTGTGGAAAGAGCCCAGATGTCCATCGACAGATGAATGGATAAAGAAGATGTGGTGTATATATATACAATGGAATATTATGCAGCCATCAAAAGGAATTAAATCTTGCCATTTGCCAACAACGTGGATGGAACTGGAGGGTATTATGCTGAGCAAAATAAGTCAATCAGAGAAAGACATGTATCATATGATCTCACTGATATGAGGAATTCTTAATCTCAGGAAACAAACTGAGGTTTGTTGCTGGAGTGGTGGGGGGTGGGAGGGATGGAGTGGCTGGTGATAGACACTGTGGAGGGTATGTACTATGGTGAGCTCTGTGAATTGTGTAAGATTGTTGAATCACAGACCTGTACCTCTGAAACAAATAATACACTATATGTTAAAAAAAACAAGAAGAAGAAGAAGAAGATAGTAGGAAGGGAAAAATGAAGGGGTGGAAATCAGAGGGGGAGACGAACCATGAGAGACTATGGACTCTGAGAAACAAACTGAGGGTTTTAGAGGGCAGAGGGGTGGGGGGGATGGTTTAGCCTGGTGATGGGTATTAAAGAGGGCACGTATTGAATGAAGCACTGGGTGTTATACACAAACAATGAATCATGGAACACTACATCAAAAACTAATGATGTAATGTATGGTGATTAACATAACATAATAAAATTAAAAAAATTTAAAAATAAATAAAATAAAAATATTTCATTAAAAAAAAGAATGACTTATAAAAATGAAAAGGAAAGTCTCAACATTTTTGCAACAAACTCCCTTCCAGAAATATTTATTAATAAGAAATTTTGATTTAATTTTGATTGTTTACTATTCCTCATACTAAACAAAAGATATCTAAAGTGGCCTCATTTAAAATTATATTGGAGGAAATTTTCCAAAGGGAAAAAAAATAGACTACTTTTATATGAAATTTTAGTCTTAATATAAATTTAATATTTCATTCCTTGGTGACAATTTTTATTATTTTATGCAAAGATGAAATGTATTACCTTTTTCCCCATCTTTCATTATTGTTGCTGAATTTTCCTTTTAGGTATTAAAATTTCACACTAAATTTACAGGACCTACAATAATTTTATTGAACCACTCTACATATTTTGGTATATAAATTTGACTTATTTATAGAATGTTTAGATGCCTTACATCTTAACTCTTACTAATATATAAAATAAACGTGCTGACAAGATGAGAGTTTAAACAAAAATTTATGTTCCAGGGCACCTGCATACACAGTAGGTTAAGAATCCAACTCTTGGTTTCGGCTCAGGTGGTGATCTTGGGGTCGTGGGATCGAGACCCCCATATCAGGCTCCATGCTCAGCACAGAGTCCATTAAAGTCTCTCCCTCTCTCTCCCTCCTCCTCACCTTGTGCCCTCTCTGTCTCTCTAAAATAAATAAACAAATACATCTTTTTTTTTTAAGAAAAACCTTATGATCCATAAAATAATCAAGTAGAACATAAAAAATAATATCACAAAAATGAAGAACTCAAGAGATGGTCTTCAAAGCCTATCAGACACAGCAAAGATATTTAAATAGAAAGAAAATATGCAATTAGAAAATATGCAGAATGAAGGAATAAGAATATAAAAGAAGAGAAGGGATATGTGAGGGTCAGAAGAAAAGCCCAGAATGCAAATAATTTTAGTCCTAGGAAAAGGGGATAACAGTGCAGGGACAATAAAAGAAGACATGAAAGCTAAAGACATTTAAAAATTAATAAATGGGAAGAAAAAAATCTATCAGAATTACTAAAAAGAAAATCACATACAGAAGTTTAAAAACACCTGGAAACCAAATACAAAAAATTTAAAAACAGCACATTTTTAAAAATTATCTTCTAGTATACAACGTTATAATACATGTTATCTTCTAATATACAATAAGAGGACAGTTTCATGGTTAACAGGGATGTGGGAACATTAAATACAATGATTAAAAACTTTCAAGGCACTGAAAGAAAATTATCTATGTAAAAGTCTAGATCTATAGAAAAAGATTCTTCAAGTCAAAGTGAAGACATCTTCAGAGAAACAAAGCATAAGAGAGTTTATCATCATCAGACCAAAATTTTAAAAATATGCTAAAGGAAATTCTCAAAGCAGAAGGAAAATTATTCCAGAAGGAGGCATGAGATCTCAAAGAAGAGAGATCATTTAGTATTAAAATACATGACAATAGCATAATCATCAGGTATATGCCTTAAATACTATCAGGTGTACATATGTTTCAGAAGAGATAAAGGTATAAATATTATAAGAAAAAGGATATTCCATAAAATGTAACCTTAATTTTAAATGTTTAGAATTTATCCACACAATTTTTAAGGTATTTTCACAGCTATGGGGGAGTTTTATTGTGATGGCTTTCCTATACCATTTACCCCCCTTAATTTATACTCAAATGTAAGGCAACAGTTTTATTTTTATCTATATATGTTTCTTCATCTTCCTTTTAAAACAAAAGACTGCGTATGTGATTAAATTAAGGATTTTGGGACAAGGAGTTTATCCCAGATTATCTGGGTGAACCCAATGTAATCACAAAGGTCCTTAGAAGGGGAAGAAGAGAGAGTCAGTCAAGAAAAGGCAATGTAGAAGAAAAAAAAAAGGCAATTGTGATGACAGAAGGAGAAAGAAGAATTTGGAAAAATCTACCCTGCTAAGTTTTGAAGCTAAAGGATGGAGCCAGGAGCCAAGGAATATAGGCAATCTCTAGAATCTAAAAAAGACAAGAAAACAGATTCTCCTTACAGCACCTAGGGGGAAAAAAAAAGTATTCTCATTGACTCATTTTATATGCCTGATCTCCAGAATTATAAGACAATAAATTTGTATTGCTTTAAGTCACTAAATTTCTGGTAATATGTTACAGAGGCAATAGGAAATTAACACCCTGTGGAATACATACATTTTTTGCATGTGCTCATGGAATATTTTTCAGAACTAACTATACCACTATAAAGTAAATCCCAACTAATTAAAATACTTTTAAATATTTTAACTTATTCAGAGTATGTTCTCTGATCAGAGTGAAATAAGCTAAATTAAGCTCAAACAATAAAATAAATAAAAATCACAGTATACTAAAAATTTAGGAAATTAATTTGTCAAAGAGGATATCAAAATCGAGATTAGAAATGTTAGAAAATATTTTAAATTAATAATAAAAGAAAATATGATATATCAAACCTGTTAAAAAAACAGGTAGACCATGTAAAGAAGCAGATTAATAGACATATGTGAAACTAGGAAAAATCACCTCAGAAAATTAAGCAAAAGAGTGGAAATAACCAAATTATGAAGATAATAAAAATAAATAAGACAAAAAATAAATCTTTAATGGAAGAAATTAACAAAGACTGTTTAGTTCTTTGAAAAGACTAATAAAATTATTAAATGCCTAACAAGATAAGAGACCACAATATACAATATACAATATCAAAAATGAACAGGGGTCATCATTTCTAATCCTAGAGATTATAAAATATAATAGTTATAAATTAAAGCAATAAGGAAGAAAACTATGAATGTGGTAATGGATTATGAAAAAGTAGTTGATGAAATTCAACACACATTCATGATAAAAGTCTATAACATACCATGAAGATAATGGCTCTTTCTTGATGTGATAAGAGATGTCTAGGGGCGCCTGGGTGGCTCAGTCATTAAGCGTCTGCCTTCAGCTCAGGTCATGATCCCAGGGTCCTGGGATCGAGTCCCACATCGGGCTCCCTCCTCGACGAGAAGCCTGCTTCTCCCTCTCCCACTCCCGCTGCTTGTGTTCCTGCTCTTGCTATCTCTGTCTCTGTCAAATAAATAAATAAAATCTTTAAAAAAAAAAAAAAGAGATGTCTATAAAAATTCTACATGAATATCATACTTAATTTTGAACTACTGAAAATATTGTCCCTGTTATCAGGAATGATATTAAAATATCCTTTATTGCCAATTCTGTTCACCATGGCTATTGGATATCCCAGTTTGTTTAATAAAATAATTAAAGTATAAGTATTTATAAAAAGAGATAAAACTGTTATTATAGGCACACAATATTATTATGTAAAAAAATTCCAACAGAATGTATAAACAGCCTTCACAATTAATAAAGTAACTAATGAGGTCGCTGGATACACAATATATAAAAATCAGATAATATGTTAACTAACGGGAATTTTTTTATTCGTTTTTAAATTTTGTTTTGTTTTTTATGTAAATTCTATTAATTAACATATGATGTATTATTAGTTTCAGAGGTAGAGGTCAGTGATTCACCAGTCTTATATAATACGCAGTGCTCATTACATCATGTGTCCTCCTTAATGTCCATCATCCAGTATCCCCATTCCCCCCCAGCACCCTCCCATCCAGCAACCCTCAGTTTGTTTCCTATGATTAAGAGTCTCTTTATCTCCCTCTCTGATTTCACCTTGTTTTATTTTTTTCCTCTTTTCCCCTATGATCCTCTGTTTTGTTTCTTAAATTCCACATACGGGTGAGATCATATGATGATTGTCTTTCTCTGATTGACTTACTTCACTTAGCACAATACCCTCTAGTTCCATCCATGTTGCTGCATCATTTTTTTGATGGCTGAGTTGTATTCCATTTTGTATGTATACCACCTCTTCTTTATCCATTCATCTGTCGATGGACATCTGGGCTCTTTCCATAGTTTGCTATTGTGGACATTGCTGCTATAAACATTGGGGTGCAGATGGCCTTTCGGATCCCTACATTTTTATCTTTGGGGTAAATACCTAGTAGTGCAATTGCTGGGTCACAGGGTAGCTCTATTTTCAACTTTTTGAGGAACCTCCATACTGTTTTCCAGAGTGGCTGCACCAGCTTGCATTCCCACCAACAGTGTAAGAGGGTTCCCCTTTCTCTGAATCCTCACCAACATCTGTCATTTCCTGACCTGTTCATTTTAGCCATTCTGACTGGTATGAGGTGGTATCTTACTGTGGTTTTGATTTGTATTTCCCTGATGCCGAGTGATGTTGAGCATTTTTTCATATGTCTGTTAGCCACTTGGATGTCTTCTTTGCAGAAATGTCTGTTCATGTCTTCTGCCCATTTCTTGTTGGATTATTTGTTCTTTGGGTGTTGAGTTTGATAAGTTCTTTATAGATTTTGGATACTAGCCCTTTATCTGATATGTCATTTGCAAATATCTTCTCCCATTCTGTCAGTTGTCTTTTGGTTTTGTTGACTCTTTTGTTTGCTGTGCAAAAGCTTTTTCTTGATAAAGTCCCAATAGTTCATTTTTGCCTTTGTTTCCCTTGCCTTTGGACACATGTCTAGCAAGAAGTTGCTGCAGCCAAGGTCACAGAGGTTGCTACCTGTGTTCTTCTTTAGGATTTTGATGGACTCCTGTCTCACATTGAGGTCTTTCATCCATCTTGAGTTTATTTTTGTGTGTGGTGTAAGGAAATAGTCCAGTTTCATTCTTCTGCATGTGGCTGTCCAATTTTCCCAAACCCTTTGTTGAAGAGACTTTCTTTTTTCCATTGGACATTCTTTCCTGCTTTGTCAAAGATTAGTTGACTATAGAGTTGAGGGTCCATTTCTGGGCTCTCGATTCTGTTCCATTGATCTATGTGTCTGTTTTTGTGCCAGTACAATACTGTCTTGATTATTACAGCTTTGTAATAGAGCTTAAAGTCCAGAATTGTGATGTCACCAGCTTTGCTTTTCTTTTTCAACATTCCTCTGTCTATTCGGATTCCATACAAATTTTAGGATTATTTGTTCCATTTCTTTGAAAAAAGTGGATGGTATTTTGATAGAGATTGCATTAAATGTGTAGATTGCTCTAGGTAGCATAGACATTTTCACAATATTTGTTCTTCCAATCCATGAACGTGGAATGTTTTTCCATTTCTTTGTGTCTTCCTCAATTTCTTTCATGAGTGTTCTATAGTTTTATGAGTACAGATTCTTTGCCTCTTTGGTTAGGTTTATTCCTAGGTATCTTATGGTTTTTGGATGCAATTGTAAATGGGATCAACTCCTTAATTTCTCTTTCTTCTTTCTCATCATTAGTGTATAGAAATGCAACTGATTTCTGTGCATTGATTTTACATCCTGTCACTTTGCTGAATTGCTGTATGAGTTCTAGCAACTTTGGGGTGGAGTCTTTTGGGTTTTCCACATAAAATATGTAATCTGGGAAGAATGAGAGCTTGACTGCTTTTTGCTGATTTGGGTGCCTTTTATGTATGTATGTATGTATGTATGTATGTATGCATGTATGTCTGATTGCTGAGGCTAGGACTTCTAGTACTATGCTGAACAACAGTGGTGATAGTGGACAGCCCTGCCATGTTTCTCACCTTAGGGGAAAAGCTCTCATTTTTTCCCCATTGAGTATGATATTTGCTGTGGGCTTTTCATATATGACTTTTATGATATTGAGGTGTGTTCCCCTATCCCTAAACTGGGAAGAGTTTTAATTAAGAAAGGATGCTGTAGTTTGTCAAATATTTTTTCTGCATCTATTGAGAGGATCATATGATTCTTGTCCTTTCTTTTTTTAATGTAGTGTATCACATTGATTGATTTGTGGATGTTGAACCATGCTTGCAGCCCAGGAATAAATCCCACTTGGTCATGGTGAATAATCCTTTTAATGTACTGTTGGATCCTACTGGCTAGTATCTTGGTGAGAATTTTTGTATCCATGTCCATCAGGGATATTGGTCTATAGTTCTCCTTTTTGGTGGAGTCTTTGTCTGGTTTTGGGATCAAGGTAATGATGGCCGCATAGAAAGAGTTTGGAAGTTCCCCTTCCATTTCTAGTTTTTGAATCAGCTTCAGAAGAATAGGCATTAATTCTTCTTTAAATGTTTGGTAGAGGGCGCCTGGGTGGCTCAGTCGTTAAGCGTCTGCCTTCGGCTCAGGTCGTGATCCCAGGGTCCTGGGATCGAGCCCCACATCGGGCTCCCTGCTCCACGGGGAAGCCTGCTTCTCCCCTCCTTCTCCCCCTGCTTGTGTTCCCTCTCTCGCTATGTCTCTCTCTGTCAAATAAATAAATAAAATCTTTAAAAAAAAAAAAAATAAAATAAAAAAAAAAAAAATAAATAAATGTTTGGTAGAATTCCCCTGGGAAGCTATCCGGCCCTGGGCTCTTGTTTGTTGGGAGATTTTTGATTACTGTCTCAATTTCCTTGCTGGTTATGGGTCTGTTCAGATTTTCTATTTTTTTCCTGTTTCAGTTTTGGTAGTTTATACATGTCTGGGAATGCATCCATTTCTTCCAGATTGCCTAATTTGTCGGCATATAGTTGCTCATAATATGTTCTTATAATTGTTTATATTTCTTTGGTGTTGGTTGTGATCTCTCCTCTTTCATTCATGATTTTATTTATTTGGGTCCTTTCTCTTTTCTTTTTGATAAGTCTGGCCAGGGTTTTATCAACCTTATTAATTCCTTCAAAGAACCAGCTCCTAGTTTCGTTGATCTGTTCTCCTGTTCTTTTGGTTTGTATTTCATTGATTTCTGCTCTGATCTTTATTATTTCTCTTCTCCTGCTGGGTTTAGGCTTTATTTGCTGTTCTTTCTCCAGCTCCTTTAGGTGTAGGGTTAGGTTGTGTATTTGAGGCCTTTTTTGTTTCATGAGAAAGGCTTGTATTGCTATATACTTTCCTCTTAGGACCGCCTTTGCTGCATCCCAAAGATTTTGAACAGTTTTGTTTTCATTTTCATTTGTTTCCATGATTTTTTTTTTTAATTCTTCTTTAATTTCCTGGTTGACCCATTCATTCTTTATTAGCATGCTTTTTAGCCTCCATGTATTTGAGTTCTTTCCAAATTTCCTCTTGTTATTGAGTTCCAGTTTTAAAGCATTGTGGTCTGAAAATATGCAGGGAATGATCCCAGTCTTTTGGTACCAGTTGAGACCTGATTTGTGACCAAGGATGTGATCTATTCCGGAGAATGTTCCACGTGCACTCAAGAAGAATGTGTATTCTGTTGCTTTGGGATGGTATGCTCTCAATGTATCTGTGAAGTCCGTCTGGTCCAGTGTGTCATTCAAAGCCCTTGCTTCCTTGTTGATCTTCTGCTTAGATGACCTGTCCATTGCAGTGAGGGAGTGTTAAAGTCCCCTACTATTATTGTATTATTATCTATATGTTTCTTTAATTTTGTTATTAATTGGTTTATATAATTGGCTGCTCCCATGTTAGGGACATAAATATTTACAATTGTTAAGGTCTTCTTGTTAGACAGACCCTTTAATTATGATACATTGTCCTTCCTCATCTCCTACATCTGTATTGATGTTCTCTTTAAAAGGTAATTGTAGAAGAAGTTTTGTCTAACTCCTTCCATAGTGGTTGTTGATTTCTCTGCTTTTTGCAGATATGAGCATTTTGATTTATATATTTTGAGATATTATTTTCATGTATCCATTTTAGAATCATTATAATTTCTTGAAGAAATTGAACTTTTAACATTATGTATTTATCCCTTATATTTCTCTCTTTTTTTTAAGTTTTTATTTAAATTCCAGTTAGTTAACCTACAGTGTAGTATTAGTTTCAGGTGTACAATATAGTGATTCAGCACTTCCATACAACACCTGGTGCTCATCACAAGTGCACTCCTTAATCTCCATTACCTATTCTCTCATTCCCTCACCCACCTCCCCTCTGATAACCATCAGTTTGTTCTCTATAGTTACGAGTCTGTTTCTTGGTTTGCCTCTCTCTATTTTTTCCCTTTGCTCATTTGTTTTGTTTCTTAAATTCCACATATGAGTAAAATCATACGGTATTTGTCTTTCTCTGACTTATTTCACTTAGAATAATACTCTCCAGCTCCATCCATATCATTGTAAATCATTGTAAATGGCAAGATTGCATTCTTTTTTATGGATGAATAATATTCAGGGGCTGTGAAATGAGTAATTTCAGGGATATCAAAATGTAGTAGATATGGTAGTCCAGTTATCTGAGGTTTTGAACAGTATTTATGTGTTGTTCTTTTCTATACTCGTTGACTAATGTTAATATTCTTTTTTTGTGAGTATGGTTAGTAGTCTTGAAATGTGAACTCATGTAATGTAGAGATTTTAATCTCTAATTTAATGTAGAGATTGGAATCCAGGTAGTCTGGTTTAAGAGTACATCGCTCAAGAGAAGGTTTGTATTGATCCTGATATGTACTTTTTTCTTGACATTTCTGTATCAAAATGTCATAAGTGGAAGAACATGTGTGGCCTTATATTTACAGAATTAAATGGAGATAGTAAAGATTGTTAACTGACGAAATAAGTTTTCTGACAACATAATTTTATGTAATTTTGTGGATTTTCTCCTCTGTTTTCAATAATAATTTTTTTTTTAATTTTTTTTAAACTTTTTTTTTTTAAGATTTTATTTATTTATTTGACACAGAGAGAGAGAGACAGTGAGAGAGGGAACACAAGCAGGGGGAGTGGGAGAGGGAGAAGCAGGCTTCCTGTGGAGCTGGGAGCCCGATGTGGGGCTTGATCCCAGGACCCTGGGATCATGACCTGAGCTGAAGGCAGACGCTTAACCGACTGAGCCACCCAGGCACCCCTCAATAATAATTTCTATATTAATTCTATCTAAAGAAAATATCCTGCCACAGATTTTGAGATATTCTTCATGTTTACTTTGTAAATGTGCCAGTATTCTTGGAACATTAAAATGGTGAGGAATATATTGTTTATGGTTATATCTTCTGCAACTTTTTCCTGTGTGGAGACAATAATATGTGACTGTATTTAATTTGACCTACAAATCTCAAAACCATTAGTTTTAAATGATTATAATGCATAAATAGTCATACTTCTTTTAGAAAAGAAATCCCATTAAAATAATTCAGTTTTTAAAACTAACTTTATTGAGGTATGTTTTACAAAAAATAAAAGTTATTTTGAGTGGAGAGCTTTTCCCTGAGCTGAAGTAGATCTACTAGGGATAGTATTAATAAGCAGTTGACTGGATGGAACAGATCTCAGAATCGTAGCTACAAATTGTCAGATATGATTCAAAGTGATCCCCTTTGGTCACAAGTTTCTCAGGATGAAGGCTTTTTAATAATTTTTTGTTTAAGAATTTGAAACAGTAAACAGTAAACAGTAAAATCCCAGGAGAAAATGTCTTTGTAAATATCTACTTTCCCTGTGAGAAAATCTTGTATGTAAGATTTAAATAGTCAGGATTTGACAGGCCTATAAAAGGAGTCTTCTTTCACTGATTCTAGCCTCTCCATTAATCTGGACAGATTGATAGTCTCTTCTCAAAGCTAAATTAACATGAGTCTATTAATGAATTTGCCACAGCAAATGAAAAACAATAAAGAAGAATCATAGAATCATAGTGTTTAAAGGAACCTTCCAGATCATCTAATTCCAAACCTATTTTTAGGATAAGGAAGTGAAACCAGGAAACTAGGTATCAACAGGACCCAGGCAATTACACAACTTCCTAGTCTCCTAGTTTCATTTCTCCTTGTATAACAGTATATTATGGTATTTACTGATTTTAAATACATGTTAATTAATAATTTTGTACATATACTCTTCCTCTTGTTTCTACAGCAGGTGTACTAACTTCAACCTTCCTTTTTTACAATCGACATTACCTTATGTCTTGTCCAGACCCCCATCAGAAGAATAAACTTCTCATAGAGAATCAATAACCTGAGTTTTGGGCAATGCTAATCATGATTCAGTGAATAGTAGATGAAGGTAAGGAAGAAAAATACAAAATGGTAAAGAATACAGTAATTCAGTGATATTTGAACTTATGTAATTTCTTTCCTTACTTTATAAATTTATGCTAATTTTTCTTTCTTGTTTAGGGATGATATACATTAGATTTCATCTCTGAAAGAATTGGCAGTTTTTGTATTTTTTTTTAAATTTCAATGTAATAATGCAAAAGTCAAGTAGTTGGTTCCCAGAACTAATAAGTCATTTTACTTATAGCTTGATCTTCTTAATATTTATACTTCTACCATTGTTGATGTAATTCAAGTGCATAAAATCATTGCTTGGTAGTGGATTTGATTGAAATATGAAATATGCAGATTGGGAAAAGGTTGAATTAGGAAATACATTTATCACATTTTCACTTCAGCATGACAATAAATCTCTCCATTAGGTGAAACCAGCCATTTAACTATCTGCTTCCTTTAAGTGGAAAGGTATCATAAAATCTAATCTATTTTGTGAAACAGTCTTGCATGAGACTAAAATAAGCAACAAACCAAAACTGACAAAACACCTGAGCATCACCCATTCAAGCTCAATCACAAAGAAAACATTGTAGACAATTAAAATTTCTACATACTAGAATATTTCTGCAGTAATCTCTATTTCTTGGGGTTTTAATTTTTCCGTTTCTCTTTACTGTGGTCATGCACGATTTGTAGTCATATATTCTTAGCTACTTACTTTGACAAGAGAGAAGCTAATGAATAAAAAGGTTGACTAGCTTACTGAAGGTCATTTTTGCAGCAGTTCAGCTAAGAAGAGAGCTGGACTCTCTTGCCCTACCTCAGGTGATTGCTTGAGATCCAATTTGTGGTACATATTCCTCCTATGAGATCACAATCACATTTGAGCTTTAAGTGCTAGAAGTAAGTTTTCAGCTCACTAAGTTCCCTGTCCAGAGAAATCATAGGGAGAAGAGGAGGAACAGTCTTAGGTATCAGACTGCAGATGCAGTAGTTGCCATACTGGCCAAATCATGAATCAAATATAAATCTAGGTTTACATCTGCGTTGTATCCCAACAACATCCCTATAGTATGATAAATATTACTATTAATATAAATGACAATCAGAATTCACCTCACAAGTATTAGACCCAAAATTGAAACTCTGGTTTATCTCATTCCAAAAGCCATTTTTGAGGAATTTGACTCGATTCCCCTGGGGACTTTGGGAAACTGCCTAAAATATGCCTCAGAGTAGGCCCATGTGAAGAACCACCTCATGTCAAGTTTGCCTACCTACTTGATGGTGTCATATCCCAAGTACCTGCAGTTCTTTGTCTGAAGGCTCCGCCTTACTAGAGAAGTATGCTCACACTTAGGAACGTGAGAAGTGCCAGGGTGTTAATGTACCTGGGCTCAGTCCAACACTAGTTGGTGGATAAATACCACAGCCTTCTTCCTGTTCCAGAGGGAGTGGGCAATCAGTTGCAGTGTTATGAACCTGAATACTGCATTTGGAGGTCCTAAAAACAGCTGTTACCTCAGTCAGCATGAAAAAGTTACAATGCCTGGCCAGAAGTCAGATTAAGTCAGTGATTTGATAAGTCATTTTTTTGTGACACACTAAGGACTTAGGCTGCAAGAAGTTTCATTGAAAAGGTAATTCTACAAGGAAGGGTCACTGGTGAAATTTACAATGTTGGAGGTAAGATTGCAAGCCATGTTAAATAAGAGAAAAGAATAAGGATAAAATTCATTAAGACTAGAATTTTTTTTTTTTTTTTTGAGAAGAACCACTTGATTGGAGAAATGGACCTATCTTGGAAAAATGTGAGAGATAATGTTGAATAGATAAGGAGTCAGGAAATAAAACGACAGATTAAAAATTTTGAATTTGATCTAATAAGACTTACATAATGGATTCAGGAAACTCTACCCATTTTTGAGAGAAAGGAACCCATAATCAAATCACATCTAAAATACAATTTTCAAGTATTTGCTGTAGTATTTTTTAAAAGATTTACTTATTTTAGAGAGAGAGAGAGAAAGAGAGAGAGAGTGAGCATGGGTGGGGGAGGGGCAGAGAGAGAGGGAGACAGAGTAGCTCCAGCAGACTCTGTGCTGAGTACGAAGCCGGACATGGGGCTTGATCTCATGACCCTGAGATCATGACCTGAGCCAAAACCAAGACTTGGATGCTTAACCAACTGAGCCACTCAGGCACCCCTTTGCTGTGGTATTTTTAATGAATAAAAATGTGAGAAATATGACAAAATTCTAAAATCTGCCTACATAGTGACTTACTCTTTGTAAATAATACCACTCTAAGAAATAAGAACATTTATCTTAGTGTTACATGATGAAGATACAAGGTAACCATGGAAACTGCACTTATTCTTAAACAATGATGTCCCACCATTTTGATGAATAGATACTTCTTATTGAATACATGAATGACTCACAAAAAAGGTCATGATATACAAGAATATCACCCTCAAAAGAACCAAAGAAGTAAAGTACCTGTTCTTCTGTAGATAGTGTCATAAGTGACCTAATTTATCAGATTCTGGAAATCATTAGAAATTTAAAGATCCTTTTGAGGAAGGGACAAAAACTATGGAGTTGTGAAGCTTTATTTAAAACAAATAGAATACATATATGGATGTTTATAGAACAGTTTAAAAAATGACTGGCATAAGAAAAACTTTTCAGTAATTCTATAATTTGTTACAACAATTTTGTCAGCATTTTCCTCCTATTGACTGAAAGATTCCTGAAAATATACATGAACCATTAACTTA
Source organism: Phoca vitulina (assembly GCF_004348235.1). Lineage (NCBI taxonomy): Eukaryota > Metazoa > Chordata > Mammalia > Carnivora > Phocidae > Phoca > Phoca vitulina. The sequence goes on from NW_022589707.1 coordinate 56,929,516, forward strand.
GAAACTCTTTATTTTCATCTGAGATGTTAAGTAATATATTGAACGATGCTTCTATTAAAACTAAAATGTATCTGCCTTTGATTGCTATATGACATCTAATATTTTACATTTTAAGTCAAATTTTTAAATATAGGGAAAAGGATAACAGTTGGATTGTAAAGATGTTTTTTAATGAACAAACGAGTGCAGTCCTAGATATAATTCAGAACACGCAATCTACCTCATGTTGTTTTTTTTTATTTTGGGCACAAATCCTTTGCATGAGACCATTCCAGTGGGGTGGTGCTAGTAATTAATCTGATACTATACTTTTATTCCATTTTGATGAAGCTCACTACATGAAGGAATGTATGCTTCCTAATGTACTGCTATAAAAATATAATGAATTATATATATACCCAGCTGAATATAATGGGCTAAATATTGAAAACATCATAGGCACAGCATTATGCCTAACAGTATCTCAGACAATTGCACGAGACAAACAATTCCTATGACTTTAATGGTATCAGAACAGAAAGAATAAAGAAAATTTGAAAAGAAACTTAATCACAATGAAGTATGTTGGTACACTTTAGAGACTACAGATTTTTTTGATTCTTGAAATTTCTTAAATCTTGTATGTGAATAATTATTAAAATGTGAAATCACTAAAAAAATGAAATAAAATGTAAAATCACTGATGCAACTATGTTATATAATTATGTCATTATGCAATTATCTTATATAACTATAACATTCTGATAAAACCAGTTAATAGACCAGTGACAGTGATCAGACATGACTAATTACAGCTTATGTTATTATTAAATGAGTCAGAAATCCAAAGTTTTCCCACTATTTTAAAGGTACTGGACCCAACTGATTCCTTCTGGTTGAAAGCACTAGCATATTCTTTACCAGAATGGCTATCAGACTATTTCCTAAAATATCTCATCATAAAACATCTATAACCTTTATTCTGCACTATTATAAAAGGGAGTAATATTACTTCACCTTGAGATGCTCATAATTAAACAATTGCATATACCATGACTTTCAGAGTCCCAAAGAATAAAACTGTAGGATAGACAATAATTCAGAGATATGGGTCTGGCTTGTTTGGTCTTCTCACCATTACTGTCTGATGCAGTCTCAATTTAGATCCAATTTATCTCTTCTGTACTCAGAATCATATATAAATGAAAAATCTGTATACATTTTTCCACTTACCTATAAACCTCATGGTATAGCAATTGTTTTGATACAATTAACCAATGTAACATGAAATGAATGGGTAACCACGTATGTCAAATTGTATAAATGTTTTTTCAAGGAATGGCACAGAATAATTGACAAAAGACTTACATGTTAGTCTTGGTCCTACAACATGCCAGGAGTGTTATATTGGGCAATTCAATTTAAATTTTAACCAGTAAAATGATCTTCATACATATACTATAATCCTCACATATTTAAAGAAATAGTTATATTAATAGAAGGTATTTAAAATATCCTGATCATTCTCTGTCTCATGTTTCTCAGACCATCAAATTGCACAATAATTCAGGCTTTTACTTGGGCTATCATCAGTAGAAGTCACTTAGAGATTTGTGATTGCTAATGTACCAATAATCTGGTTTTACCTTTCGGCCAGAGGGATACTCTTATGAGGAAGATTAATAATCTTTTGGAGCTGCATATCCCTATATGCATGTTCCTGGTATTATAGCAAGATGAGGTCTCCCAGTTACATTACACAACTCTAATAAATTAATTCACTCACTCATTCATTCATTCATTTAACATTAATGCAGTGTTTTGCAGACGGTTGAGCATTATGCTAAGTTGGATGGGAATTTAAAGAAAATAGTTATGGGTCCCTGTGTACATAAATTGAGAATTCATCTGGATCAGAGTCAGTGAGGGTAGAAAACAGAATTCAGTCCAAACAGTTAAGATGAAGAAACTTTTAAAAGGGGACTGTTTACAAAAGTGTGGTCAAGGTTAAGTAAATAAATGAGGGATGGTAAAACTCTTGTAACCCATAAAGCTTAAAGAACAGGTTGAGGCGGGGGGAGATAAAGCTAGCATAACATAGTACTGAAACCATATAGAGGAGGATCAAATAGCAGGAGTGAGGTTGGAGGATCTAACAAACATAGCTGGGATTCATGGGGGATGTCAGGAGCAGAAAAAAATACCTCAACATTCTTTTTTCTCTCAACTTTTACTGTCTTTTGATGCCTCCCCCTTAGCCAAATCCAACCACAAACGATCAGGAGAACCTGGCTGATACAACCCAAAGACGTTAGCCTCTGGGGACTCAGAGCAAAGCAGAGAAGAGTGGGAGAAAGGATGGAGGTTGTCAGTAAAATAAGAAGGCCCAGCAGAGTTTGCTCTTTTTGCCTTAAGTCTCCATTCTTATCCTTTGTTCAGAAGTTCTCAAATTCTAATACAGAGGACATAGAGGCTACACACACAGAGGTCAGTCACCTTTCAGGAAGTGTGGTATCAATTCAGTAATACTCCCAACTGAAATTTTAATTGTAAATCTAGCATTCCTTATACAAGATGACAAAAAGACAAAATTGGATAACACAAAATATGCATAGCAGCTCTACTAGCTTTGTAGCTAAGCAAGAGGTTTTTTTTTCATCTCCATTTAATGTGTCTTGACCCTCTACCAATATTTCATTTGATTGAAGTTCTGTATCCGATGGGTTGACCCAAACTTTCATTCTGTAAGGATGTGAGGCCTTAATAATTCTGCCTTTATCATACTGCAACTTTTTTTCATTTGTGCTTATTATTGAACTAGTGAATTCTAAGAAGTACCCTGGACATGGTTCGCCCTGATCCATTATTTCACATCAACTCAGTTTCCTCAATAATCAGGATCCATCACCACAGACAGTAAATTAACCCTTTTCTGGAAAAATCTGTTGGTTCACAGTTATAGGAAAATCTGTTGACTCACAGTTGGTTCACAGTTATAGGGAAATCTAATAGGCCAATAGGACATCTCATCTTTTGATTTAGTAGAATTATGGCTTTGTTCCTTGAATGAAGTCTTTCTCCCTCAGGAATTAGGACCACTGAACCCAATGGCAGAGAAATGGGAAGAAGACATTTTCTAAGTTAGCCATTATATGTATTAGTGAAAGGACATTTGCCACTTCTATTCCTTTGGTTCTTAGATATAAATTCTACCTCTTGGGAAAATTATACCACGTATTTGTAACTGGTTCAAAGTATATATTATCTTTTGTAGACCAATACCTCAACTCCACAAAGTGTTAGCTCCCAGGAGTCACAAGAGCTTTCAGTATATGATTCTGTAAAGCCTATTGATTCTGACATCTGGAATATTTAATTTGACCAATCAATTCTATGGGAGTGAGTTTATTGTCATGGTTATTTTGCTGTAAAATTAGTTTCTTGGTCAGAAGTAATATTTTATTGAATATCATAGTGTTATCTCAGGCATTCCAAAAGTCTGCAGATGGTATTTTTGACACAGTGTTATAGATAAGAATGGCAAATCCATATTTATATTATGTCTCTATTCCCATGAAAGATACAAAACAAAACACAACTGCCCCCTCCATGGTAGAAAGCCTCCAGAGTATTGATCTGTCATCAGACTGATTAATCTTCCTGGAGAATGGTGTCATGTAAGGGTTCAGTGTTGGTCTCTACTAAAGTAGGTTAAGCACTTAGCAATAGATATATAAAGACAAGCCTTGATGAGAGGAATTCCAGACTTTTGAGCTCATGTATAACCTCTGTCCCTGCAGTTATGGCACTTGGATCACTTGAACCCATTCATTGAACACTGGGATGGCAATAGTAAAAGCCTAAGGTTCACACAATGGGTCATCTAAATCCATATGATTTTTGAGCATGTTTGAGGTACACTTAAATTCACCATTAATTCTTCCCATTTGCCTTACCCAGATCTCTTTGTCAATAATCTTCAATCTTGGTTTTTCCAAGCTTCTTATCTAACTCATTAGCTATTCTCCGTAAGTTAAGATTGATATGCTGTTCACATTTCTATCCACCAAGATTTCTTTTATTACTGTCTTTTAGAGGCACTCTTTAGTAAAGCTGTACTGACACAGCTTTTCTCTATCCATGTTGGAATATCATGAAGAACCATAGACAAAGGAGGCTTGCATTTTTTTTTTTCTCATCACAATTCATTGGTATGAGTTGAGGGAAAGGTAGCAAAGCAAAAGTAGAGCACACAAAAGCCACCCAGATGTGATTTACTTTCACTTTCTGAATCTGTTTTTGGCTAGTGTTAAAGATACTATTCCCATTTAGTGATAGAATTCTCCTGACAGAGTTTAGATTTGGTGATTTCATTTAAATATCATCCTGTTCATGGCAGTGAGATCAGATCACATACTTAGTGGTTCAGAGACCTTTATTTTCTATCAGTTAGTAAGCTTGGAACTGCTTCTCAATTGAAGAGTGATTGTTAGCAGAAGAAGACACCACGTTGCTCTAAAACCCTAGAGGTTTCCAAGTGTTTCTCTAACTAAGACTTGCCAGAGGTGTTATAAAGCATGCTGACTGCTACAGATATTGTAAGCAACATTTGGGATACTGTGTCACTATGGTCAACTGGCAGGGTTGCTTACACCACAGTATAGAGAAATCACAGTATAAAGATCTTTGGGAGAGCCCTTTCTTCCTCTGAGCCCCTCTCAAAAAGCCTTTCATGTTACTCAATAAATTGATCAGCAATTCACATCCAAATGTGACAAGTGTTGCCTCCCAAATGCAAAGAAGTCCACCAAGAAACTTTGTTTCATGGTGAGAAAACAAAGTACAGAAACTTGTATTTCATTTCAGAGGGAATACTGCAACATGGCCTGGACTACTGAACTTCTAGAAATTTCTCCAATGTAAAAGGCCTTGGCAGGGTGCTTATTATCACCATGTGGCATGTCTGCTTCCTATAGAAGTGTTTGGACCTTTGCTCATCAGGTATAATTAGCAAACTCCATCCATATAAGGAACTAGCATAATGTTCTGGGAATATCAAGATATTTGTGTTGGCTCTGGGCTATGAGGGAAAGATGGGAGGAGGCATAATAATCTTGAAACAAGACAATGAGGACTTATTGCTCTCATGGTCAGTAGAAAGAACACTGCTGTATCCTATCTATATTAATTAGAATTGAGAAAAAATGGCCACACAATTTATTATAAGCTAAATAAGAGCACTTAGAGAGTGAAAAGGAACATAATTAATAATAACAGCATAACACCTGGCATAAAATGTGACTGTCCGAGACAGACTGGGTTACATAGTTATACATGATCCTGACTTGCAGGATTTTGCATAGAACTTCAATTTTGAATGTTCTCTAGAGCTTAGAATGATTTTGTTAAAATATTATCTTTTTGACATCATTAGTATATATTTTTATATTAGAAGGCATTTTTAGGGGCATCTGGGTGGCTCATTCGGTTAAGTGTCGGACTCTTGATTTTGGCTCAGGTCACAATCTCGGGGTTATGAGATCAAGCCCCACATCAGGCTCTGTGCTGGCTGTGAAGTCTGCCTGAGATTTCTTCTCCCTCTCCCTCTGCCCCTCCGCCCCCCATTCATGCACATGCTTGCTCTCTCTCTCTGAAGAAAAAGAAAAAGAAGGTATTTTTAATTTTCAAGATGTTTCACATAAACAATAATTGAATTTACCTTAAAAAATCATTTACCTGCTTTTTAACAATAATTGGCTCACTATTTCCTTGATTTTGTGGTTGCATCAGAAATGGGATAAATATAAAACTGTAGTAAGAGTTCATCCATCTTTCCCTAATAATTCGTGATATGCAGATATTTGTATATGCATAATATCTGATTTCTTTCACTAAACTCCCACTTCTACACTTCATCATTTCTTCCAGCTCTCCTGCTACATGAATGCACTGTAGCATTTTGGTGGTATTACAAGTGACCTCTGTATATTTCCCAAGTATTTAGGAACCGTTTCATTGAAATTCAGACCAAAAATGAATGCAATTTACTTTTGCTTAATAATAAGGGATCATTTGGCTTCAGCTGGGTTCTTGTGACACAGCTTAATAAAACATTTGATGAAATCTTGATTAGGCCACACAAAGCATGATATTTGGGAAACATCAAGTGTATTTGAGTTTTTATATAACTCTAACCCTAAAGTCCCTTGTGCTGAATGAAATAATCAGTTCAAATGTATGTACACTAATGATGTGTTTGTCATGAAAACAGAGCATACAATTCCTTCATCAGTTTGACAGGACCATTGATTTAATTCACTGCTGATTTCTAAATATTTTTTCTGATGGAATGCTTTTGAGAGCGTTGATATTTTTTAAATGATCTTTTGTGTCTAATTTGTATAGTCCATAGATGATAAGTAAGGTTTTACCCTTGGTGGCTTTTTCTTTATTTTCAGTTTGAAAATTGAGAAGTTTGAAAGACAAATAGATAATTGGATTCACAGAGATGAACATGGCCTGCACATGGCCTGTTTTGTAAAAGGTTTTGTAAAAGGTAGTAACCTCATTGCTTATTTGTGCCCTTTAAAAAACTTGATTTCTTCTGCTTCTAGCAGTCATATACACCTTGGCTTTTGGTTACAAAGAATATCCTTACCTCAGAGTTTTTGCATATCTTTGTTCCCTTTCAACTACATTAAAAAAAGTGAGAGTCTTTGATTATGTGTGTGTAAATATATGTGTGTGATTTTTCTGCACAAGTAAGGTGTGTGTGAGAGAGATGTTGTGAATGCATACGATGTGGGAGAGGGCATCGTGGGCTCAGATTGACTGGAATAGAGTGAGCAGTGGGACTAGTAAGTGCTTAATGAACTAAATGAACTAAATGAACTAAAAAACTAATGAGAACTTTTGCGTATCGATAGGATTTTTTTAAGACACTCAGTGAGATTTTCTTGGTCTTATGCAGGAAGCATTTTCCACTGAATATAATAAAGTCCATCATGTTCAAAGAAAGAATAGCTATTCTATCATACTTCATATTTGGACAAATTATAGTTTAATTATAGTTTAATAATTATGTCAGAATAAATTGCACTCAAAAGGAATCAGCAATAAGAGCAAAAAATAAACGTTCAGGAGATTATCAATTGATTGAATCCCTTCTAGGACCACCTCTATAATGTATCAAAAGTATTCCATAGAACATTTTTTTCTAGTGCTTTGTACTCAAACAACTCTCATGAACATTTAAAACTTTATAGAATAACAATCTTTAATTCATGTAATTCTGTGTCATAAAATAGAAAACAAGTAACTAGGTTTAAGACATGATATAAGAAGGATAAAAATAAAGTGGTCCAAAATAAATGTCCAGATTAACAAGAAGCTCTTGGGGCGCCTGGGTGGCTCAGTCGTTGAGCGTCTGCCTTCGGCTCAGGTCATGATCCCAGGGTCCTGGGATCGAGTCCCGCATCGGGCTCCCTGCTCCGCGGGAAGCCTGCTTCTCCCTCTCCCACTCCCCCCTGCTTATGTTCCCTCTCTCGCTGTGTCTCTGTCTGTCAAATAAATAAATAAAATCTTTAAAAAAAAAAAAAAAAAAAAAAAAAAAAAAAAAAAAAAAAAAAAAAACAAGAAGCTCTTTATAAAATAACATAAGAAAATGAAATATATTCTTATGTGTAAAATCCTCTGAATGGAGTAGATGTGGACTCTCACACTGAAAAACCTAGAGGGAAAAATGAATCATAGGTCCACATGGAAATATTCATATGAGTGATAGCAGGTCATATAAGCTGCTACTCCATATTTGATTCCAAATATTTCTTTTCAAATTAATCTCTCTTTTAACTTGAATCAGCATTATTAATTTTATTATAAACAGTAACCGTCTTTTTACTTGTAAGATAAGCTTTAACTTACTGCTTTCCCCATTGTGGTATCTTAATTATCCCAACATCATTAGTTAATAGTTAGTTTTTTCATTATTCCATATATCAAGATAAATGTAAATCTACTTATGGACTGCCGATTCTGTTCCATTACCCCTCTTGTTTTCCTGCTTCCGTTGCTTTACCACAGTAAATTAATTGGTGAAATCCTATGGCAAATGGCAAGAATGCATTCTTTTTGATGGCTGAGTAATATTCCATTATATATAACACATCTTCCATATTCATTCATCAGTCGATAGACATTTGGGCTCTTTCCATAATTTGGCTATTGTTGATAATGCTGTTATAAACATTGGGGTTCATGTGCCCCTTCAAATCAGTATTTTTGTATCCTTTGGGTAAAATATCCAGTAGTGCAATTGTTGGGTTGTAGGGTAGTTCTATTTTTAAATTTTTGAGGAACCTCCATACTGTTTTCCAGAGTGGCTGCACCAATTTGCATTCCCACCAACAGTGTAAGAGGGTTTCTCTTTTTTTGCATCCTTGCCAACATTTGTTGTTTCCTGTGTTGTTAATTTTAGCCATTCTGACAGGTGTGAGGTGGTATCTCATTGTCATTTTGATTTCTATTTCCCTGATGATGAGTGATGTTGAGCATCTTTTCATGTGTCTGTTACCCAATTGTATGTCTTCTTGGAGAAAAAAATCTGTTCATGTCTTCTGCCTCTTTAACTGGATTATTTATTTTTGGGGTGTTGATTTTGATAAGTTCTTTATAGATTTTGGATACTAACTCTTTATCAGATGTGTCATTTGCAAATAACTTCTCCCATTCCAAAAGTTGCCTTTTGGTTTCTTTCTGTTTCTTTCACTGTGCAGAAGGTTTTTATCTTGATGAAATCCCAATATTTATTTTTGCTTTTGTTTCCCTTGCCTTAGGAGACATATCTAGTAGGAAGTTGCTACAGACCATGTCAAAGAGGTTCCTGCCTATGTTCTCCTCTAGGATTTTGATGGTTTCCTGTCTCACATGTAGGTCTTTCATCCATTTTGAATTTATTTTTGTGTATGGTGTAAGAAAGTGGCCCAGTTTCATTCTTCGGCATGTTGCTGTTCAGTTTTCCCAACACCATTTGTTGAAGAAACTTTCTTCCATTGGATATTCTTTCCTGCTTTGTCGAAGATTAGTTGGCCATACAGTTGTGGGTCCATTTTTGGGTTTTCTGTTCTGTTCCATTGATCCATGTGTCTGTTTTTGTACCAGTACCATACTGTCTTGATCACTATAGCTTTGTAATATAGCTTGAAGTCTGGAATTGTGATGCCTCCATCTTTGTTTTCCTTTCTTAAGATTGCTTTGTCTATTAGGGGTCTTTTGTGGTTCCATACAAATTTTAGGATTGTTTGTTCTAGCTCTGTGAAAAATGTGACATGGATGGAGCTAGAGTGTATTATCCTAAGCAAAATAAGTCAGTCAGAGAAAGACAAATCACATGACTTCACTAACAGATAAACATAGGGGAAGGTAAAAAGAAAAAAAAAAAGGGAAGCAAACCATAAGAGACTCTTAACTACAGAGAACAAAGTGAGCGTTGATGGAGGGAGGTGGGCAAGGGATGGACTAAATAGGTGATGGGTATTAAGGAGGGCATTTGTTGGGATGAGCACTCGGTGTTATATGTAAGTGATGAATCACTAAATTTTACTCTTGAAACCAATATTACCCTATATGTTAACTAACTAGAATTTAAATAAAAGCTTGAAACAAACAAACAAAAAACTGGGAAAAAATAAAAGCAGGCTTTGCCATCTGGAAAAAATATCCTATGGCATATTTTGATGTAAAATAGGACAACATACACCTCCCTTGCCTTAGGAGACAATTGTTTTTCTTGTTTTCAAAAATGTATTGCTATTTGTTCATACTTAATCTCTGTGGCAGACACATCCTAAATTGATCCCTGATGACTTATGGCTTTGTATAACTCCCTCCATTTAAGTGAGGGAGAAAGCTGTGACTCGCTTTTAGCCCAAAGAATGGCAAAGATCATGGGATATCACTCCCATGATTACATCATGGTGTATAAGACTCCATCTCAGCAGACTGGATTGAAAGACAATCCATTACTGGCTTTGAAGAAATAATCTACCACATTGTAAAAGGGCCTGGTGGTAAGGAATTATGTTGTCCTCCAAAAACTGAGTGGAACCCGGCTGACATTCAGCAAGGAACCAGCCACAAATGAATTCTGCCAACAACTTGAATGGTCTTGGAACCTAATTCTTCCTAACACAAGCTTCCAGATAATAATACAGTTCAGCATTTTAATTTCAGCCTTGTGAGACCCTGAGCAGACCCAGCTAAACTATAACTAAGCTATGCCCAAATTTCTGATGTGAAAAAAAGTGCCATAACATGTAAATCTGTCCTGTTTTAAGCCAACGTTGTAATTTGTTACACTGTAATGGTAAACTAATCTATTCTCCAAAATAACATTTAGAATAATAAAATCCTATTGTAGTCATGAGGGAAGACAAACACAACAATGACGTGTGTAAGATAAAATCAACTTATTAGGGGAAAGCTTCCAAGCAGAGGGTCAGCAAGAAAGAGCATGAAGCCTTTTATGCTTCAGGAGAGGTGTACCTGAGGCTTCATACAGCTGGAAACACTGTTACTCTGTGCTCCAGCAAAGAACCCTGCGCTCTGCTCTCTATTTTCACTGGCCTCTCTTGTGATAGTGGTTTTGTACATGTTGAATGTTAGCTGTTAAGGGGAACCATGAACATACATGCAACTAGGCAACTGTAGGAATAGCATCTGAGACATTAGGAGAACGCTGAGATCTTGTAGGGCCTCCCACTGGCAGGTACAGGGAAAAAAACAAATGGTGACAGAAGTCAGGAAAAAACCTCATGGGTCAATCAGAAAGCAATTCAACTTATCTTCATACAGTAGGGCATGAATTAACTGGCCTGTCCATATCTAAAAGAGAGAAGAGAAATTGCTTACCCTTCTATTTGTTTTCCTACTTCCAAAGAGTGGATTTATTCATGTTCTAGAAATAAGATCTGTCATGCCCCTCAGGAAGGAATCAAACCCTCTTTACTGCTCAGAACAATAGACTCTGTAAGGATTCTGGGTTTTGCCATTCTAGAAGTGATATCATAGAAAAATAAAGTATTATTGAGAAAAAAATAGCAAGCAGATGGCCATAAGAACAAGACATGAATCTGCCATCCTGTAGAGGGGCGCCTGCTCCTGGATTAGCTGCATGTGCTGTGGGTCTGTGTTGCAGGAATGGGACCCTAATCTCTTCTTATTCTCCCATTCCATAATTCCCGTAAAAGAAGTCTGGTGCACTCGGCTACAAATTGTCTGAAATTGTATGTCAAAAAAATGGGAGAAGAATTTTCTGGGCTGATCCAGAAAAAGAGACTATGGGAAGCCCTTTCTATTGGGAAGAAGAGAAAGCCACAACCCCAGTTAGCTCATTGCATGGCAACCCAAAAACCCAGACAAACTGTCCTGTTGATTATTCCGAAATTCCTGATAAGGTTATCGTTAGGTTGTAGAGAATGTATAAAGTAACTGTTGGTCAGTATTGGCATTGCTCCAAAAGTTATTAACCTGGATTATAAAAATGCATAATTCCTAGCAACTATTCACGCTGGCCTTGATCACATGGAGTTGCTAATGTAAGAAACAGTCTAATTAGAGATCAGGTCTAAAATTCATAATTTTCTGACTTGACAGTGTTTTCTTCAGGGTTCACATTTGAAACCACTATGTTTTTTTCTCTATCCATTTATGAAAACAATTCACTTCAGAAGGAAACCTTTAACTCTCTTCATGCACACACGCACACATGCTTGTATTTTCTATAAGATGATCCCAAATTAACCTTCTTATTAGATTAAAGTGTGAATATTTTCTTGCAATGCAATAAAAGACAGAAACCACAGAAACTTCAGCTTATTTATACAGTTTTACAAAGTAATGGCATCTTTATAATGTACTACATCCAAGAACATATATATATATATATATATATATATATATATATATATATATATATATATGCCTCTCCATATATATTTAGGTTTTCTTCTATGTCCTTTGATAAAGGTTTAAAATTACCCTCATATAGGTCTTGCACATTTCCTGTTAGCTTTCCCTAAATATTGGATTGCTTTTGCTGCTATTGTGAATATATTTTTTCCATCCATTTGTTTTAGGATTATTTGAGTTGTACTGGAGAATTTTTACATTTGCATTTCGTTTGCTTGCTTAGTTGGTTGATTGACTTCTTATTCAGCTACCTTATATTTTTTATCTTATTTATTTTATTAGGCTTGGATTTTTTTTTTACAATATATTTCCTTATACTTCAATAGTATTAGCAAATAAAAATCATTACAGATGTAGATCAACACCCTTGTCAAAAAACAAGTGATAGAACTTAAGACTGGTTTCCTGGTTCTAAATACAGAGCTCTTTTCATAGTAAAATTGTGTCTTTTTAGCAAGAGAAGTCAGTTTAAAATCATTTCTTTCTATCAAAATAGGTTCTGATCCAAGGAAAAGTCATTTTCTGTGCAAGTAAAAGCTGGTCTTGCTGGAACTTTTAAAATAGTGTTCAGTAATGCACCATTCCACGGGAATATAGCTGGTACTCTGAGAGGGAATCTGAGGTTCAAAAGACCATTTCTGCCAAGCGTAGTTACTCATTTTCCATCTACTGCAAGTATTGGTTGCTGAAAACTCACAGCTCAATCATTCTTCAGGAACTGGCTTCCACTGAAAAGGCATGGTTTGCTTAAAATTACATTTTGTGCCCAGGGGAAGCCTGCATCCCATAACTGGTCAATATGGAAGCCCCATGGTCCCCTAGATTGGGAACCCTTACTCAGTTGGGAAAAACTCTGAAAGGACATTCCAGATACAAAGCTCCTCAAGGAACTGGCTGGGGTCACTGTTGTATCTGCCATGTAGTTCAACTTCTTCCTCTGCTCCGTCTTTATTTTTTTTTTACTCTGATAGAAGTATCTGGAGAGGCTCAGGATAACTTTGCTAACTTACTGTGATGAGATATGCTGACATGATAACCCTAATTTAGGTATATCTAAATTAGTAGACATTAAGAACCAGAGAAATTCCCCATCAAAAAGGAGAATTACAGACCAATATCCCTAATGAACATGGATGCAAAAATTCTCACCAAAATACTAGCCAATAGGGGGCGCCTGGGTGGCTCAGTCGTTAAGCATCTGCCTTCGGCTCAGGTCATGGTCCCAGGGTCCTGGGATCGAGCCCCGCATCGGGCTCCCTGCTCTGCAGGAAGCCTGCTTCTCCCTCTCCCACTCCCCCTGCTTGTGTTCCCTCTCTGTCAAATAAATAAAACCTTAAAAAAAAAAAAAATACTAGCCAATAGGATCCAACAGTACATTAAAATCATTATTCACCACGACCAAGTGGGATTTATCCCTGGGCTGCAAGGTTGGTTCAACATCCGCAAATCAATCAACGTGATATGATACATTAACAAAAGAAAGAACAAGAATCATATGATCCTCTCAATAGATGCAGAAAAAGCATTTGACAAAGTACAGCATCCTTTCTTGATCAAAACTCTTCAGAGTATAGGGATAGAGGGCACATACCTTAATATCATAAAAGCCATCTACGAAAAACCCACAGCAAATATCATTCTCAATTGGGAAAAACTGAGAGCTTTCCCCCTAAGGTCAGGAACGCGGCAGGGATGTCCACTATCACCACTGCTATTCAACATAGTACTAGAAGTCCTAGCCACAGCAATCAGACAACAAAAAGAAATCAAAGGCACCAAATCGGCAAAGAAGAAGTCAAACTCTCACTCTTTGCAGATGATATGATACTTTATGTGGAAAACCCAAAAGACTCCACCCCAAAACTGCTAGAACTCATACAGGAATTCAGTAAAGTGGCAGGATATAAAATCAATGCACAGAAATCAGTGCCGTTCCTATACACCAACAACAAGACAGAAGAAAGAGAAATTAAGGAGTCGATCCCATTTACAATTGCACCAAAAACTATAAGATACCTAGGAAAAAATCTAACCGAAGAGGCAAAGGATCTGTACTCAGAAAACTATAAAATATTCATGAAAGAAATTGAGAAAGACACAAAGAAATGGAAATATGTTCCATGCTCATGGATTGGAAGAACAAATATTGTGAAGACGTCAATGCTACCTAGAGCAATCTACACATTCAATGCAATCCCCATCAAAATACCATCCACTTTTTTCAAAGAAATGGAACAAATAATCCTAAAATTTGTATGGAACCTGAATAGACAGAGGAATGTTGAAAAAGAAAAGCAAAGCTGGAGGCATCACAATTCCAGACTTCCAGCTCTATTACAAAGCTGTCACCATCAAGACAGTATGGTACTCGCACTAAAACAGACACATAGATCAATGGAACAGAATAGAGAGCCCAGAAATGGACCCTCAACTCTATGGTCAACTAATCTTTGACAAAGCAGGAAAGAATGCCCAATGGAAAAAAGACAGTCTCTTCAACAAATGGTGTTGGGAAAATTGGATAGCCACATGCAGAAGAATGAAACTGGACCATTTCCTTACACCACACACAAAAATAGACTCCAAATGGTTGAAAGACCTAAATGTGAGACAGGAATCCATCAAAATCCTAAAGGAGAACACAGGCAGCAACCTCTTCGACCTCAGCCGCAGCAACTTCTTCCTAGAAACATCGCCAAAGGCAAGGGAAGCAAGGGCAAAAATGAACTATTGGGACTTCATCAAGATAAAAAGCTTTTGCACAGCAAAAGAAACAGTCAACAAAACCAAAAGACAACTGACAGAATGGGAGAAGATATTTGCAAATGACATATCACATAAAGGACTAGTATCCAAAATCTATAAAGAACTTATCAAACTCAACACCCAAAGAACAAATGATCCAATCAAGAAATGGGCAGAAGACATGAACAGACATTTCTGCAAAGAAGACACCCAAATGGCCAATCAAGAAATGGGCAGAAGACATGAACAGACATTTCTGCAAAGAAGACACCCAAATGGCCATGAAAAAGTGCTCAACATGCTCGGCATCAGGGAAATCCAAATCAAAACCTCAATGAGATACCACCTCACACCAGTCAGAAGGGCTAAAATTAACAAGTCAGGAAATGACAGATGTTGGCAGGGATGCGGAGAAAGCGGAACCCTCCTACACTGTTGGTGGGAATGCAAGCTGGTGCAGCCACTCTGGAAAACAGTATGGAGGTTCCTCAAAAAGTTGAGAATAGAGCTACCATACGATCCAGCAATTGCACTACTGGGTATTTGCCCCAAAGATACAAATGTAGGGATCCAAAGGGGTACGTGCACCCCAATGTTTATAGCAGCAATGTCCACAGTAGCCAAACTGTGGAAAGAGCCCAGATGTCCATCGACAGAAGAATGGATAAAGAAGATGTGGTATATATATGCAATGGAATATTATGCAGCCATCAAAAGGAATGAGATCTTCCCATTTGCAACAACACGGATGGAACTGGAGGGTGTTATGCTGAGCGAAATAAGTGAATCAGAGAAAGACATGTATCATATGACCTCACTGATATGAGGAATTCTTAATCTCAGGAAACAAACTGAGGGTTGTTGGAGTGGGTGGTGGGGTGGGAGAGATGGGGTGGCTGGGTGATAGACTTTGGGGAGGGTATGTGCTATGGTGAGCACTGTGAATTGTGCAAGACTGTTGAATCTCAGATCTGTACCTCTGAAACAAATAATGCAATATATGTTAAAAAAAAAAAGAAGATAGCAGGAGGGGAAGAGTGAAGAGGGGGAAATCGGAGGGGGAGACAAACCATGAGAGACGATGGACTCTGAAAAACAAACTGAGGGTTCTAGAGGGGAGGGAGGTGGGAGGATGGGTTAGCCTGGTGATAGGTATTAAAGAGGGCACGTTCTGCATGGAACACTGGGTGTTATGCACAAACAATGAATCATGGAACACTACATCAAAAACTAATGATGTAATGTATGGTGATTAAAATAACAATAAAAAATTAAAAAAAAAAAAAGAACCAGAGAAATTTTGTGGATGCTATGAAGAAGCCATTTAAGAATGGTGTGAACTCTTGTGTATACCCACTAATGCAGAGATGGAATATCCACTAAAATATAATAATTTGGCTTTTTTCCCATCTTTTCCAGTTTTGAGAAATAACTGACATACATCACTGTGTAAGTTTAGAGGTATAGCATAATAGTTTGATTTACATATATTGTGAAATGATTACCACAATAGGTTCAGCTAACATCCATCTTTGTCATAGATACAATAAAAAGAAAGAAAAAGAAAAAAAATCTTTTTGTGCTGAGAATGCATAGGATTTGTTCACAGAACAGCTTTTATATGTTGACTTTTGCTAGAACTGAAAACGGGTGTTCTCTATGCACTGCTGCATTATAGAATTATTTATTGGCTATGTAGGGATATCTCTAAGTAATTTCAGGAAATCTAACATTTTCAATATATACTACTGATGATTCAATCCTAAAGTAAATACATGCTCATGAAATAAAGCCATAGTGTTATGTGCTGAACTGTGTTCCTCAAAATTCATAAGTGGAAGCCCTAAAGCATAATGTGATGATGGTATTTGGGAATGGGACCTTAGGGAGATAAGCAGGTTTAGATGAGGTAATGAAGGTGGGGCCATCATGATGAGATCGGTCCCCTCTTAAGAAGAGACACCAGAAATCTCGTTCTCTCTCCTTGTACACATGCACTGAGGAAAGGCTGTGTCCTTCTGGACCTGGGGATTCTTGTGAACTTGAGGGAAAATCAGACAGAGAATGTGTGTTTCCTTAGTTAAGATTTACTTTGTTGTGGGGCGCCTGGGTGGCTCAGTCGTTAAGTGTCTGCCTTTGGCTCAGGTCATGATCCCAGGGTCCTGGGATCGAGCCCCACATCGGGCTCCCTGCTCCGCGGGAGGCCTGCTTCTCCCTCTTCCACTCACCCTGCTTGTGTTCCCTCTCTCGCTGTGTCTCTCTCTGTCAAATAAATAAATAAAATCTTAAAAAAAAAAAAAAAAAAAAGATTTACTTTGTTGCACAAGAATCAGATGTTCTGAGAATCACTAAAGTCCTTTACAGAGTATCTTATCGACAAGGCACCAAGACTACATTAAACATGTAGCCTCTAAAAAGTTTCAACAATAATAATCTACTCTATTTTTCATGATTAACCTAAATAAAATATCTCATTATTACTCAAAAAAATAAAATTTTAAATGGGAATTTTTTTCTTCCTCACTTTTTCACTTCTACCACCTCTTACTTCCCAAATCTACTTCAAGCAGCACGCTTTATCAAAAGGTCTAAATATTATATCACATTCATAAATAATATATCAATATAGACATGAACTTATAATGGACAGAGGGAGATATGACATCCTAAATAGTTTCCTGAAAGCTCTGAGAATCACTATGGGTTCCCCACTCTGCTTGAACCTTCTTCAATTAAAGTTTATTTTTTGTGGGTTTTGTTTTTGGTTTTTTGGTGGGTTTTTTTTTTTTTTTTGACAGAATTTATCATTTTACCTCATTTGTTTTTACTTCCTCTCCTGTTTAGGCCCAGGATCTCTGGCTTTTTGCCTGGCAACAAAAACCAGTATAGACAATACTCTTTCCTCATTCTATCAATCACATTGCAGTAATTAATTAATTTAAGTTGTGAAAATTGTGAAACTGTTATCAGTGCCATTGCCTTCAGAATTACGAAATCAGGCAGCAGCAGACAACTAATTATTAGAGTTTCAAAAGCTTTGAGGGTGATGATCCAAGTGCTAGTTTGGATTTCATTTATTTAAAGAACTCTTCCTGTGCCCATATTTAAGGCTAAAAACTAATTAATCACATCTGATAGAAGGTGAAATAAACACTGCACATCATTTAATATTACTTTCATTTGAAAGCTTTTATTGCTTTTGAATGATTACTATTTTATATCTTGAAGCAAAAATAGGTTATAAAAATGAATGCAGCAGATTTTTATTTTATTTTTTTAAATGCAAGCACGATTCTATTAAAACCAATGGGCATGATCCACATATATAAAGGCTATTTGGTATAAAAGTTACAGAAAATATTTATGATATGCTTTTATAAACTGTCTAAAATCTCTTATGTACTTTATAGCCTATCATGATTCCCTTTTCTAATTTACTCACTATAAATATATTAGACTATTAAATTATATATATTATTTATTTATTTTAAAGATTTTATTTATTTATTTATTTGAGGGGGGGGAAGAGCAGAGGAAGAGGAAGAGGGAGTGGGAGAATCTCAAGCCGACTCCCCACTGAGCACAGAGCCCAATGTGGGGCTTGATCTCATGACCCTGAGATCCCAACCTGACCTGAAACCAAGAGTCAGACACTTAACCGACTGAGTCACACAGGTTCCCCTAAATTATATATTTAATAAATCCTTTTTTAAAAAATTTTTAAAAGATTGTATTTATTTATTTATTTCAGAGAGAGTGAGAGAAAGAGAGTGCAAGCAGGAGCGGGGGGCGGGAGGGGCAGAGGGAGAAGCAGACTCCCTGTTGAGCAGAGAGCCTATGTGGGGTCTGATCCCAGGACTCAGATCATGACCAGAGTTGAAGGCAGACACTTAACTGACTGAGCCACCCAAGCTCCCTTATATTTAATAAATCTTAGAAATAAATATTAGAATCATGAAATTATTATAAAATTATTACCAGAAAACTTTGTTTCAATTTTAGTTTTTACACTGACAAACTCAACTTCTAGGAAGTAGGAATATATATATATATATATATGTATGTATGTATCATTATGTACACATACACATACATATTCTATTATCATAATTGTTAAAAAACATCTTATGGGTATATTTTAAAAAGCAGGAAAATATATTAATAGAATATTTTGTTGAGGTTACTATAGTAAAGACTAATAGTACATTTAAAAATATATTAAAAATGTATTTTGAAGTTGCTAAGAGAATAGATATTAGAAATCCTTACCACAAGAAAAAGATATTTGTAACTATATATAGTGACAAATGTCAACTAGACTTACTGTGGTGATCTCTTTGCAATATGTACGAATATGAAATAATTATGTTGTATAACAAATTAATATGTTATATGTCAGTGATACCTGAATAAAATAAATAAATAAATAAGTGTTTTTTAAAAGATGTAAATAGAAAGATATACTGAGTACATGTACTCAAAGTCTTTAAGATTTTATTTCTGATTAGATAACATCCAAACAAAATTCATCAGGCTTTTGTTTGTGTGTCTGAAAAATGACCAACTTCAAGTTGATTAAAATTTATATGGAGATGCAGAAGATCTAGAATAGTCAAAACACTCTTGAAGAAGACCAAGGTAGGATTTACCTAATTTCAAAACTTAGTATAAGACTACAGTGATAAAAAGAGATTAACAATGAAATAAGGACAGACAACCATCAATGCAATTAAATGTCATCGGCTCAGGTCATGATCCTGGAGTCTCGGGATCGAGTCCCGCATCGGGCTCCCTGCTCGGCAGGGAGTCTGCTTCTCCCTCTGACCCTCCTCCCTCTCATGCTCTCTGTCTCTCATTCTCTCTCTCTCTCAAATAAATAAATAAAAAATCTTAAAAAAAAAAAAAGTAAAAAAAAAAAAAAGTAAACCATGCCAGACAAATCTGGTCTTTCTATAATTAACTGATCACAGAGATATGTAACCAGCCACAGAACTTAACATGTTTTGTTTTTTTTTTTTTAAGATTTTATTTTCTGACAGAGAGAGACACACTGAGAGAAGGAACACAAGCAGGGGGAGTGGCAGAGGGAGAAGCAGGCTTCCCGCGGAGCAAGGAGCCTGATGCGGGGCTCGATCACAGGACCCTGGGATCATGACCTGAGCCGAAGGCAGACGCTTAAAGAACTTAACATGTCTGTGTATGTTTCTAAAACTGGTAGGTTTCTTGATCTTACCTGAATTTTACTGCTTCAAAACATCTGAAAATGTGGTGTTTAAAATCAGATTCCGTAGGCAGTTCCTAATAAACCAACATTAGTCTGTCACGGGGGAGTAATAGATTTCTGAAAATAAAGAGACAGGGCAGGTAAACATGCTAACTATAGCCAGACTTAGAAAAGGGACATTAGGGTGGCTGGGTGATAGACACTGGGGAGGGTATGTGCCATGGTGAGTGCTGTGAATTGTGTGAGACTGTTGAATCACAGATCTGTACCTCTGAAACAAATAATACATTATATGTTAAAAAAAAAAGAAGAAGAAGAAGATAGCAGGAAGGGAAAAATGAAGGGGGGGAAACTGGAGGGGGAGACAAACCATGAGAGACTATGGACTCTGAGAAACAAACTGATGGTTCTAGAGGGGAGGGGGGTGGAGGGATGGGTTAGCCTGGTGATAGGTATTAAAGAGGGCATGTTCTGCATGGAGCACTGGGTGTTATGCACAAACAATGAATCATGGAACACTACATCAAAAACTAATGATGTAATGTATGGTGATTAACATAACATAATAAAAATAAATAAATAAATAATTGGTGTAAAAAAAAAAAAAAAAAGAAGAGGGGCATTATTTTGAATGCCATTATCTGTTAGCTCTCTAGTACACACCCAATACAGTAAACTGTGGCTTCAAGAATAGTGGAAAAGAGGAGAATGGATAACTAAATTGTGGTTTATTCAATTAATAGAATACCAAAGATTGATGAAAATGAAAGAAATGCATCTACATACAACAACACAGATACGTCTTACAAATGTAATGATGAGTGAATAAAACGTACATAAAAGAGCACATGATGTATAATTTTGTTATATAAAACTATTTCAAAAGGGCAAAATTAAGTTGTAGCATTTAAGGGTTTATGTTTATGTGATAAATCTAATAATAGAGAGCAAGAAATTGATTATCCTAAGTCAAGATAATGACTATATTTTGGGGAAGGTGGACATATACAATGATCACGTTGTTACATGAAAGACTTCTGGGGTTTTGTCAGCGTTCCATTTTTTTTCGCTTATTTGGTGATATATTGGTGTTCACTATGTGACAAAAAATACTTATCATTAAAAAAAAGAAAAATGGAGAGATTTTCACAAGTCAAACACACTAGTGAGAATGTTGAACACAGTTTTAGCGACACTCTATTTTCAACAACAAGATGAAAAATCAGTCTAAAACCGAGACTTAAGTTGAAAATTGGAGCCTGCTATTGGATAAAAAAGGAATTTCCTTATATGATAACACATTGACTACATTCATTTTTATTCCCTTTTCCCCTATCAGATGTAGTGGCATACTAATGCTTATGTTTAAGATGTAGTATGGAAAAGAGTGGTGGTGGTATTCATATGCCTATTCCAATTATATCCATTTATCCATAATGGTGTATAGGATAAACTTATGACAAACCAAAAAAATTAAAATTAATAAAATTTTTTTAAAAAACTCTCCATAATATCCACCCATTTGAGAATATACTCATATAGGCATCTGTTTAAACATACCATGATTTTTCGTGTCGATATATAGGATCCCAGGTGCTTCTGAAATTATGTGCTGAATTACAGGTGAAGGAAGAGCTGCCACCAAAGGAAAAAAAAATAGGCTTGCACATTTATAGAACAGAAGCTGACATGAACTTTTTTGAAGGTTTGAAAATGTCCAGTAGACTTTTTAATTAAAAATTTGTGCTTGCCTTTGCACTTCTATGTTCCAAAAAGAACTAATACAGTTAAGAACTGAAATAGTGTAATCCACTCTTGGCAAGATTTACAACCAGTTTTTGAGACCCTAAAGGCTCAAATATTTTAGTCAAGCAGCATAGTGAAACTTTGAACACTGATCTCAGCTTTCAGGTTTAGTTACTAGTAAGTGGAGCATGTCTGGGTCTAAGTAATTATCATACACGGATATCATTTACCTGGTATAACCTAAGTGCTATCAATAGAGGAAAGAATAAGAACAATTTTGGGCTCTGATCAGACACAAACGTCACTTCAACACAGATATTAACACAGGCACAAACATCAATTGCAGGTCCTGCCATTCAAGAATCGCAGCTTGGATGTGCTAACAGGAATCTAGGGAACGAAGAGGAAGCAAAGCTATGAGTTTATATCAAGAAACACATGCTATGCAGATTGTGTTGTAGAGCATCATGTGTACATTTATTGGATTATCTAAAATGACACCAAAACTGTGCCCAATTGTAATCCCAGAAACTCAAAAGAAAAGAGCATTAGAAATATATGTTAAGAAAGAAAAAAAGAAGAAGAAGAATGTAGCAGGAGGGGAAGAATAAGGGGGGGAAATCGGAGGGGGAGAAGAACCATGAGAGACGATGGACTCTGAAAAACAAACTGAGGGTTCTAGAGGGGAGGGGGTTGGGAGGATGGGTTAGCCTGGTGATGGGTATTGAGGAGGGCACGTTCTGCATGGAGCACTGGGTGTTATGCACAAACAATGAATCATGGAACACTATATCTAAAACTAATGATGTAATGTATGGGGATTAACATAACAATAAAAAATTAAAAAAAAAAAGAAAAGAGCATTAGAAATGGTATTTGTTCTCTAGCACTAGAATGATACTTTATTGTGTTGCCTTTTTATTCGAGAAAGCAGAGATTCAAACTGTTTCAGGTTGTCTCCAGATCCTATTAACTAGTTTCCATGCTGCCTCTGAAGTAGACATTGATAGGTACTGACTTAACTAATTTAAAGAATAAGTAATACACACATGAATGTACTATTTGTAAAGAAGCTCAAAGTATCTGTTTATGGCAGGTGGCAATGAATTAGAAATTTATTGTTTGACCATTAACCCCAGTTTCTTCATAAAGATGAATTACTCTTGATATTTGAAAGAATAAAGGACATATGATACATAGGACAAAATTGTTGAAATAGTCTATTTTATACCATAGTGATAGATTATTTAGATCAATTGTCTGTTTGTCAAGATAATTCAACTTCTGAGAGTCTATATGGAGAAATAAATTAAGAGATACCCAGTAAAATTTATTTATGTTCATTTTATTATTATCTATAATAGCAAACAAAATAAAACTGGAAACAACCCAAATGTCCATTAAAAGGATTATTTACAGAAATAAAATATAAATATGTTACCATTAGACTTATATTTTTGAATAATTTTTAACATGGGAAAATTACTTTATCTTTAATAAACATATACCACATATTTGTGTCTTCTAGACAGAAGAACATATAATATTAACTGCAGCCACAATTTGCAGAGCAAAACATATGCCCTTAATTACCTCTTAAATTCAAAAATTTGTCCACTGATAAGCTAAAAAGTTTTCCCTAAGTCAATACTTGGTATAACTAAAGAAGGACAATCTTTCAGCTCCTTTTGTGGATTAAGAGCTTGGTGGGGAACAGTAATTTCTTATTTGTTAAAATATTACAAATGCCCACCTAGCAATACCTTCAAGAATTTAATAAGGTTGGTATTCAGAGTCTATTGATTTAAGCAGACAAAAACCAAGTTGACAATTTTATATACAATTTATTTAAAGAACAAAAAGGTATATCTTTAGCCTTTTGGCTTGTTCAAATGTTTGTGCGCCTGGTTAGTGTGAGATTTCATATAAAGAACTGTCAACACTCAATAGTAAGGATACAAATGATACAGATAAATGATAGATGACAAAAGACACTTTGCAAAAGAGGACAGACACATGAAAAATAAGCACAATGAAAAGAATATCAGTAGCCTTCAGGAAATGCAAATTAAAACCACAATTAACTACTATTACACATCTATTACCATGGGTGGGGGGGAAACCCTGAAAATACTAATACATGTGTAGGCAAGGTTCCAGAGTAATCAGAACTCCTGCACAATGCTAGTAAGAATGAAAAATGGTACAGGTACTCTGGAGAATATTTTGGCATTTTCTTACAAAGTTAAAGGTTGACGTTCATACCAGATCACACTGAGATGAATGGAACAGCCATGGACTTGTAGCCTCTGTGATTGCACAAAGCTTCATGGTCAAAAAGGCACTATGTCTGTTTTACTGCTTTGCTGTTACCATCTCAAAATTCTTAATTGTTTTATCATTGAACTTGAGTTTTGCCAGTGAAGTCCAATGGGACAGTGGCACAGGAGCAGAGGAGATATGCACCATATCTGTTCCTCCCACCACTCGTTGCTGACCCATTCACAAGCAGCATTTATGATGTGCCCTGAGCACAGAATTCCAGGGCAGCACAATGCATGCAAGTTCAGCGAGACTTAAAGCATATACAATGTGTGTCATGTCTATGAATGCATAAGCTGCAGGACTGAAAACCTGACAGACCATGCCTTCCATTAGAACCAGAACTTGCTTTGAAGGCAGACAGATGGCAACAACATTCTAAGAAACACAAATGTCCAAGAAACTCTATCCTTTCTTACTCACGTTACTTACTCACATTATCTAACCACTTAAGCTCAAAATGACAAAGGAGGAAAGAGACAAATAGAGTAACCCTTAGGTCCATTCCTTTTCTCAGTAAGCTAAAGGTATAGAGTGTTGTAAAATGTGTGCATTTCAAGAAGTGAAATGAAAACAGTTAAATTAGCTTTGCAGAGTGTTTCTACTGTTCAATTAAGACAAAATACTTATGCATATTTGAGCTATGGAATACAAATTGTGTAATTTCAGTGATTCCACATGCAAGTTAAATGCTCTTATATTTGCATTTAAAACTAGCATGGCACAATACAAAGATGAACAATAAAATTTATGTTAATAATTTACAATTATATGTTTTCTTTACTTAGAATATTAGTTAGCAAATAAAAAACATTGTAATAAGTAGAGAGGAAGCTCAGAAAAAAACATTATATTTTAGTATTTTTAATAGCACTTTTTCCCTGCTTTTAGAGCAAGAGGCCCTGAATTTTCATTTTGCATTGAATCTCACAAGTTATATAGATAGTCCTAACCATGAGTTGTAACTATGATCTCCATTTCCATTTGACCAAGGATTTCTTACCAAACTACATTGAAAGATAATTTAGCCCCAGTGTCAAGAAAAATGACCCCATTAGTCGTCCTGGCCTTTTAGTATGGAGAGGTAATATTCTGTCTACAAGAGATCTTTGTTTTATCTGAAATGCAGCTGCCACAATTCCTTCTACTGATTTCTAGAGTCAAAAACTTAAGCTGCTTCTCATTCTTCTGAGGCTCCAGTCCTGATTCTATGGTCCCATTTTCAGCCTGGGAAGTTCTATTGCTGGATCTCCCATTATCTCTTAAGGAGTAGGGTGAAGCAGGAAGTAGAGACACCAACCCTTTTTCTATGTTCAAGTTTCTCTCTTTACTTGTTCTTGGTAAAGAGTTTCTTTATGAATTTAATGTGCCACTCCTTTGCTCCTAATCTCTTTCAATCATCTTGCTTTAAGAGCAAAAGTATAATTACAGACTACTGAAGCACACTATTATGGTCAGCTATTCATTTTTTACCTTTGCCATGAAGCAATTCCATCCTTCTAAATACTAGTCCATTTTCCTGGCAGCATTATTAACTACCAGAAAACTTTTTTTAAATACTTAGCAATTTTAGTGTCATTTACCATTCCACCCTGAAACTTACAGAGGGTAGGAGCAATGACAACATTCAATTAATTGCATCCAAGTAAAAGTGTTGCAAGATACAAAACATGGCTAGAAAGTAATGGGTTGAACCCATAGGTCATGTTTAAAAATTTGTCATTACCTTGCACTAAAATAACCTGCTTAGGGAATTTAATATAGAACTTTCATTTGAATATGTTAAGTTTATGTGGTTAATATAGGAAAGTTAAGCATTTACTGAGGCATTTTTAATCAAAATAGAAAGGTATATGAGGATGTTAGTGTTTATTTCAGTCTAAAACCTTCATAAAAGTAAGAATTTTATGGTTATACAGCATTTCATTTTGCTATTACCTTGATGGTGGTGGTGGTGGTGGTGGTGGTGATATGTGTGTGTGTGTATCTTTCAAAGACTAACCACAATATTCCATGCTCAAAATTAATTACATTGTGTCCAAACAGAAAGTTTCATTAGAAAATTCTTGTATTAGGACTCCTGGGTGGCTCAGGTAGTTAAGTGTCTGCTGCCTTCAGCTCAAGTCATGATCCCAGGGTCCTGGGATTGAGTCCCACATCGGGCTCCTTGCTAAGTGGGGAATATGCTTCTCCCTCCGCCTGTCACTCCTCCTGTTTGTGCTCTCTCTCTCTGATAAATAAATAAATAAATAAAATCTTAAAAAAAAAAAAAAAAGAAAATACTCGTATTTATCACCAAAAGGACCTATGACAACAATAATTGGAAAGTTAGTATAAGGAGTATGTAAGTATACAACTAAGGAGGCTCAGATTAATGAGGAATCCACAAAAACTAACTTTATTCTAAAATAAAGTTAGCATATGGGAATTCTTAAATATCAGAAAACTAGAAAGAGAAAATGCATTTAAACATCATATTATGATGACCATATTATAAGTTTCATGTTTTCACTAAATAATCATGTATCTAGTCTACAAGCCGTGGTGTTCTGATATTTAAGTCTTTCCAAGTACTCCAGTCTGTTTATTCTGCCTAAGTCACTTTCTTGCTTGAAACTGGAGGGTCAGTAAAAAACATCAAGGGCATTGGACCAAATGTGAATTTGAATCTCTACAATGTCATTTTTTTTCTTTTGGTCATAGCTCACCAACATTTGCTTCTATCTTGGGGAGGAAATGAGTCCAAAAGATTCCAAAAAGGAAAACATTGAGAGAGTTCTCCTATAAAACAATTTGCCAACAGTATCATTGTCTAGTGATGATACAATAATATAAGAATGACTAATAACTGACATTTGACAGGTTACTCAACTTCTCTGACTTCAATATGGAAATAGTTAAACCTACTTTGCAGGATAACTGTGAAGATTAAATTGTTTAATAAATATGACATTATGAATACAGTACCTATTACATAATAGTTTGAACATTTGATCCTATTTTCATACACAGCCAAACCCATTTTCCTTAAACCGTATGTTCTCTATTTTTTTTCTTGTTGGTAATCTAACCATGATTTCTCTAATTTACATATTTTTTGAGTCTTTTGTTCCAGATTATAATCATTCCAATGTTATTACATTTGAAACTAACCTTCAAATGCTTGTCTTTGAAACCTATTTGTGTGAGTGAAGTCAGATCGTGTTTCTTAGGCTCAGTAAAAACATATATCTTAGCATCATTCATGAAGAAAATAAGTAATTAATACAATAATCATGAAGGATGCATGAATCACTACTGATGATTTTCCTTGTCTGCACAATAAAAAATGAATAAAAAAATATATTTTTATTATGTGGCTAAAGGTAAGAAAAGAAAACACATGACAATTGATCTTCAACAGAAAGAACCCTTCACGAAGTCACAGAGCAGTAGATTCATTAACTCCCAATATAATGAAACTATATTCATTGTATACAAATAGATAAACATATGGGAGGTAAGTGGTATAACACAAACATGAAAAAAAAAAAAGAAAGAAGAAGTATAAAGACGATAGAAAATGACAAAATAAAAGAGAGTATGTAGAAATTAAATATATGTTTTCCAGGCTACCATATAGTAATTTTATAGCATCTAAAAGCCACAATCTTCCTATCCACCTGCCTATATCCCATATATATATATACACACACACAATAGATAATAACAAAAATATTGCTGATTTCAGTCATTTGGGAAGTGTTACATTTTCTATTTAAGAAGAAACTTGAAAGGAATGTTGTAGGCTTGAAAGCATTCTTGAGTATATTATTTGCCTTTTAGCATACCCTTGTGTTCACATGGCTACTAAAGCTTATAATGCAGTTTCTCAATGTAGAGTGTTATTAGAGAATGAAGTGTAGGGAATAAAAAACAAGAAGTCATTTATATAAAGTACTTTCTTGAAAGCTTTGTCCTTTTGCAATTTCATAGTTGTGGTGAAAGAAGGAGGACTCCTGTCTGCTGAAAGAGGTTCTTTGGCCACATGATGTACCTACAGTCTTTCCTTTTCAAGCCATTTCTGATTTTGACCTTAGTCTGAGCCAGCAATTTGGATCAGCTCCATTTAAAATGGGATCTGTTTACACTTCCTTGTTTTAATCAGCCTTAGAATGGAATTGGAATGAAATGTATAATCATTTGATGGTGCCAGTGTTTGCCAGTCTGTCCCACCAGCTTGAGTTCATCTAAGAGATGATTTTGAAGTAAAAAGGTTGCTCTGTTTACTAAGCAGAGGGAGGTAAGTAGTTTTCCTGAGAATTGTAGTTGTGGTTTCTTCATAAGAGTTCACATATTGGAAAGAATCACTGACTGAACTCACCACAGCAATGTTCCAAGATTCATTTTTAATAAAGTTGTTTATCTCAAGAGTATAAGCTCCACTTTTGAGCAAAATGCAGAAACCAGCACAGGAGGTTAAAAAAGCTGTTCTGCTGTAATAGTGTAATTTGTTTCTTGGCCATTAAATGAGAATGCTGGGATTTTAATTCCACTATTTGGTTTCCAGCATCTACTATAATTAATTTTCTCTTATTTTGTTGCTATAGAATCAAACGGAAACTAATGATGTGGAACCCAACGTTGTCAAGGCAGTGATGAGCTTCATCTACGAGGTGGGGAGCTCCTCCATCTGACAAAATGGCAGATGACTTGAGTGGTTTCTAACAATGCTGGGGTCCTGTGCCTTGTGGCAATGTTCTGCTTGAATTAGACCACCTGGGGACTGCAGTTCCAAACCAAAGCTGTTTTAAATCTTTCACTTGCTTGCTTCTGTACTCCTTTGTCAGCTTCATAACATATTAACTTATATGCACTTCCTTTATCTGACTTTTTAAAAATTATAAAGTGTGGGGCATTCTAATAAATGTTTCAGTGTTTCCTGATGCCACCACATTGAAAGTTAATGAAGTGTTTTTAAAATCACTATAAAGTGAATTTTATAGAGGTGTATTCTAATTGATAAAAGATTAGGAACATTTTAAAAATGAATCTAAGATATTTAAGAACAGGTCATTTAATTTCTCAGAAGGCATAGAAAGCATTAAGCCAAGATACTTATGTTGAGTAATTATTAATTGCAAGAAAGAGTATCTTGATTAGATGGAAATGAAAACAATTCAGAATGTGACTATGTCATCTTGGAGCTTATGAAAATCAGAGAAGGGAACTTTGGGCATTGGTGAATTAAGATACTTTCCCAAAGCTACTTATCATTGATAGTCAAGACAATATTTAATTCAAACTTATAAAGAAAAAAAAATGGCCCAATAAGAAGAGGATGTCAAGGTTTAACAATCTTTTTAGAACATCATCGGAAATTATAATGTGATATTAGGCAAGGTAACCCCGTGGAAATTATATTTGAACCAAAATACGAAAGATGAGTAAGAATTAGTTGCAGTATTATGAGGGAGAAGAGGGGAGAGAGGTGTTCCAGGAAGAAAGTCTTGGAAGAGAAAAGGGTCTAAAGTAAGAAGCCAAAAGATCAAAGAAGGCACACTGAAAAAAAAAAAAAAAATCCAAAATTTATGGTTGGTTAGGAAAAAGAATTTAGAAATAGAAGTGAACAGAAATTTGGAAGAAAACCATAGCCTTGCCTGACCAGAAAGAAAACAAGGGACAATGTTATAAGGATAGGTTGGTAAACTATGCCATATAATGTTCAGAGAGTAAATAAATTGAGAGCATGATTTTGGTAACACAATAGTCACTAAAAATTTTAGGGAGTTGTAAAGAATGGAGAGTATGTAATCCAGATTGGAATTGTCTGGGCAACAAATGAGAGATAATGAAATTTTAAAAGTGACCAAAGACAATGAGTTAACTAATTAGTTGTTTTAATAAGAGAGCTATCAGAGCATGTTTAACCTGCTAATAGGGAAAGGCCAGTAGAAAGAGAAAGTTGAAAATAAAAAAGAGGGAACTTAATCAATGGCACTGAGTTTTTAAAAAGTGGAAAGAAATACCATTTAGGGTTTAGATGAACAGGTTATTTGTAGAGAGAAGAAACACATCCTTTATTTTTATTATAAAAATATAGGAGA
Organism: Phoca vitulina; assembly: GCF_004348235.1. Lineage (NCBI taxonomy): Eukaryota > Metazoa > Chordata > Mammalia > Carnivora > Phocidae > Phoca > Phoca vitulina. Next base: position 56,959,585 of record NW_022589707.1, read on the forward strand.
AAGAGGTTGGTGATAGATATACATAGGTATGCCCAATTGTTCCTTTTCTTATTTTTTTTTGTTTTGTTTTTTTGAAGCATGAGTAAAGATAATGTGCTAACATGACTTTGGGCCTTGAATTTAAAGAAGTATTAAAATATTTGAAATATGTTTCATGGGGGGATAATCTAAACACAGATAAACATAGTCAATAGGGAAAATATTAAAGTTAGTGTTATGAATTGAATTGTGTGCTCCCCCCCCCCAAAAAAAAAGATGCGCGGTATTCATCCTGAATTCCTCAGAATGCGACCTTATTTGGAGATCGGGTCTTCCCAGAGGAAAGGACATGAAATGAAATCATGAGGGTGGGCTCTCACCTCATATGACTGCTGTCCTTGTAAGCAGGAAACCCTGGACAAAGACACAGACACATGTATAGGTACTATGGTGTGAAGAGACACCAGGAAAAGATGGCCATCTACAAGCCAAGGAGGAAGGCCTGGAACTGATCCTTACTCCACAGCTCTGCAAAGGAATTAACCCTGGCAACACCCTGATTTTGGATTTTTAGATTCCAAGACTGTGAGACAATGAACTTCTGTTATTTAAGCTACCCAGTTTGTGGTACTTTGTAAGGCAACCTTAACAAATTAATACAGTTGCAGTTCATGAATTTATTGTCACCAATCTGTCCAACGGTGAAGTTTAGGAGGTGCATGTTTTACATTCCTCCAGAGTGCAGGTTTTGCTAGTAGGTTGTAGCAAATTGACAAAAGGACAAGAACATTGAGAATATTGTTAACAGTGAATTATAGGTCTGGCGAATCATGCATCTAAACTGAAAAGGAAGAGAAATAGACCCAAGTCCTTGAAATATATAGAGACAGCAAGTCCTAATGAGGTTAAAAAACCCATTGTACAAAGAGAGATTATGATTACACACCATAGCCACCTGTGAATATAAAAATCGGAGCGAAAAAAAGAATAATGTCTAAAAGGTCAAAGCATATATAAAGAAAGGAAAACATGGAAAAACTCTGAATCTGATCAAAAGTCACCTTCCCTCTAAAGCCTTCCTAATTTCCCTAGCAGAGTCAGCGATTGCTTCCTATATATGGCCCCAAATTTCGTTCATTCCTGTTTAATTGAACTTTTCAACTTGTGCTGTATTCACTACAGATAATGCTCTGTGATGCCACAGTCAGGCATGAAGACTTTCTGCCCTATAACATTCCGTGCCTAATATTTACTCTACATTGTTGAATGAATTCGTGACATGATAAAAGACTTTTTAAAAGTGATATCTGGAACACAAAAAAGAAAAAGATAATAGAAGGTTCAGGTCTGCTATTTAGAGCTCATGCTGTAAGGTTAGTAGATAATAGAAAGTAGAATTACTGAACTCCTATTTCGCCTCTGCCTTTTCTGTCAAGGGGAATGAGCATCAGGTTGAAAGTGCAGACCTAACTTTCGAAAGAGGGAATTGAAGTCTGTGATAAGGGAGGAGATAATAAGAAGCCAGGTAACTGCTCTAAGTAAGTTTGTCTCCTGGCCGAAATGAGTTATCTCAGAATACTGAGAAAACTCAAGTTAAGATTATTAAAGTGTTTTTCATGATATTTCAAGAATTATAGGGAATGGGATAGTTGCTGGAAAACGGGAGATAAATAAATGCTCTGGTTTTAAGGAAAACATCGAGGGAACTACAGATTTAAGTGCTAGAGATCAGTGTCGGTGAGTATTCATAGCCAGGATAATAAAAGCATAGTTTTAGAATAGGATAGAAGGAAAGGCAGCCACCGTAAGTACTTGAAAAATAAAACATGTCAGATTAACTTCTAAACCAAATAATCTGATTTCAGAGTTATGTACTGAATCAACACGCTTTGGATTCACGGATTCATTCACTATTTTTTTTTACATTCTAATTTTATACCATATGCCAGCTACTGTCTAAAAGACATATTTGGCCATGTACATATATTTTTCTATATTTCAGCATATGCTCTGACAAATTTCTCACAATATTCTTTCAGAGGAGAAGTAGAAACATGCCATAAGGAATGGTGTAGGGGCATTTGGGTGGCTCATGCAATTAAGTGCCAGACTCTTGATTTCGGCTGGGGTCATGATCTCAGGGTCTTGAGATCGAGCCCCCATGTGGGGCTCTGTCCTGGGTGTAGAGACTGTTTAAGACTGCCTCTCTCCCTCTACCTCTCCCCCACCCCCAATCATGTGTGCATGTGCTCTCTCTCTCTCTTTCTCTCTTAAAAAAAAAGGGGGGGGTGTAATTAGAAGTATTAGAAATGGTCATGTCACTGTAGCATAAAATCAAGTACCAACTTTGGAATCCAGCTACTGAGAGTTGAATTCTCACCGTACCATTACTTGAGTATATGATCTCAGCCAAAGTAACTCACCTTATGTCTCAGTTTCCTCATTTATAAAAAGAAGATTCCAATAATATTAATCAGAATTTACAAATACATCTCAAGAACTTAGTATAGGATTTGGCATATCACAATCACTCAAAATGTTATCATGTCTTCTTATTAATTATTTTATATTTATTATTTAATAATTATTAAATTATTATTAAATTACTGTATCATTTTCAACTTAAAAGGGCTGCATCCCTGGTCTCTTCCTAATATCTATCTATCTATCTATCTATCATCTATCTATATATATCTATATATATATATCTTCCTAACATACACAAACACACACACACACACACACTCAGTGACTTGGCAGAAGATGTTAATGACTTGACCAAATTCAGGAATAGCATGAAATTAGGAGGTTAAGAAGTTAGATGAGTGGATGAAATTATTTTTGTAACCAGGAACAATAAAAGGAATATATTTCTTTTTTTAAAAATTTTATTATGTTATGTTAATCACCATACGTTACATCATTAGTTTTTGATGTAGTGTTCCATGATTCATTGTTTGCGTATAACACCCAGTGCTCCATGCAGTACGTGCCCTCTTTAATACCCATCACTGGGCTAACCCATCCCCCCCTCCCCTCTAGAACCCTCAGTTTGTTTCACAGAGTCCATAGTCTCTCATGGTTCGTCTCCCCCTCCAATTTCCCCCCCTTCATTTTTCCCTTCCTACTATCTTCTTTTTTTTTTTAACATATAATGTATTATTTGTTTCAGAGGTACAGGTCTGTGATTAGGAATATATTTCTTAAGGATTTTATTTATTTTATTTGAGAGAGAGAGAGAGCATGGGGTGAGGTGCAGAGGGAGAGGGACAAGCAGACTGAGAGCTGAGTGCAGAGTCTGACAGGGGGCTCGATCCCACGACCCTGAGATTACAACCTGAGCCAAAATGAAGAGTCAGACACTTAACTGACTAAGCCAACCAGGCACCCCAATAAAAGGAATCTTCTAAGGTAAAATGTGTGGGTATAGAAGACAGTTATTGTTTTAAGGCCACAAAATATCACACTGCACATGTGACAAGGACTATGGTAGTTTAGTGGGCCAGTTGGCCTTAACAAGATTAATGAGATCCAGTGTTTCGTTAGGTTATTCATTTACCTTCAACTTTAATTTATTAATATAAAACACTGAAGAGTGTTTTCCCATGATTCAGTTAAGTGTAGTTTTCACATGATAACTTCAGCCAGTGAATATATGAACATGCAAACATCCAGTGCCCAACTTAAAAAGCACACCTGTGTAAATGGAAGTAGATGGCAAAGTCCTTCTGGGAAGACCATTGAACCAAAGAGGGACTGAAATGACTGAGTCAGCAGACTAAATGTCAAGCATCTGAATTTTCTTTTATTAATCTGATCCCAATACTTATCATTAAAAATATGTATGGAAATATACTTATCAAAATAAATATGGCCATTTTCATAATAAAATGCATATTTCTTTCATTATATCAAATTGTGGAATAGATCATAAAATACATCATTATATATAATATTGCATTATAACTCCTAACATTAAAGTTATTATATAATTACATATATTTACATATAAGTAAACACTATGTATTAATATTTAAACATTATGAGTATATAATATATATAATACTCATAAAAATATTGAGTATATGATATATATTATATATATCATGAGTATATATATACTATACAATATATAGAATATATTAATACTTATTTAATATATACTCATAATTTGTCATATAGTATTATAAATCTTATATCATAATATAGTTCTGTATTATAAATTATATATTTGCATATAATTCATATATTAATAATTAATTCTATATATTATCTATACTATATATAAATTATATATTTACTTATAAAAATGAGATGCACGTCACCAAAAATGAATCTAATGTCCTATTTATATCCAAGAATCATCTGTATTTTTCCTCCCAAATGTTTATAGTACTTTTAGAAAATGCTGTCATATCTGAGTAAGCTAAAGAAAGGGTTTGTGTTTTAATAAAAGAACATTGCAGAAGTTGTTCAAACTGATATTAACCATTTCAGATCTGTAACAACAACAAAAATGCATGTTGGAAGAGTAGATAAGCTGTTTACAGTGTCTCAAAATAACTTACTAAATTCCTTACTTAAACAAGTTTCTTTCAAGGAATAGCAAAAATAGCCCAAGTTATATAACTGCTACTCAGGGGAACTAGTTTTCTGTTTTTTCACTTCACTTCACTACACTTCACTTTTAGTGCTCAGATTATTCTTTTTTCACATATGGTGAAATGTCAATAAGGTCCAATGACAAACAAGTAATAAAAGTATTCTAAACTACAATGGGACGTGTGTGTATTCATACATTAATATGCATTCATGTAATCACACATGTATATAATATATGCATTTATATATATCCAATATGACTTTCCTCTTAAAATGGAAATAATACTTTCAGATGAACCAAACACCCTTATTTGCATGATGTTTAAATATTTATGAAAATTTAGTGAATTTTTAAACTACACTATATATGTTAATGAATATGCATAATAACTGGTATAGTGAAAATGACTTTGAAAACCATGTGTAGGTGTCATAACAGAGGCAGATGTTAACATGAAAAGGAAACAGTGTAAGTAACAATTTTGACATCTTCAAATTCCATCTTCATTTTTAAGTGACTTTCAACAACCAAGATTTGCATTTCTTTAAATTTTTTTTAAAAGTTACTCCTCGTATATAAATTAAAAGTGAAATTGAAAATCTCACTTCATTCGTTTTTACTCTTTTTCTCTCATGTGGATAAATAGCAGACCATAATACTCCCATTGTTCTCATTTTTTTCTCTGTCTTAGTATATCTACATAGTGCTTTTATTAACTAATGGAGGAACAAAAGTTTGAATAATTAAAACATTAAACACTATAATGAAAATATATTTGCATAATTTCTTAATTTAATTTACTTAATGCAATTGAAAAGAATAATAGTCCGGCAGAAACCAGGACTTGCAATTTCCAATATACAAACTATTTTTTTAAGTTAATCTTCTGGTTTGTTGTTTAAAATTGGACCACCTTTTCTTATAGAAAATGCTATCAATAGAATTTAATTTTAAAAGCCAACCCACATGTTTCTATTACAAATTTCCTAAACTGAACATAGTACATTATCGCTAGCATTACTATGGCATATTGTATATATGTGCCATTCACGTTACACTGTCATCTGCTCACTAGAATACAAACTCTTTTGATGACACATATCCCTAAGACATCATTGTATACACTATAATTTTTATAGGAAGAATGAATGAATGAATGAATGAATGAAATGTAACACTGAACTAACAGGAATGCAAAATTGAGGCTCCACAAATAATAGTGATTCTGACAAAATCTTCAGCACTTCTATCCAGGAGAATAAGAACCGTTCTCATGTGTCTTCACCCAAGTGCTCTAGCAGAGTAATTGAGAACTCCATCCCACCCTAGTGAGAAGCCATTAGTGATAAATTCCATTTTCTGGGATTATGGGTTCTGCCTGGCATGGGAATTATAAGAGGGTCAGTAGGTATGCGAAAGAATTGTGAGCAAAGGGAAGAAGGGATAGAATCATATGAAGTAATCTCTAGACAACAACTTTTGTTAAGTGTGTTATCTTGGAAAGGGCTATATATTTCCTTTTTCAACACTCCATCACACAACTGGGTTTTGAAATTTTTTTTCCTACTACTCATCTCCCTAGAAAACCACCAAAATTACACAAGGTCATATATGTGGAGATCTTTCCTAAAATAGATCTCCCTTATCTTTTATTATTCAGCTAAACCTTTCAAGAAAAAAAATAAATAAACCTTTCAAGAAAAGAAAAAAAAAAAACCTAATTTGGGACAATGATCATGACTTCTGGACACAAAATTCTCATATAATATTATCAGGAAAACACCTAGCCTTTGAGCCGGATTGAGTTTCTCTGAGGATGAGAGATTGGAATGGGTCTGGAGATTGTTTCTACTACAGGATCTTTCACAAACCTGTCAGCAGATAGGTGACATGGACAGCAGGACCTAGGACTTCTGGGGAAGTATTCTGGGTTATAGGGTACTGTGAGCCTGGGGAAGCCCAGCTGTAAAGCCCAAATCCCAGTTGGTTTTTCAAATAGTTTAGGGCTTTGCTACATATGACCAGCAGATGCAGGCAAATTTTATTTGCTTGTTTGCTTGATTATTTTAAAATAGTCTCTTTTGAAAGAAGATTTCTTAGCACGATTACATTAGCATGATTCAAATTTGTGTTGATACTGGGAAACATATATTCATTTTTTGATAAATGATCTTATCAAGGGACAAAATATCTCAATGATAAGAACATACATTTTCAGTTAAATCTTATTTATGGATGCATTACCACCATGGCTTCTTGGCAAAGGACTAACACTTTTGATTTAGGAGCAACTTTGATAAGCTTACAAAAAGCAGGAGAAATGACTTCCTATATGGCATGATTTTAGGAAGACAGCAGGACTAACAGTCAACACATCCCTTTACACTTGTTGACTAAATCCCTAAATTTCACCATGATAGCTCTGATATTCTTGGGGCCTCATAACTCAATTACCATGGAAATTCTACTGGGAAAGATAATAATACTAATGATGACTTCAATAATACTAATGATGACTAATGATGACTTCAGCTCACTGGTCATCCCAGGCATTTTAGCCCTACATATGTACTAATCCTTGCATATATGAGATATGTGGATTTATACCTCTTTGACACATAAGAAGGTTATATGAAAGAAGTTTACATGGGAGAGAAATTTTGTATGTCCTAAAGTGAGTAATGACATCACCAGGATTTCAAAACACTATTTTTATTAATGTTCTTTTCAGTGGGCAATCTCCCACTCAATTTCCTTTTTTTTTCTTTAAAAATTTATTTATTTATTCATTCATTCATTTTATTTATTTGAGAGAGAGAGCGCACAGCGAGCGAGAACATGAGTAAGGGGAGAGGGTCAGAGGGAGAAGGAGAAGCAGGCTCCCCACCGAGCAGGGAGCACAACATGGGGCTCAATCCCAGAACCCTGGCATCATGACCTGGGCCGAAGACAGACACTTAACCCACTGAGCCACCCAGGCGCCCCTGTACCTCAATTTTCAAATCATTAAATGAAATCTAAAATTCGGTCTCATAACAATCAATCTCATACGGTTTCCGTAAAGATTCAAAGCTTCATGCATTCCCTAAGTGCAAAGTAAAAGTTCTGTCAAGGGTAGCTATTTGCGGGATTAGAAATTTCTCTTTTATGATCAAGTGGTCAAGTTTAGTATAGCAAATTTTAGCATTTGTGGCATATTCTTATATCCTTCTCTGAACTAACATGTTACTTTTGAGAGAGAAGAGAAAATAAAAAGTAACTTTTCACAATAAATTTGCTTTTGAGTTAACTGGATTGATGTTTTAGAATAAGCAAAGCTATTATTGCTTAAGATAGCAATAAATGCAGAGCTTTATAATAACAGTGAGCCTGTCACTTCTCCCTAGAGACTATTTCATAGCCACATGAGCCATAAAAACAAATATTTCTAAAGAGTGAAAACTGCTTAGAAACATTAACATCTGAAGTATATTATTTAAGTAAAATAGAAATAAGTTCAAGAATAGAGTATTTATAATCCCGTAGTATTTATTCATGTAACAGTGAAAAGCAGATCATTGTAGAATTTTGACTGTCAACACGGATTAATGGTACTACATAATTATGTGAGTGAAAATACTACTGAATTCACCATTCAATTTGAAGTTAAACATATAGAGCATTATGAATACTTCTATTATGAAACAAGATAAAATTAGAATTCCCAACTTTCCTCTGTGGCTGCTGACTGAGCTTACTGACAGGTTCTACAAATAGGTGATCAGTCTTCTAATATAAACTCTATGTGACATACAGTGCAGATCTTATCCCCCCCCCCTTTTTTAAAGTATTGCTTTAACCTGAAGGATATTTTGCAGATTGCAATTCAGAAATTCTTTATGACTTCATCTTGGAGTTTTGCTATAATGCTGTACTGTATACAGGTAATCAAAAATGTTTGCATACTTTGGATATAAACTAATCAAAATACCTATGAAGCATGCTAACAAGCACACCTGTTATCATTAGTAGATTTATTCCCTAATTTTATATGATTAGCACAATCAAATTAAAAGGTGAAAACATATGATGATAGCACTCTCTTTATAAAGTATGGATAATTATTAGTGTGAAGAGTATTAGTAGCAGTTATAAAAATAAATTCTGAGGAGTTACATAAGCTTATATGACAACAGTACCTTCACTCAAAACAGGAGTCCTTACAAGGGAACAGTAAGGCTTTTGTATAAATTCTCATTTATTTTCATGGAAGTCCACAAATAGACTTGAAACAATGCCTCATGAACTATCCTTTAGTTCCCCTTTTCCTACAGTGCTGCAGTATCTGTTTTCATTCTTAACTGTTTCTTCACTTTCATTTATTCCAGAAAATAATCTGCTTGTCTTTATTGTTGTTACTGTGTTTCAGGTATTTATTACAGTAATTTTCAAATATTAACTCATAGGATAAATCTGTAATGCTTCTAGATGGCTGATTTGCTTGTTTGCTGACTCTTACCCCAGATCTTGATAGTAAAACTAAAGATGATTTCATGTATGTGCGTCATAAATAGTGTCTTTGCTTTGGGGCTTCTGGGTCATAAAATGGGGACTATTTTATTTTATTTTATTTATTTTATTTTATTTTATTTTATTTTAAGATTTTATTTATTTGAGAGAGAGGGAGTGAGAGAGAGCATGAGAGGAGAGAGGGTCAGAGGGAGAAGCAGACTCCCTGCTGAGCAGGGAGCTCGATGTGGGACTTGATCTTGGGACTCCAGGATCATGACCTGAGCTGAAGGCAGTCGCTTAACCAACTGAGCCACTCAGGCGCCCAAAATGGGGACTATTTTAATCTACTAATGGTATTCAGCTCTACACTAAGTATACTTAGGCCATGTGATAAGTACTAGTATTAAATATAGTAAAAGAGAGTTTGTGATTTCAACAGGATGAAAATGCTATGTAGGTTTCATCCTAACTACAACAGTATAGATATAAATGTTAGTTGCTGATGCACAATATAGTATAATTTTTTTAAAGATTTATTTATTTATTTTAGGCGGGGGTAGGGGCAGAGGGAGAGAATCTTCAAGCAGACTCCCCGCTGAGCATGGACCGTCACATGAGGCTCCACACGGGGCTTGATCCCATGACCCATGAGAGCATGACGTGAGTCAAAACCAAGAGTTGGACCCTTAACCGACTGAGCCACCCACGTACCCCTATAGTACAATTTTCTAATGTTTATGCAAAATAATTAAAATTGAAGAATAGAAGCTTTCCTTAACTTTCAAATGAAAAAGAAATGTTAACCAACCAGGATTAATGCTAAGCTCAGAAATGGATGTTGGGGTGGAGTTGGAAGCAGAGGTTACACAGAAAAAGTAGAATTAGGAATCAGCCAGAAATGAGAGAATGAAGCAAACATTCTCAGTCGAGTTGTCAAATGAGAGTGGGTTGGAGAAGGAACACTATTTGGCATCATAGTATGGGTTATAGTCAGGGTAGAAAAGATTATAAAGAGAAAGCAAATTTCCTGAGACCATGGATGATACTTCCTCCACTTGGGGCTGTTTTATGTGCATGCCTCCTAACAGTCCTCAACTTTTCCAGGATGAATTATTAATAAAAGTAATTATTTTAAGATTCCCTTGGCTTTATTGTTGGGCTCTTGAAAACTTTTAAAATTTGCCTTAATATTTTTAGCAGGAAATTAAGCCTTCATCTTAAATTAAGACATTTAAAGGTAGTCAATTTTGATATAGACTGTGATTAGTTAGGAATAAGGATCAATCATCTTTGATTATAGGAATACAGATTGAGCAAGTTCTAAATTAAAAAAAAAAGTGTTAAATTTAACAGTGTGAGAAAGCCAAATGTTATAGATCAATATAAAACTTCCATTTCCAACAGCACAAAACTCTTAATCTTCATGAACATGACAACAAACTTTATTCATATCAAAATTAAAGGTCAGTGAAGCACTTATGAGCACAGACTGACAACTTCCATCAACACTAACATTTCTAATCCTTATGTGTTCTTAAAAGCAGGAAAGTTTGAGCTTTATGCCTGACATGTCAACTGAAAATATAGTACAAAGAGAAAGGAAACATTTTTCCAATCATAATGAAATTTTAAGTGATTCTAATATATGAAATTTTAGCTTTAAAATGAAATTGATGGGGGCACCTGACTGGCTCTGTCAGTAGATCATGCGACTCTAAATCTCACAGTGGTGAGTTCAAGCCCACACTGAGCATAAAGCTTACTTTAAAAAAATGGGGGGAATAAATAAGTAAATGAAATGAAATTTATGACTAGCAATTCTTTCCATGTGAATGAAAAGGGTAAACTTCAAGTTGCAAAACTTCTTTAGAAAAAAAAGTAAAATGGCTAATTAAAGACTTGGAAAGAAGGAGAAACACAAGGCTTTTTAATAAACAGTTTTCCAGATTTTCTATTCTAGATTTTATAGTGGAAGAAAAGGAAGCTTCTTTGCTACTCTATTCCATTTGATTCGATTCAGTTTGACCCAATTCGATTCTAGTCTCTTGCCTGATGGAATCAGCCTGTGTTTCAATGGAAATAAAATGTGTTTTTCTTTTGTTAGCTATATATATAACTATTAGCTCTAATCCTAATTAATGCAGAAAAACAAGAGTTAGTAACTTGCTTTCAGTCCCATGTCTATTCCATGAATTGCAAGAATGCAACAGGCATATACAAGGTTATTTAATTATCATTTAGGGAATTTTCATGATTTTATCCCCTCTGAGAGTAGATCAATATATAATTTCTCACTCACATTTTGGGAGCTAGATCACTGAGACCTCAAAAACTGAGAGTTTGCCCAAGCAAAGTTGAATCAGACATGGATTTAATAGGTCAGGTATGAGGATCAGGCATTAATATTTTACTTAAGCTTATCACAGGACTCTGATGAGCAGTCAGTGCTGAGAACTGGGTAAAAATTACCATAAAGTTTTATTTTTATTTCACTTGCTGCCACACTCAAAAACTTGTTTTTCTTTCCTTATAAAAATTTTCACAGCATTGGTAAAAAAAGAAAAAAAAGAGAGAGAGAGATTAAAGTAATTCTTAGGAAGTTTTTCGGTAAGAGAGCTGCCGATATCTTTAATGAGATCGCAGATTTGAAACAGATAATGAGACACTATTGCTCATCATTACACAGTAAAAATAAGGTACTAAACCAACTGTTTTTTCCCGGGTTACATTACCAGAGGAGGTGATTTTGGCCCATCGCGAGTCATATAATCAGATTTTGAAAGCCCTGAGAGAATCCCTTTGGAAAGCTGCGGATGGTAATACCCTAGGAATTTGTGTCCTCAACAACCAACAAAGGGCCAAAAAAGAAAGGAAAAGACGAACTTACCAATATGTGTATTTTCAGAAAACTACTGGATGCTAGTGCTCCTCAAAGCACATGCAAAGCTGTCATTAGCGGTAATAGAAACTGGGTATGCATACGGAGTTTGAAAAGGCTATACAATCCAAGTGTCTTGAATATTATGTAATATTTTATACGATGTTTCTTGTATAGCTTTAGTTAGGAAAAGTAAGATTCAAATAGAATTGCCAATTGTAAAACATATCATGTAACTAACACATATTGTTAGTTATAGAGGAAACAGGAAGAAACTATAAAGGTAATTTAGGAGAATAGTCATATATAATCTGAAATCCTCCACTAAAGTTTAAAAATGTGTGTGGCATTTCAGGTTTAGAAATTAAAAGTAATAGCTAATCAATTCATTTTCTGATTCAGACCCACTCAGGGAAACAGACAACAAAAAGGTACATTTATATACTTTGTGCCACCACCACACACATAATCCTATTCCATTTAATAATTATATCTGAGGTTTTGCTTTGTTTAATATTTATAACAGCTACTAAATAATGGATAATGCTGATATATCAACATATTAAATTTACTAAATCATTTATTCATAAAATTTCATTGAATCATAGCTGTGAAACTAATAGTTACTATGCGGATTGAAGAATACAAAAGAACTGTTCCTAATTGCAAAAATAAACAACAACAACAAAAAATGCCTAACTATTAATGGCTCTTAAAACAAACAGAAGTGGGGCGCCTGGGTGGCTCAGTTGTTAAGCGGCTGCCTTCGGCTCGGGTCATGGTCCCAGGGTCCTGGGATCGAGCCCCACATCGGGCTCCCTGCTCAGCGGGAAGCCTGCTTCTCCCTCTCCCACTCCCCCTGCTTGTGTTCCCTCTCTCGCTGTGTCTCTCTCTGTCAAATAAATAAATAAAATCTTTAAAAAAAAAAACAAAAAAAACAGAAGTGATTGGTCCAACACGCCCTAAGAACCAGTTGTATTTCATTTAAAATGTGATGGAGAAAAGGTATCAAACTGAGAATGAGATTTGGGAATAATAACTATATATATGTATATATATAATATGTGTATAATAAATAAATATATGTGTATATATAATAATATAGCACTCTCCCCAATAAACTAGATATTTGATATTTTCCTTATGAGTGATTTTCAGGAATATGTTATGTTCAAAAGGAGCAAAATAACTATAAAAAAGTATCTGGGTTTATAGACTTTTTCTTTTCCAATAAAAAATATTAACTCATTGTATTAAATTTTCCTTTTCATTAAAAAAGAAAGATCCATATGTTATAGAAAATTAGGAAATATCTTAAAAAAAATAAAAAAAATAAAAAAAGAAAATTAGGAAATATCTTAAGAAAGTACAAAGTTAAAATCACAACATCTAGAGAATATCATTATTAATACGCCAGTATAATGTCTTTCCAGTCTAGATTTTCTAAAATAACTGTAAATTTGTCTGTATGTAACTCAGATTATGCTGTTATGTCCTAATTTTCCACTGTATATTATTTTTAATGTGGTATCAGGCCATTAAACATTTTTGTTTCTATGTAATAATTTTAATGAATATTATTATATCGTATGTGTACATCATAATTCATTTCATTAATGTTAAACTTTTATACTGCTTCCAATTTATGCCAGGTGAATAATGCTAGAACTGACAACACTGTGTAAATTTTCTACATTTTTAGTGATTGCTTTTGTATAGATACCTAGAATTAAAATTATTTAATAAAGGAAAATAATTTTGACTAAGCAGTCTCCTATGGGTAGAACCATAGGCTAGGGGACCAGCCTCATTTCTTCTCTGTTAGGTTTATCTTGTTAGATATATTGTGTGTATCTACTTTGAAATTATTTATTCACTAATTACGAATTTCTGCATAAACTCACAGATTAAACTCATAGCAGTGTATCTAAGTGTCAAAAAAAGCACATTTCTATGAATTTATCCTCATAAAATTTCAAATCATATTTTGAGCTTATAATATAGATAAATGGAGGTGGATCACTGTTTTTACTTTGATGTAGATTTTTATTTTCATCAATTAAAAATTGCCTCATTTACCTCAATAAACACTTTTTCCCCACTATTTATTGTCAATTTTACTTCCTATTTTTGTTTGGCTATTTTTTACTTGTCCATGAATTTTTAAAAAACATTCGTCCACTCTTTCAATTCCTCCTCAGAACCAATAGCTTTGTCATTGTTTTAGTTAACATAGAGAAGATGATGGGATCATATAAAGCATACATTTCTGAGGGCATCATTTTTCCTCCGTGATATTTTGTGACAATCCACTGTGCATCAACATTGTTATTTTTATTTATTTATTTATTAAGATTTTATTTATTTATTTGACAGAGAGAGACACAGCGAGAGAGGGAACACAAGCAGGGGGAGTGGGAGAGGGAGAAGCAGGCTTCCTGTGGAGCAGGGAGCCCAATGTGGGGCTCGATCCCAGGACTCTGGGATCATGACCTGAGCTGAAGGCAGACGCTTAACGACTGAGCCACCCAGGTGCCCTGACATCAACATTTTTAATGGCTGTATAGTATTCTCTTATAATTTAGTTTTAATCTTCATTTTTACAAGTACCATCAATTTAAACTTTACTTTTAATGTAATCAGAATATTTTTTTTTCTCTAAATAGAGGAGATTAAGCCAGTTTTAACAGCTTTTATGTTTCAAGTTACTTGACAGTTTTTCCTTATTCATGCCTTAATTTTTATGCTATTCATTGTTTCCTGTGGTTTTGTTTTGTTATATAAATTACATATTGTTTGCTTATTTATCTTCTGTAATTATTAGGGAACTAAATTTATTTTTATTAGTTTATATGGTTTACTTATGTTTAGTAGATCTGTGTCTAATTTTGGAATGAAACAATGATTTTCACACTTGTTTAAGCTAAACACTAATTAAATATCTATCACCTATTAAAATTTCTGGTATTTGAAATTTTAATTTGAGGCATGGTTTAGATTTTTATGATATAATTATTATATTTAAGCTTACAAATTTTTTTCTAATGATTTATTGCTAGTATATATAAATACAATGGATTTTTCTATACTAACCTTGTATCTTGCAACCTTGATGAACTCATTATTTATAAGTTTTACAAATATTTTTTTGATTCCTTGTCCTTCATACTTATTTTATAGGCTTTTACAATATTTTTATTTTTATTTTTTTAAGAATTTATTTATTTATTTGTCAGAGAGAGAGAGAGAGAGCTCACAAGCAGGGGGAGGAGCAGGCAGGGGGAGAAGCAGACTCCCCACTGAGCAAGGGGCCCGATGCAGGACTCAATTCCAGGACTCTGGGATCATGACTTGAGCTGAAGGCAGATGCTTAACCCACTGAGCCACCCAGGCATCCCTAGGCTTTTACAATATTTTTAGAGGTGTACCTAATTTTAGTCACATTCATAACTGTTGCAAACATTTAAACCTGTACCTAATTGATTTCAAATCTTAGAGCAGCATGTAAAGTATGACCATATGATTTCACTCATATGTGGAATTTAAGAAACAAAACAAACAAAAGGAGAAAAAAAAAGAGCAAAAGAGAGGCAAACGAAGAAACAGACTCTTAACTATATATAACAAACTGATGGTTACCAGAGGGGAGTGGGTGGGGCGATGGGTGAAATAGGTGTGCACTTGTAATGAGCACCAGGTGCTGTATACAAGTCTTGAATCACTACACGGACACCTAAAACTAATATTAGACTGTATGCTAACTAACTGAAGTTTAAATAAAAACTTAAAAAATAGAATGACTTTTAAGTTCTATATCATTATTTATGATGTAAAAATATATTTTACAAATATGATATTAGGTTTCTTGATTTTTTGCAAATCCCATTGTTCATGATGATGTCTTTATTTGTGAAAACTTGTCTGAGCTGAGAATTCTCGAGTCAAAATCTGTGTCCCTTAAAAACACATTTCCTTTCTGGATATTTACACACTGTACTTTCAGCATTAACTTAAAAGGTTATGACTAAATCTGCATCTATTTAAATAATTTTTATTCATTGAAGCTATTATTCTGCTTAGGGCTATTATGTTAAGCCCTTTTCTTAAATTTAATAATATTTTCTTCAAAACATCTGGAAGGTTTTTATTCATATTATCTGATATCTTTCATAGGCACACCTATAATTTTTAATATCAATCTCTCTTTCCTAGTTTAGTGTTATGTTTAATTCTTTTTTCAATTTTAAAATTTTCGTTCTCTTTTCATCTATGACACAAAAACTTCTTATATTTATCTTCCTCATCCCATGATATGCCTTCTTTTACTGCCTCCAATGTACATCTGAATCTTTCTTGACACAATCTTAACTGATGCACCTACTTAGAGAAAGAATATGCTACCTGGAAATAACACAGACATTGCAATTTAGAAGCTATGTGATCTGGTCAAATTGCTTACTGTCACTTAGCCCGTTTCTTCATCTATAGCTAGCTATGTCTGCTAACACCTACTTGTGATGATGTGTGAAGAAAAGTGCACATAAAGCCCTTGGGACATAGAAGGCATCAGATAAATGGTATCTGGTATTATTTTTAGCTTTCATTGGCCAAATAATCTAGTAACTAAGATTAAAAAATAAATGTATGTGCATATTATGTAAGGAGAATTAGTACTATTAATAGCTCTATAGAATTTTTTTTGATTCTTTAATTCTATTACAAACACAAAAGCATATGAAAAAACATTTAGTGTCAAGAATACACAAGTTTAATCCACATCATACTTCGTAATTTTTAATGTCACTTTATGCTGCAGAATAAAACACAAAACTGCTGTGAAAATTAAATGCCACAAAATAGCAATAGGAAAATGGGCAGTGTTAAACTTCATAGCATATTTGCTAATTTATACCCCCCCATATATGACAAATGTATTAAGTTGTTGCTCTTTCTCACATTTCCTTGTATAATGATCTTAAATAATGGATCAAACTGGTCTATTGTAGCTGAGATTTCACAATACTGCATAAATTTTTATCTTCATGCAGTATTATCTTCTTCCAATCGTTTCCAGGCCTGAACCACTTCTGAAACATTTACAACTCAAAATAACAACACTATGACATTGGCATTAGGTTTAGTCAATAAGTGTAATGTAAACTTAAATATTAGTATTGACATGGGTTCTATTAATATGTGTTATAGTTCCATGGGATGCATGAACAGAGCTTTGATTTTTCCACTTCTGAATTTCAATATTACTATAGGTGTTGAAGATCTTTTTCAATTGGCTCCCAACAACCTCTCACTATTGTAATCTTAAATAACATGCATATAACCACTTCAATCTAAACACGCTTTATGTTAGGAAACTTTTAAAAAGTGAAATGCATATAAAATGCTTTAGTATATAGCGCCATTCTTTTAATATTCATAAATTTTGAAAATTTGATAAAAATATTTTCATTTATATAATAAAAATACCTAAGAAAAACCATTTTCTCAAAGTTCTTATAATACTTTCTTCCACTTTAGGTAAGAAGATTAAGGGGAGACCCAGAAGTTAGGATATACTATATTTATCTGGTCAATAAACATTAACTTCAATTCTGTGCCATGAAATGTGCTAAGTACATATCTTGGACTAGTTAATATTTTACAAATAAAGATATTGAAGAGAGACATTAAGTATCTTTGCCATAAAGATGGTACATAGAGAAGTGAAAACTGAAGTCCAGACACTGTAACTCCAAAGCCTAACATCTCAATGACTACATTACACTCTTCCCCAAACTCGGTACTACTGTTTACTTTTTTTAGGATTCCAAAATTAAGATGAAAATATATTCTCCAAAACACAAAATACAGTAAAACTAGGTTATATGGTATTCTATAAAATGTTCACACCTTAGCATTTTCTTTCAATTACAGCAAAATAATTATTCTGATAATCCCAAGGTGTAGAGGTATCCTCTGAGGAAGCAAAAAAATTACAATGTATTCAGTGTAGTTATGGGGCTAAATGTTTTAGTATTCTAATTTAGTATTCTAATTAGTATTCTAATTCTCTGAAAATTATTAATGCATGTTTGAAATAAAATAATTTTCTATTATTTATAATATTTGCTTAAAGAGAACACACATTCCTTGGACATGTTTTATAATAGTATATGTCTCTGTAGTTTAGGAAACATAAATATTTTATTTCAATGTGACAATTAGAAGGATAGTACATAATACTAACTGAACTCCTGCCCCTAGTGTTTTAAACCTTAGAGCTAAAAAAACCCTCATGGGACACCCTGAGAGTATATATAATAGCTCAAACTGGGATATATTTTTTTTTTATACAATGGAAACTGAGCATTCCCACCATCTTAATTACTGTTAAGATTAGATGGATTTGGAAAGAAAATAGTTAAAGAAAAGAGAAAAAAATAGAATATCAGCAGCCTTGATGCTACTAAGAAAAGGAAATGACAGGATTCAAAGAACATTTAAGCAATTATTCTTACAACTTTTAGTACTTCTTAGGAAAATGGAAACTTACTTTTATTTTAAATATTTTCTCTATACTTCTTCTGATTAACTACTAATTAGCAATAACAGTTACTTATCATTATGGGTGCATCAGATGTGGCCTTCACAATCACACTCAGAAACAGGTGGTATAATTATTATTTTCTCTGATATTAAAGATGAGAATGCTTTAAGAAGTTTGTGGAGTTTTCCAAGACAACGTGGCCAGTAAGTAATGGAGGCAGAATTTTCTCCCTTAGAATTATTCTTGTGTGCTATTTATTTGTCTATGTCAATAATTATACTAACAAAATTATTATTTTAGTGATAAGAAATGAGTTATAATTTCATAGAAATTCCACAAGCAATCAATTGATGCTGATTTAAATTTTTTTCTGATTGCAAAAATAATAAACGCTCATTGCAGATTTCTGAGTAGTGGGAAATACAGAACAATGAAAGATTATCTGTATGTTTGCTACCAAAAGATAACTTCTTTAATATCTCAGACCCACCTTAATTTAAATGTCCAAATTGAACTCATTATCTTTCTTTCCTTTTTGCCTCCTACTCAACCATGTCTTTACTTTCCTCAGAGCTGCTGAAAGTAGAAGTCTAGGAAATATCCCATATTCCTCATTTCCATGCATCCTTAGCATCTAATTAATCATTCATTTCTACAGATACTTACATTTAATTATCTCAAATTTATTTAACATCTCTCAATTCCCAAAACTGGAATGGTATAGTCTATTAGGATTGCCTCTGATGTGGAGAGTGAAGAGCAGAGTCATACTTCCAATATATTTTTCATTCTGAACTATGTTTTGTCAGATACTTGTAATTCGTGCTTTGGACAATAGACATATTTGTTAATTTCATTCATACTAGCAATATCTTAATACTATTAGGATAACTAAGTACTAATACTTAACTCTGACTAGACTATCTTAATGCTATCCTTGTTTTTAAAACTTCTTATGTCAGTTTTGACAATTTTGCTTTTTTAGGAAGATGTGGTTGGTGTAAATTTAGAAATCAATCACATTAACACAATAAAAAAGAAAGCATTTAACTATCTTAACGGATTTAGAAAAGCATTTGATAAACTACAATATATCATAAAAATCATTACCAAATTGTAGATGTAAGGAACTTCTTAATCTGATAAAGCATGTTAAAAAAAAAAAAACCTACAGTAAAGTTCATATTTATTTATTTATTTACTTATTTTTTTTATGGAGGAATTGGTTACCTTCCTTTTTTTTTTTTTTTAATTTTATTATGTTGTGTTAGTCACCATACAATACATCATTGGTTTTTGATGTGGTGATCCACGATCCATTGTTTTCGTATAACACCCAGTGCTTCATGCAGTATGTGCCCTCCTTAATACCCATCACCAGGCTAACCAATCCCCCCTCTCCCCTTCCCTCTAAAACCCTGTTTGTTTCTCAGAGTCCATAGTCTCTCATGGTTCATCTCTCCCTCCAATTCCCCCTCCCCACCATTTTTCCCTTCCTTCTCCTAATGTCCTCCATGCTATTCCTTATGTTCCACAAATAAGTGAAACCATATCAACATGGATGGGGCTGGAGGAGATTATGCTAAGTGAAATAAGTCAAGTAAAGTTCATATTTAAAGGTAAAATCTGAAAGTTTTTCCCTAGGTAATAAAAATAAAAAAGAATGTCTGCTATCATCCTTTATATATTACATTTTACTGGAGAATATCCACAGTGCAATCTGACAGAATACTGTTCACTGATAGGAAATGAAAGGATATAACTGACATAATAAACAAATAACTTGAGAGTCTATGTAGAAAATTCAAAAGATCTATGGGCAAACTATTATAATTAATAGTTGACTATAAAAAGTTTGCTAGATATAAGATCAATACATAAAAATCTACTTATTTATTAGGCACAGATCATTAGTAAATGATTTCTTAAAAATAAGTTCTCCACCAGAATAAAAAAAAAAAAAAAAAAACATTTAAAAAGCTAGGAATAAGAGAGAGGGAGGCAAACCATAAAAGAGACTCTTAACTATAGAGAACAAACTGAGTGTTACTGAAGGGGAGATAGTGGGGATGGGCTAGATGTGTGATGAGTATTAAAGAAAGCCCTTGTGATGAGCACTGGATGTTATATGTAAGTGATGAATCACTAAATTCTACTTCTGAAACTAATATTACACTATATGTTAACTAACTAGAATTTAAATAAAAATTTGAAACAAAAAAAAAACTAGGAATAAATCTAATGAAGAGTGTAAGACCTTTACACAGATTGTTGTAGAATTTGTTTTAAAGAAATTAAAGAAGACCTTAATAAAGACATGATATGCTCTCTGTGTTTGTGAAGACTTGGTATTATAAATATATCTTTTTTTTTCCTAAATTGATTTACATATTCAATTACATACTAGCAGGATTTTTTTTCATGGAAATTTAAAAAAAAAACCTTTTTAAAATTTATGTGGCAAAATAAAATTGTGCAACCTTAAAGAAGGAATGTATATATAAAATTTTATATCACAGTAAAGAAAAACAGTAAATCAACAGTACAAATAGTGTAGGAAAAAAAGAGACAAAAAGAGACCAGTGGAATGGAACAGAGGGTCCAAAAACTGATAGGCAGACAGACAGATTTTAGATAGATAGATAGATAGATAGATAGATAGATAGACAGATAGATAGATCTAGAGAGAGAGAGAGAGAGATGATAGATAGATAGATAATAGATAGATATTGATGATAGGTGGATACTTAAAGCATTTGTGAAAAAATAGTTTCTTCCCTAATTGGTCTTGGGTTAACTGACTGGATATATAGAGAAGAAATAAAACCTGACCTTTCCTTTACACTGTTTTGAATAACTGTTCCAGGGGAATTGTTGATCAAAAAGTGAAAGTTAAATAATAAAAGTTCTAGAATAGGAAATATCTCCTTGACTATAGAAGAGCTATCTCCGTAACTATGAGATAGTCAGACTCCAAAAAGCACTAACTATAAGGGAAGCAATTGATAAACTGGATTATGCTAAGTATAGGAAATTCTGAAATGAGTCAGAAAAGATAGTTATAATACATAAAAATAATATATAACAAAAATATATGTTGATGATGGGTATTAAGGAGGATACTTGTGATGAGCACTGAGAATTGTACGTAAGTGATGAATCACTAAATTCTATACCTGAAGCTAATATTACACTGTATGCTAATTAACTGGAATTTAAATAAAAACTTGGAATAAAAAATACATATACAGATAACCAAAAGAGAAATGACTAATAAGAAAATGAGCAAGGGACTTGAATAGACCATTCAAAAACAGGTTGAACAGTTGGTCAAAAAAATATAAACAGATGCTCATTCTCATTGGTCATTAGAGAAATACCCATAAAAGATACAATCAGGTGTTACTAGAATGAAATGGGTAAAATAAAGAAGATTGACAAAGTTTGGATTGGCTGAGATTTTCATATACTGTGGCTGGTTGGGAATATAAATTCATTCAGACATCCTAAAACTGCCAGTTATCTACTAAAGTGAATTAATGCATTTTCTGCAGCCCAACCATTCCACTCTAGAAATGTACTTATAGAAATATTCATATGTCTCAAAAGATCTTGCAAAATGTTCATTCAGTATTATTGTTAATGGTGAAAAGTTGCAAAACATCCCAATTGTTCATCAAAACAAGAATGTGTAAAAACAGATTGAGGTATATTCAAGAGTGCAGTGAAAATTAGTGAACTGTCACTCATACAAACTGGATGCAGCTCTCAAAAATAATGTTTATCCAAAAAAAGCAGAGACAAGGAAATATAATATATGGTTCCATTTTTATAAAGCAAAAAACAGCCAGAACTAATGTATGGTATTAGAAGTTGGAACAGTGATTAACTTTGTGGAGAAGGAGAGACCAGTGATTAGGTGAGAATAGAAGAGTAATTTCTAGTACCGGAGATATTCTTTTTCTTGACATAGGTGACAGTAACGTGGATAAGTTCATTTTCTAATAATAAATTACATTTTATAAATAAGATAATACAACAAAAGTTTATTTTAAAATATGAGTGCACTATACAATCTTAACTATTTTTTAGAAAATTCAAGGAAAAAGCATTAGAAAGTAATGCATCAAATATAAATATTTTGTCTCTTTGTGGCAAAATTAAGAGTGCTATTTTTTCTTTTAATTTTTTGTGTTTTAAATTTTGGATAAGTTAAACTTTGTAGCAATCAGTCATTTTAAAAGCAATAGAGATGAGTCTACAAAATCTTAATACATTGAGTGAATTAAATTCTCAAAATCCAACAATACAATCACAAACTAATATATTAGTTTCTGACCTTAACCTTTGATTTTCATAATCTGGGTCTGCCACCAACCCAGACCATTATACAAAAGAAAGCTATTTGTATTGCTCTGTTAAACTCTATCATTCCAAAATTAAATAATTAGTGTATGGTTCTCAGAAAAAAATATATATTCCAATATATACTACTTATATTAATCATTAAGTAGTACTAATTTTAATATATTTTAATTTGCCAAAATCTCAACTCAGGAATTTGGGTTTTATCTCAGAAAAAAAAAATTAGTAAGAACTGTATATAAATACAAATATTTGGGGCATGATCTGAAGGTATTTTTATATCTCTTTCCCAGATATAGTTTATTTCCCATGTAAAATGTGAAAACATTCAATATGGATGTTCAGATAGTATCAGCATAAATCTAATTAGAATAAGATTATTCAACCAACAAAAAAGTAATAAAGTTTTTACGAATATGCCAGATTAAACTTTATCTTATTCCGTGTCTCACACATTCATAAAATGATAATATTTCTTCTGTTGAACTACAGTAGTAAAAAAAAAAAAAGCAAAAAAAATTAAGTTGCTAATGATCCTTATTTAGTAATTCAGAAATTCACATTGGAGACCTGTTCTAACAGAACATAAATTATAAGCATTTGCAAAATGTGCACATAGATTCACTGTTTTAGATGAGCCTGTGGCAAAAGTTAAATATAAGCATCAACTGACATGTGTGAAACACTATGATAATTTTTTTTTTAAATTTCCTTTCAATTATCTAAGAAATACTTGAGTAGGATAATACTATCTGTACTTCAAGAAGAGAAATCTGCTCCGTATTTGAGAACTTCTCCAAGATCATAAAACTAATAAATGAGAGAGTTATTCAACTCTGGGGTTCATTACAAATCCGTGTTCTAATTTTACACATTTTAAAATGTCTATGTGTTTTAGGAATTTTGCATTTCTAGCCATTTGTATTATGAAAGCAATTAATATAAATTTTACACACACTGGGTTCTTTCAATGGCTCTTTGCATTGATCAAATTAACCAGATAATTCATAAATCCTGGATATCATGTGCATGCTGACATGATATTCATTTTTATCAGAAATTGATGGAAAATGAGTATATTAGGGGATGGTATATAATTGAAAAAAAAGTCAAATATATTGGGAAAGTCTAAGGTGATGTGCTATAGCTATACATTTCAGTCCCTACAATAATATGTGTTTACCTTGACTCAGTATTAACAATGAATAATTCCATAATAACATGTTAGTACTTAAAGTTTATGGAATTTTCTAACAAACATTTATGCATTAACATCACCGAATCTGTGTAAGAAAAGTAGGGGAAAGTCTTCTTACCTTTTCACAGTTAAGCAAAGACGAGGTCTTAAGACACTGAAAGGCACCCAGAAATAAATTTGATATACTCTCATTGCAAGTTTTTGCTCTTCCTGGCATACCGCCTATCCTGAATGAAATCTTAATTTTGCAAAGTTTGTGTTATTACTGTTTTTAATTTTATTTTGTATTTCAGCCCCCTGAGAAAAGTAGGATTTACATTATTAGGCACGGAAAAAAACTTAACTGTGCATTACTAGTGTTGAAGGGATTGTTTTTAAGCTCCCCAGTATATGATACCATGTTGAAGACTAGATACGTATGAGTCCATATTGTGGCTCTCTCTTTAATCTAAAACATGCTTCTCATTCGTCCCATAGCCTCATAGTAACAACATAACAAAGCATTTAGCTGCATGAGATGGCGCTACCACTCTTCTATTCTATCAGCTATATTCAGAAAATATGCTTAGATTTTGTGTGTGTTTGTGTGATATGCTTTGTTGTTGCTCCTGTGGAAGGTGGTGTGGTGCCAAGTGTGAATGTTGGGTTAGAGTCTGAGAAAAAAGGACAGTGTGGGCTTCAGTGGTGCTGGCCCACATCTAGGCCACCAGGATAGGGTGTAAGTCTTTGTGGTTTAAGGGATAAAGACTCATGAAATTCTTAATACATAATATTTTAGAAGATCCTGAAACAAGCAGAACCTGGGAATGTGAAAAGTAAGAATCGAGGAAAGATGTATCTTCTTGACCCAGATTCCAGGGCTGCTGTGAGAACTCTAAGGAGGTAGCTCTGGAACAATAGGCGGTAGCACCTTTGGATGAGTGAGTGCTGAGACCATGCAGTCTGTGTGCTGGGGGGACGCAGGGGGGGCAGGAAAAGAGGGGCACAGATTTCATGTTGTCAGTGGTGTGCTGATTAATGTTTTTACAACGGACTTTCAGGGGAAAAAAATAACTGGTTTGTAACATTTTGCCAATTCTTATGGTGTAAATACTCCCACCATGGGGGATTTGAAATCACCAACATGAAGTAGTTTAACATAGTTTGGAAGAGATGCCCGCAAACACAGCATGTGAGTCAGTGCAAGCTCGCTCAAGCCCAGCAGTGCATGTACTAATTCTAGAGGAACTGATGATCAATAGGGAGCATTAGAGTGCCCTTTTTGGTTACTTCAGACATACATGGTAAATGTATTTGTGTAAAATGAACACGTTTGAGCAGTGAACAGTTTGGGTGTTCAGGCCACTGTAATTTGACTAAAAAACATGGTGATTGGACTCCAGGTAACATCTAAGTTACACTTAATATTGCTTGATATAAAATGTGGTGTGAACTGTTCTGATCCAATCCTTTGGAATTTCAAGTCCTATCAGCTTTATTTTCTAAAATACATCTTGGATCTTTCCTCCTGTCTGCTCATTAGTTCAACTTTAGGTCCCAAGTACTATTCTTGTTACTGCGAATATAATGATGAAAAAGACAGACAAGGTTTCTGCCCTTATCATTTCTTGCTTCAACTATGACAAACCTTCTGATTTGTTTCACTGTATCTAGTGTCTTCATTCCATTTTACCACGGTGGCCAGACTGAGTTTTGTTGTCCAGGCTGCAAAAATGATGACCTCATTCTCCCAGTTATAGTCTACAAAAGTCCCTCAAAATTAACCCCTGCCTACCTTAGTCCAATATCTATCCCTACTCTTCTCCACTAGACCATGCCTTAAGCTTATAATAAATCCAGCTCCCTTGTCTTTGTCTGTAAGGTACTTTCTGCCTGAAATGCCTTAACCATCTTACTCTGGAAAAAACTCTTCTTACAGATCAAGAACAGCAAAAAGATAACCTCCTTTGTAAAGCTTTCTCTGACTTTTCCCAGAAAAAGGTAGATCCTCTATTTCCTACTCCTGCATTCTCAGGGTGCCCTCTCTAAGCTGTTTTTTGTTCCTGTTACAATAAGCCACCAGATATGGCTACACGAAGTGTGTACTACACAGCCTCAGAGGACTCCATTCACATAAGAGTGTGTATTAGGATTAAAGAAATGATAACCATAATCTATATAAATGGTGAATCTTTGCAACATGGCAACCTTGATATTGTATGTTCTCAAAGAATGTGAACCGGCCATTGAAAGAAATGTCTTATCCATTTGAAAATTGCTTATAATAAATTTCCTGGAATGCAAATTTTTGCTGAAATGACTTGCTGAATACAAGGAAGTGTGTTTACCAGCCATTTATATGGATATGTACTCCTAATGATGTCACCACTCAAGGCCAAAACGACTGATGTACAACAAATTTATAATCCACCCTTATGCAAACTCTTGATTTGAAGTATTTTCAGTTATTAAAAATGACCATTTTTTAAGTTGGTTGTAGCTTACTGGTGCTCTATTAACTCTCACATATCTCTAGATTCATATAATTGGCATGTTGTTAAACTATTCC
The DNA here is from genome assembly GCF_004348235.1 of Phoca vitulina. NCBI lineage: Eukaryota > Metazoa > Chordata > Mammalia > Carnivora > Phocidae > Phoca > Phoca vitulina. The sequence goes on from NW_022589707.1 coordinate 56,986,191, forward strand.
TTGTACCTAGAAGATTTTCACGTAGTAACAGACAATAGTCCCTGATGAAGCTTTGATTCACAATTAATTAGTACAGCAAAAGGTTTTGCTGTTAGCTCTGTCCCTTCAGTAAATTGTGATATGACACATATTTGCATTTACTCAGCACAGCTGGTTTTCATGAAAAGAGCATTTGCCCTCAGAATAATTTAAAGCAAATGCAGAATGGTTTCATTCCTAAAAGAAGAAAACCATGGTGCAAAGCAGGTGGCTTAAATGTGTTATGGACGAAAAGTATTTTCCATGTATGTTATCTTAAGAAATCTTTTTTTTTTTTAAAGAAGCTTCCCCTTGTTCACCAGTTGAAAAGCCCATAATAAAAGATAAATATCATGCAAAATTCTGCAATACCATATTATATTATTCTTTGAGATGCAAATTTTTATACAGTATTTCAAAATCATTCTATACTACTTTATCAGATAATTATTCTAATCAAGGCTATTAATCTGTTTTGTTGGAAAAAATATATTATTGTAGTTCGGTGAATATTAATTTTCAAATGAGTTTAAATCTGATTTGAATACATGCATGACACATATAAATACTTTAAATCCATAGACTTTCTTGAGCTCTGACTCATAATTTTCAGCATTTCAGCATTTTATACAAAATTAACATTTTTTTCTCAAATATGGTTTATATTGTGGTTTTATTTCTATTAAAACATGAACCTGAGATTTTACCATTATAATTTTTTTGCACCATATAATTTCAATAAACATTTAGATACAAGAAAAATGATGCGTGGGTGTAAAGATATATTTCTACTGAAAATGAACTAAAAATACCTTTGAGATCTATAATTTTCCAAAGGCTTTGAATAGTAATCACAGATTTGGTATTTCATCCTAATAATATGTATCATCATTGTACCAAGTTATTTTTTCCACATATGTTAACATTATGTTTCAATGTATTTGGATAGTCTTAATATTTAGTATTATTATGTTTCAATTAAGTTGGACAAGTTTAATGTTTAGAATATCACTAACTGTTCTTGTATACACATATACCTACTTTTTAATGCAGAAAGATGTAAGAAAACATGTATCTTAATGCAATATTATCTTTGATAATTTCCTATATTCATACTACAATAAATTAGAAAGAATAAATTTTGCACTAAAACTACTTTGAATAGAATTTGATCATACTTTGAGGAATAGTCAAATTTTTATTCAGAATTTTTAATTGAGTCATAATCTTTCATCTTATGCATTAATTAGCTATAGGACAATATGAAAATATTATAATGCTTGAATAGAGCTTGATGGAACTCTCAGCTAGTATTAAGATATAACATGGAATTGCTTATCTTGCCAAATCTGAATAGATTCATTTAAAAAGATTTCACTACAGTTCTGCATGTGCAGCCATTCAGCAATGTTAGGTTACACTGAGGACACTTGACAACATGGTAAACTCTCTGCTGGTATCTGAATACCTAAGGGAAAATGCTGCCTTGGAAGGGTCTTCCACCAATGTATCACCAAAGGAAGACTGGAAAGACATCAGGAGCATCAAGATCCATGACTTATAGCTCTTGGCTTTTCACTTCCTGGAGTCTACCTACACTTGCCAGACGCAATTCTGTTTTCATTCTTTTCAGCTACTTGAATAGCCCTGCTTTATTTTATTAGTAGAAAAACACCAGTAACACTTCTATATATCTATTTGATGCTAATAGGAATCTAATTTTTTAAAGATTTTATTTATTTATTTGAGAGAGAGAGTGTGCACGCACGTGCAAGGGAAGGAGCAGGGGGCGGGGGAAGGAATCTCAAGCAGACTCCCTGCTGAACGGGTAGAGTCTGCCAGGGGGCTCGATCTCATGACCCTGAGATCATGACCTGAGACAAAACCAAGACTTGGACTTAACCGACTGAGCCACCCAGGCACCCCAGAACTGTATATATTTTTATCTTTCTTCCCCCTCCATCTTAAGGATTTATTTCCCTGTCTTATAAAGAAGTAAATCAACTCTAACTTTGTCTAGGTCAGAACTGGTTATTATCCAAGTCAGAGGAAAGTCAACAATAATTCTTCACTATCCATTCCTGTAGTAACTTGGTAGCAAGTTCTTGAGAAAATTATTTCAATTACTGATCAACCCAGTTAAAGGAGTATTCACTTCATTTTTGATGAGTTTTAACTTGTTTTAGAAGAACCCAGACATGAGTTCCATTTGAGCAGAGGGACTTGTCCCATGTCAAAGGTGGAAGGTAGTGAGGCTTTGGCTGGGGTGGCAAGGTGGTTGGCCTAACTACAACCCATCTCATGGCCAGACTTTCACTGAGCTGAATGATGAGAGCTGTGTTTTCTTACAGTTTTTCAGGCCAGGTCTAATTTTAAATTAACAGCCTGATGTGTTTTGAAAATATTTGTATGACACAGTATTTTAAAATGTGTTCCCACAATATGGTGAGATTTTCTTTTACTCTGAAATAGGATTTCCTGCTAAAAGAAATATTTTAGATGAAAAATATATCCAATCTGTTAAGAGATTATATATTTACACTTAGCCTGTAAATGTAAAACTATATGTGGGAAATAAGTGTCGTTCAAGGTAGAGCAGGCTTTTAGGCAGAATAAGTAAGCTGTTTTAAAATCATTCATCTCCAGGTCTATTGAAAGAAACACCCACCTAATAGGATATTTATTTCTGTATTTATCTCCATAAATTTATATAATTTGGATATTATACTAATATTCCTTACATATAATATGTATATATTATTATTGGCAAATGTTATTATATATCATTTGCTATATCTATGAGGCTACATAAATGATAAGATAATAAAACACTAATCTAGAGAGAGACCATGGAAGAAAGAAAAAAACTTTATATTTTAGTACCATTAACAGCACTTTTTTTCTTGCTGTTTACACAAGGGACCCTGCATTTTCATATTTTAACTGGGCCCCACAAATTATGTAGCTGGTCCTGCAGGCAGCCAGCAGATTGGAAATAGAGGAAACAAAGACCAAGAAATGGAGATAGGAAAGAGATGAGCATAATTGAAGCCTAAAATAAGCCTAAAGTTCAGACAAAGGCCACATCTTCACACTTTAAATATAAATTGTACCAAGATATTTCTGCTTGAATGCACAGGCGATGTGAAATTTTGAAGAGAAGTGGGAGAACATCTAAGGAGAGGCAGAATTATATACGGACTGGTTTAAAAATTAGATGGAGCTGGTTTCAAATCCAAGTTCTACAATCTGCCATCTCTGGCACTTTGGTCACATGACAGAACAGTTGTGTTGGGTCAGTTTTCTTATTTCATATGCAGATATTTGTAATACCCACCTCATGGGGTTATTAGGAGGCTTCCATGAGGTAAAGTATTTTTAAAATCTTACCTTAACAAGGATACATAATTAATCTTAATAAATGATAGCTATTATCATTTTGATCAGGCTTTTAAAAAGAAGGCAGACCAGGGTTTGAGAGTTGAATCCGAATATAATTTTAAAAATGAAGCCAAAGTTTGTGAGGAAATAATTTAAACATAAAATACACCTACTGACAGAAAGTAAAAGTTCCCTAGGAGAATTCCCAGATTTCTGACTTGGATGATAAGTTAGAAATACAGATTTAGAAGCAATGGCTGGAGGGTAAAGATATTCAGTTTGGGATCTGTTAAGATTGAAGCCTGTGAAGTAAACAGTATCATGGTGAAGTAAACAATATCATGGTGATGATTATAGTAGACAATTTTATATATCATTTAGGAATTTAGCAGAGAGATCTACGGTAGAAATACAAATTTGGATTTCTTCAGCAAGTGTTAATTAAAACCACAGAAGCGAAAGAGGTAGCCTAGGTACAAATATTTATATTCACAGATATAGGAGATATTTTTACTGTCATGAGAGTAGTGAGTTTGAGACTGATAATGGGCAATGGAAGCTGGTGTTCACATAGAGAAAATAGCAAGGCTTGGAATTCTGTACATTGGGTTTTCAGCCTAGCTCTGCCACTATATTCCCTGGAGAAGTAATGCAACTCATCTGGGCTTCAGAAAAAAAATAACATTTATTGAACATTTACTATGACTTGGGCATTTTTCCAAGCAAATTACATTAACTCATTTACTCCTCACAAAAATCTAGGAGGTAGCTACTTCATTATAAAAATTATACAGATGAAGATCTTGAGATACAAAAATATAACTCTCCTAAGGTCCAACATCTAGCACATGGCAGAGCAGGGAACAGAAAGAGGGAAGCTTGATTCAGCACCTGCACATTCCTAAATTCTGTGTGCTCCTCTTTAACTGGAACTCCATAATAAGGTTGACTCCATCTTTGATGTTTGACAGCTAACAACTTTTAAACCACACTCTTCCCTCTTCATTTTCTGCCCTACATCGGGGCAAATTGACAAGAAAGCCTGGATGTTCTCTCCACTGGGGCCAATAGGAGATTCTGAAGACTCAAGCTCATGCCCCTGCATGGTAATCCAATAACCCAAACCCATATGAAGCCACAATGAAAACCCTGAGCCAGTATCCTTCCCCTGCTTTCTCAAGCCATTTTGGATCTGATTGAGAGGACTGCCCTGATCTCGCAAGAGATTTCAATTATATAAATAATAAATATTTTTATGCTATCTTGTATGTATGGTGTCAGCAGTGTTGACATCAGAGCAATATTTATTCTGGAAGTCTATGTTGTATCTGCAGGGTGATCATAGCAAACTTCATTGTATTCCAACATTGTATCATTCTAGAATTGTGAATAAATGTTGTGCTAGTTGTATAAATATTAAATAACTTTGTGCAATGTGTTGATGATTTCAGTGGCTTTGATTTATATTGATTGAAAATTTAAAATTTACACAGCTTTTAAATTATTATCCTTGCTTGGATTAATAGTTATCTCAATAGACTGCCTAATTTCTACAACCATTAGTCCATGATATGGAAGAACTGCTATAGTCAGTCAGGTTGTCAACTTCATCTATCTAGATCCCCAGGAACCATCCACATAGCTATTTTGAAAAATCATTCTTAGACAAATGTTTGTTAAGTCCCCACTACATGCAAACTACTATGATCTTTTCCTCAGTGATGGTATCCAGTAATTTAACCCACCGAAATTGTAACAATATTCAATTCTCTGAATTCAGATAAAAGACAAAAAACTCAATTTCAATATTACTATATTTTCCTGTCCTGATTTCTGCCTGTTTTCTATTACTTTTCTCATAGGAAAATTTAAAAATATAAAGCAAGTTATGTAAGCAGGAGTGACAGGGTGAACAGGTTGTGAATTAACACTTATTATATATTTAATTGCCTTAAGCTAGGTGTGGCATCTGTGTATATAATATTTGCAGATGTGTATCTTGATTAGATCCTAATAATTCTTTTGCCTATAATATTCTCTATTAGGATACTAACATCTGCTTAACTTATTTTTAATTTTTTGTAGGGTAAGCTCACTGATACTGTTGTGAAACAATATTTATTCACAGATGCATAAGTTTATTTTTTCAAAAATGTTCCTTATTCCTGTTATATACACTGAGTTTAATAATTCAGTATTGGCTATAATTCAATAACAATTATAATGGATAAAAGATAGAACACAGTAAACACAAGTACAGAATTTATCTTAACGAAATACAAACATGGAATATGACTTCAAAAGCATGAGCAACAAAAGAAAAAGAACATAGACAACTTAGGCTTCATCAAAATTAAAAACATTTGTGCTTTAAAATAGACCATCAAGAAAGTGAGAAGATGGGGGGAAATATTACAAATTGTATATTCTGAATAAGGACTTATATCTGGACTATAGGAGGAGTTCTTAGAACTCAATATTAACAGGACACATAACCCAATTATAAAATGAACAAAATATCTGAATAAACACTTCCTCATGGAAGATATACAAGTACATGAAAAGATGTTCAACTTCATTAGTCATCAGGAAAATGAAAATCAAAACCACAATGAGATACCACTTCATATCCAGCAGGGTGGCTTGAATCAAAAAGTCAGATGATAACAAATTATAGAGAGGATGTGGAGAAATCAGGACTCTCAAACAAACTGCCCGTGGGAATGTAAAATGATACAATCACTTTGGAAAACAGCTGGGCAGTTCCTCAAATTGTAAACATAGGGGCACCTGGGTGGCTCAGTTGGTTAAACATCTGACTTTTGATCTCAGCTCTGGTCTTGTCTCAGGGTCATGAGTTCAAGCCCCACATTGGGCTCCAACAGTGTGGAGGCTACTTTAAAAAAAAAAAAAAGAAAGTAAACATTGAACTACTTTGTTCTAGCAATTGCACTCTCAGGTATATACCTAAGAGAACTGAAAACAGGCAGGCAATTTTAACAAAACTTGTGCATGAATGTTTATTCACAATTGCCCCAAAGTACAAACAACTCAAATGCCCATCAAAGATCAGATGGTAATAAAAGATCACACAATATGAAGTATATCCATACAATGAAATATTAAGTCAAAAAAAGAAATGAAGGGGCACCTGGGATAAGCGTCAGTTGGTTAAATGTCCACCTTCAGCTCAGGTCATAATCCCAGGGTCCTGGGATTGAGCCCCACATGGGGCTCCCTGCTCAGTGGGGAGGCTTCTTCTCTCTCTCTCTCTGCCCCTACCCACCCCCTCGTGCACACTCTCTCACTTAAATAAATAAAATCTTAAAAAAAAAAAAAAGAAGTACTGATACATGCTACAATTTAGATGAATCTTGAAAATACTATGCTAGGTGAAAGAAGCCAATCACAAAAGATCACATACTATATAATCCAATTCATATGAAATGTCAAGAATTAGGAAATCAAGATAGCTAAAGTGTAAGGGGTTTCCTTTTGAGTTGATGAAAATATTCTAAAATTGACTATGGTAATTATTGCATATATCTGTGAATATACTAAAAATCATTGAATTGTACACTTTAAATGGGTGAATCATATGGCATATAAATTATCTCTTAATAAAACTGTTTTTAAAAAGAAAAGAAATGAAACAGATTATATAAAATATATTTTCTTGCTACCAGTAAAGAAAGGAGGGAAGATAAAATACAAAAAACAAACAAACAAAAATTATGTATACTCAATCCCTCTCTGCTTGATATCCTTTGATGTCACTCAGTTGTTCAGAAGACAAAATCCAGACACTTTAATATGACTACCACTTGCTGACCCCTCAACATCCATTTACCCATTACCGGATATACTCCAATTTGGCTACAGATAACTACCCAGTAACCTACGATACAGTCCCTTTTCTTAGGAGGAAGAGGACACACCTCCAACAGTGTCCTTGCCAGTGGTTGGCTCAGAAAGCCCAAACCTAAGCCAATCACTGCACAGGGTCCCTGGCTGCAGGGATTTGTAGAGAGATAGTTATGTAATCCAGATTGAGGTGGTGAGACAGGAGAATTTTACTGGGGAATTACAGAAAATTATGTTTCTTATTCTTCAGAGAAAATCCCTTGAAAAGCCCTTGAAATATTGTCCCAGGAGCACAGTGATTTAATAACACATAAAGGAAAGCAGACCCAGAAAATCACAAGAAATAGGACTGATTGGACCATACCTGATTTGAAAAATTTTTCCCAGTTTTTTAAGGAAATAAATCCTTGTAATGATTTACAACGGTGTGAGTTCACTTTCCTTTTACATTTGGCTAAAAGCAAGAATTTAGTTCCATCTTACCTTTGCAGTCCTCTGGCTACACCCAACCATTAACTTCTAATTCTACTCTAGTTAATGTTAATGATTTATTCTTCTTCCGCTTCTTCTTTTTTAATAGAGAGGGAGGGAGAGAGAGAGAGAGATGGGGGGGGTGCAGAGGGAGAGGAGAGAGAAAGAATCTTAAGCAGGCTCCATGCCCAACCTGGAGCTAGAGGCCAAGCTCCATCTCACCACCCTGAGATCATGACCTGAGCAGAAATCAAGAGTCAGATGCTTAACTGACTGAGCCACCCAAGCACCCCTGTGATTTACTGTTCTTAAGAAAAATTTATCCTTGCAGTGTTCTAGGCCCTAACATATCTTATCCATTTCCCAGGTGAAAACTCTCTCTAGGAAAGCTCCAAAAATGGTTGTAAATCATTACAAGCAAAAATCTTCCCCTATCATAGCACTATACACAAAAGTGGCCTCTCACAAATTTCCCTTAGGGTTTTATCTGTGAGTATTCATTCACCTCTACTTAGCTGCTAGGGTTAAAGTGGTAACCATTGCAAGAGCAAAGAGCCATTTTCATTAATGGTGCCTAGTTATGTAGGAACCAAGAAAATATTTGTGGAATGAATGAATCAGTAACTATATGTGAAAAGGATAGAATTGCAACTGAGGCTTTTATTCTAGGGTACCGTTTCCCCACAAAAAAGTATTTTAAATTAAGCACAAGAGATAATAATTATGACTTATTAGTAAAAAAAAAAATGAGGTTTATAAAATTTGTGATATTTGTGATAAATGAACATAAAGATATACCAGTCATTGATAGTTATATATCATATATTTAATTAGAAGAGGGGTTGTTTAAAATTTAACAGACCATAAAACCACACACCAAAGAAAGAGATTGATAAGCTTTATGACAATGGATTCATGTTGGTTTACAGTACGTTTAATTAATGTTACATTACAATGAGTGGATCAGAAAATCTATCTGAAATAAATCTATTGTGACATATCAAAGCTTAATATAGGAAATCTATGAAGACAATAACTATTTATTTTGCTTTATCCTAGATACCCAATATGTATTGTGATTAATTTATGGTAAAATATAATCAGTGTTTCCACTGAAGAAAATGTAAACCAGCAATGATAGCTAATTAAGGAAAGATAATGTGTCATATTAAGTTCTAAACTTTTTTACTAGGAAAATTTGATAGAAGCAGAAAAAATTAAGGGATTTGGATTTTTTGCTCATTTATAACAAGGACTTACACATGTGTATGCCTATCAATATATAGAAATAGCTCATATGTTTACTTTACAGCTGGAGTTGGTAAACTATGGCCTACTGGCCAAATCTGGCCTGCCACCTATTTTTGTATAGCCCACAACTAATTAATTGTACAGTTTCACATAGTTGAAAAAATCAAATATGTTAACAATTTGTGATACATAAAAATTATGTAAAATTTAAAAATTTTTTAGGACACAGCAATGTTCATTCTTTTATGTATTGTCTGTGGCTATCTTCAAGCCTCTATGGCAAAATTGAGCAGTTCCCCAGAGATCATATAGAACAACACCTAAAGTATTTACTATCCCGTTACTGAAAAAGTTTCCTGACCCCTACTTTAGGGAAATATAAATTATAAGCCATATTTTCAAAGAACTTCAATAAAGAGGTACATTATTTGGGGGTACTGTATTTTGACCCTAATATTATTCAAGACTGCATATTAGGGACAACTAGAAATCTTATATGGAAGTATGTGCCTTTGCAAAGAAGTATAGTTCTCATGGTAGGCAAATTACAGGGTTTTAGTATTAGGAATTTAGAAACTGTGTTGTTTGACTTTAGGGGAGACAAGGATAATTTGAGTGAGTGGTACAGGAGTTGCTGACAGATCAGGCTGAGAACTGAATACTGGACACAGAGCCTCTACCCCATTTCCATCACAAGCCTTCTTCAAGCGTCCAGATTTAAAATCAGGTAAGCAAAGGGGAAAAAAAGAGAGAGAGAGAGAGAGAGACAGAGGCAAGCCAAGAAACAGACTCTTAACTATAGAGAACAAAGTGATGGTTACAGAGGGGTGGTGGGTTGGGGGTTGGGTTAAATAGCTGATGGTGATTAGGAGGGCACTTGCTGTGATGGCACCGAGTGATGTATGGAAGTGTTGAATCATTATATTGTACACCTGATAATATTACACTATATGTTAAGTAGCGGGATAAAATAAAATTTAAAAAAATAAAATAAAAATAAATATTAAAAAATCAGTACTATAATTAAACTGGACAAGGTTATTTTGTTTTGGCACAAAGATAGGGTACAGAATGGTACTACATGGACTTGTCATCTAAAAACCTTTTTTTTGAACTACCTTGCAAAATGTATTTTGCTGCATTTTTGCAGAGCTACATAAAAGGGATAAATGACTGGGGAGTTTAAATGATAAGTAAACTATTTATTTAAGGACTCTTCAATGATGTGCCTGTTTGGATAATATTATTCTCCAAAGCTGATAGGTGATTCTTATTCCTTATATTTGAAATTACTGGCTTTAGTTCAGTTTTAAAGTGAAAGATTCCAGGTGCTGTAACATAGAATTATTGCTATATTCTAGCAGATTATAGGGACTAGAAAGAGGCAGAAGTCTGTTATGACTGAAATACATTTCTATTATTCAAGGCAGGCTCCAAATCTGTAAAAGTCAAGTTTAAGGAAGTCCATTTTCACCACCATTGATTTTCACTGAAGGCAGACTGTTTTCACCTCATTGATTTTGATGTTGATTGAGTCATGTTCATCTGGTTGGTCAGTATTTGGGAGCTTGTTCATTTTTGATGGGTTAATTTGCCTAGGATCACTGATCAGTTACCTTGATCTAGAGCTACTGTTATTCAACATTTTCTCAGGCCACATATTAAGAAATTTAAAGAGCTATTTAATTAAATGGAATTTAGTTTCCTAAAGAATTTACCTAATTCTAAAAAATTAATAGTTTATTTACCTTTAATCACAAAATTTGGATCACATATTATCCTTTAACCAGATGATACTACAAGGCCATATAAAACAGACATATATGTTATTCATGCTGTAACTGCTTTAAAAAGCAAGAACTTTACTAGGGAAAATGACTTCTACAGAAATATAATTTACAAAAGTCACAAAACTGTGATTGGTCATTAATGGTTGAAAATGGAAAGCGAGTTCTACAGCCAGATTTGATTAACAACATCCAAATAAATCTCCAAATCTAAAACTCTTGATTCTGTTATGGTCCAATTATCATCATTCACAAACCAGCTTCTCTACCTACTGCATATATAACCCATCAAATGGAAACTTTCTGTTTAAACAGAACCTTCTATCTGTGAATTCAATATGCAATTCACAGGAGTGCATCTGGCTTATATCTGAGATAATAATTATCTTTTTGTGACACATTTATGAGTTTTCCTTTCATTAATTTTTATCTTAGACGTTTTCATTGTTCTGGTAGTCTAGTTTTGGAACAAACACCTGCTTTTTACAACTCTTAGCTGAACTCCTCAAGATTTTATGCTTAAAACACTAGACAATTCTATATAAGATTTTTGAGCCTTTTTATTCCAGCTGAAACTGTCCTATCTCCCCTTTGTTTCCAACTCCTTCATAAAAATATAAATCTGTAAGTGATTTTGAATGAATGGTGAATCAAGAATTTGCTTTTTTTCTGTATCAGCAATCTCCTCCTATTAGCTTTTGTCCCATAAAGTGCAAATGGTTTAGATTTCTTATGAAGATATTTCTGAAATCTCTTTTAGTTTATCCCATTTTGTATTGAGACCTTCTATAGTGCTGCTGATCGTGCTATAAGCAAGTGACTCATAACACCGGGAACACATTATTATTGCTGTTGTTATTCCCATCATCATCATTTTAGTTTACCATCTACTTTGTATGTCAAGTAAAATCTAAAACGTGAAACTAATTTTGTAGTCAGAAGAAATGATGTATTGGCCAGTATACTGAGAACCTATCTGATCTCTAAGCTATTATTATATGTCTAGAGAGACATCACCACCTTTCCAGAACTCATAGAACTTAAAAATTATTTCCATATTATATGATGCCAGATATATAGAAGCAAGAGTTTCTGTTATATTATTTCCTTTATTTGCTAAAAAAGATTTATGTGAACATCTTTTATGTCTATACATGGACTATTGATAGGTCTTGGGAAAGGTAGCATTAATTTTAGGCAACTTATAATTCTTTTATGTAGAAAAAGACATGGAAATAGAAGAAGTTAATATATGATAATTATAAGTAATATAACACGGTTACATAAAATTAATTTCCAGGTAAGAATTTTAGGTGATTAGTATAACTGAAGAGGTTAGTTAGTATAGTATTATGGTATACACCATAATAAGAACTTCAGATTTTACTCTGAATGAATTGAGAAAACTACTGAAAAAAAAATTTTTTTTAAGATTTTATTTATTTATTTGACAGAGAAAGAGACAGCGAGAGCAGGAACACAAGCAGGGGGAGTGGGAGAGGGAGAAGCAGGCCTCCTGCCGAGCAGGGAGCCCGATGTGGGACTCGATCCCAGGACCCTGGGATCATGACCTGAGTGGAAGGCAGACACTTAACAACTGAGCCACCCAGGCGCCCCAAAACTACTGAAAATTTTAAGCAGCTATCCCATGACTTGACTTGCTTTCACTAAAAAAAAAAAAAAAAAAAAAAAAAAAAAACACTGTCATTTCAATTAAGGCAACTGCATTTCAATTAAGGCAACTGCACCATTCCAGATGCTCTGTTCAAAAAACTCAGGATCATCTTAGGCTTCTCTCTTTCTCTTAAACCCTACATCCAATCTTGCAGAAAATTCTGTTAGTTGGTTCTTAAAAAAGATATCAAGGATCAAAACATTGCTCATCCTCTCCCTTGCTACCACTCAGATTCCAACCACAAAAATCTATTAACTTGAACTATTTGAATAGTCATCTACCTGGTGTCCCTACTTTTGGAAGGTGTTCTCCTTGAAATTGTATTTGATTGTTAGATTCTGCTTTTCCAGTTCCTTTCAGAAGGATTGGGGAATATCCAAATACTCTATCACTACCATCATCTTGGCCCAAGCAAAATGCATTCTTGCTTTCTTGATTCTACTCTATAGGCTTTCATCTCCACCACTGAAATAGATCATGGTCAAGGTAAACAGTGCCTTCTATTTTGCCAAGTAAAATGCTCAACCATTAGACCTCTTCTGACTTGGTCTATAGCACATTTGACATGGTTGATCACTTCCTCCTTCCTAAAATACCTTATTCAACTTGACTTGTAGGACATGACCTTACCTTTCCTGGATTTTTTCCTTGTTTTATAGGCTACCTCTTCTAAGACTCCTTTACCTGTTATTCTCTATTTTTCTGAGTTCTAAATGGTTGGGTGCTCTGGAAATCAATCCTGAGAGTTGGCACTGTCTTAACCTAATACTTCCTAAAGTAAATGCATCCAATATCATGACTTTAAATAGCCTTATTATACTGATAATCCTAAATTTTCAGCTTTAGCTTTTCCCCTTAATTCAATTCTTGTATATCCAGTTAACTACTTCAAAAAAATATCCCCTGATCTCTGTCAACAAAACAGCTCCTGCGGTCTACTCTGTCTCAGTAAATATCAACTCCATTGTTTCTCTTGTTCATGCAGATTAACTTGTTATCCTTAACTTCTCTCTATTTTTATTTCCCATCCCATTAACATATTTTATTGGTTATATATCCAAATTATATCCAAAATTATATCCCTACCTGGGTGGAACAGAAATTGTGAATGGAGCCATGTTGATGATTTTTTGTCTGCGTTAGGCATATAAATGCACACATAAGCAGTTCCCTTCCCCAACTATAGATTTAAGGGGAGGATAATAGGAAAGAAGAGGCTGGAGAAAGAAATCTATTAAATTTGTGCATGAACTCCTAGCCATATCCCTAAGAGGTCCATTCATGAAACCAATCAATAGGTGTATGTATATGTGTGTGTGTCTGTGTGTGTGTGTAATACATGTATAGTAACACACACACAGACACACACATATATAAAGAAGAAACAAGTGGAAATTTTTAGAATTAAACATAAAACAACCACAATAAAAGTTACATTTGATAGGCTCAATAGCAAAATTCAGATAACAGAGGAAACAACCAGTTAACTAAAAAACAAAGTAATAGAATTATCTAAGTTTGACAAAAAACAGAAAATAAATTGAGAGAAATTGAACTGAGCTCCAGGGACCTGTGGGACAATAATATAGATATAACATATATGTTATCAGAATTATAGCTGGAGAGGAGAAAGAATATGGACCCAAAAAATTATTTGAGAAATAATGGCTGGAAACTTCTAATTGATTAAAAAAAAACATAAACCCACAGACTCAGGAAGCTCAGCAAATCCCAAACAGGATAAATCAAGTAAAAATACATGCCCAGACACATCATCATATTTCTGAAAAGTAAAGGTAAAGAAAAAAAAGTAAAGCATTCAGAGAAGCACTGGGCTAGCTATAGAAGAATGAAAAATGGAATGACAGTGTTTTCTCGTCAGGAATTATGGAGGATAGAAGAATATTGCACATTTTTCAAGTGCTGAAAGAAAATAACTGTCAACCTAGAATTTTATAACTAGTGAAAATATCCATCAGAAATGAAGGTTAGATAAAGACATTCTGAGCAGAAAGAAAACTACAAGATTCTGTTGTCAGCAGACCTGTTAAGTAAGGAAGGCTAGATAAATCTCTAACAATGGGGAAATAAGACCAGAGGAAAACTTAAAATATCAGGAATTTAAAAAGGGCAATGGAAAGGGAATTCACAGTAAGAAAGAAAAATGGGAAACAACCTAAATGTCCATCAAATAGGGCTATTATAAAATACATAATAGAATATTATGCTGCTCTTAAAAATAAGAATAAGGATTAAAATTCACCATAGGCAAAAAATCGAAGAGTAGGAAAAATATTGTCAATACATATGATAGTGAAATTGTAGGTACATTAAGCATAAAAATGTAAATAAAAAGACACTTAAGTAGTGTTTGAAATGTAAAAAAATTTGTAAATACCTAAACATAAACCAACAGGGAAACAGTTGAATGATTTATGCTATATAAATGCTATCACATGCTATCAAAGATATCAAAGGTAATGAGTGCAATCCATAAGTATTTCCCCCAAAGAGAAAGTGACATGACAGAAAATGAAAAACAAGTTTTAGAATAATATAAAGTATATTATTTTGTAAAAATAAATAGAATAAAAATAAAACATTACATATAACGTTGAGGTTCCCTTTGTTTGCATTTTTCCATTTTATTTTAATTTCAGTTTCTTATTTGATTATTACTATTATACCTGCACAAATTAAAATACAACATGGAAAGCATTATTCTTGATATCAAAAGTGGTTGTTAGAGTTTTTACATTATTTCTTCAGACCTAAAATATAATTACATGAGTGTAAAAACACCAGCTTTCTACAGAGTAAAAACCTGTCTCAAACTATTTATCTTCACTCCCCGGGTACCACACTTAAGGCTCTAGTTAGTATACTTGCTTGCTAGTCAGGAGATCTGGATTCCATTTCTGCTCTTATCATTCTGCCCCAGTCATGACACTAACCACAAGAGTCATTCTCTCCATGAATAGTCACCATCCCTGTCAGACAGACAAAATGAGTGAGGAAATGATATGGTTTCCAAAGAACTAAAGTTGGCCTTTTTCCAGAGGTGTCTCCATAAACACAGAGTTATCGTCAGCTTTTCTCATTTTCACTCCATAAATTCAGTCTGTTAACTAGCCTTAAATTCTAAAGTTAATATATATAATGCTGCTCTTCTTCTAAAAAGCAGACGGATCTTAAGATGCTTATAAAGAAAAAGAAGACATCAGCTACAAGTATAGTTAAAGTTCATAAAATATAGCTTTAAAAACTACAGCCGCGTTTCCAATATAATCTAAATTTATAGGATCCTCTCTCCCCTAAAGAAAACAATAAAATAAAAAAGTAGATGAACACTGTACTCTGGAAATCTCTTCCACAAGAAAAATAAGGACACATTTTTCAAGAAATATGTACCATTATAAAATAAAAATAAAATAAAATAAAATAAAATAAAATAAATCTATGAAAGAAAAAGTGAGTAAAGAAAGTAAAAAAAAAGTAGGGTAAAAACATAAGTGAATGAGAGAAATATTTCAGAGCTATGAAAGGAACTTAATAATATATCTACACTATTACAGAATAAATAAATACATTAAAAAGAACAAGTAAAGGAATTTAAATAGCAAAATATGCCAACTGCATTCAATATTAGAAGGTAATCCCCAAAATATGATATCCAGCTAAACTGTTCTTCATATATAAATGTATATTTTTAAATGTTATACAATGTCCACAGACTCAACAATTTAACAACCAAAAGTGAGAACAGAAGCAAATACTGCTACTTGTGGCTGGAATCCAACCAACTAGGACATTTATCAAAATAAGAAGCTCAGGAATATAGAAGTTATACTATAAAAGAAATGCCATTGAGCATTGAATCCACAAAGATGTAGTAATGGGGCTAAACAGCTGTTGTAGTTCTGGGGACAAAAGAATGTATTTTTAAAAAATGACAAAGCCCACAATATAAAATATTAATATAAACATGGTTGACTGCAGTAAAAATAAAAAGGCCCATAAACAAAATTCTGGATATGGAGAACAGGGCTACTGTGTCTGTTGCTAAGGTTATTTTATATATTATGCCCTGCCTGCCTATGAAGGTAGAGACAGGTGACATATAAAGGCATGTTAAGAGTACTAATTCCCCCATCATTCTGGCAACAGTCAATAGTTACTATAGCTTCCCCAAAGCTGAACAAATCATGAAATAGATTTAAGTGTGTTGTTTAAAGCACTAAAAGAAACCATCCAAAGAAGAGAAAACAATTTCTACACTCTCCAAATTCCCCTACAAAGAGGAGATAAAGAATTGAGGCAAATACAAAACAAATACAAGACAAATACAAAAAAAAAAAAAAAAAGATGTATATACATAGGCATATGTATCTTCCATGCCACCTTCCATATCATGGCAAAGGTTGCATAACATTATGCAACATGCATCTTCTTTCCATTCAAATAAAGCATCTGACAGTGTTACATTTTAAAATTTACAAATGTACCTTTATTTTTCAACAGCATAGATAGAAAATTCTATTCCTCCAAAATTATGTAACATCTTAAAAGTCTTGCTATGGGCCTTCTTTGGAACTGTTGTTTCATTTTGTGTATCTTCAAGTGAGAGTTTAGTGTTCCAGATAGAAACATAAAATCCAGCATAAACAGCCACCAATAGCCTTTTGTTTATTTTACTATAAAGCTTGTACAACTAGAGCTTGCACAATTATCATCACAAGCTGTCAGCTTTCAAAACAGTTTATACTCTCATGGTTTTAGGGAAGCAATGGCTTTATGTTAAGTGGTTTTGTAAATATTACAAATATATATGTAAACACTTATAAAATATATGTAAAATAGCAATAAATCATACTCTTGAAATTATAAATGCAATTTCGAGGGTCTTTCTTATCTCCATGATAGTTTGAAAAGTGTGTTTGGGTTTTGAAATTCTCTCATTAAAAATCTAGTCATATGTTTTAATATAAAAGGTACTAAAGTTAGTATGAGTTTTTGTCTATTCACATTATCTGTAAAGTAGGGAGAATCATTTGAATCAGTTAAATAACTAGTAACTATCTGATGGTTTAAAAAGAGACTAATTACACTGAATTGGAAATATCTAAGTGCCTATCAGTTTGTGTTACATGTTTGTTTAATTGGCTGAAAACCTTAAGAAAGTCTGATTAACAGGATTGCATGTATGGAGGAATTCGAACTTTGGGTCAGGAATATTTTGCATAGATTCCTGTCTCAGTGGACAGTTAGGAGTAATAAGCAAACTTAGCATTTATTTAATATTTGTCCATAAATATAGAACTTAAGGGTTTCAATGTGGGATTCTGCTGGAATTAACACTTACCGAAAACTATGGTTTCTTAAGTAATTTGCATAAGATCTGAAGTGATTCTCTGAGAAACCTTGTAAGGCAGTTAAGTATTACTGGCTTATTTAAGATGATAAGACCCAGAGTTTAAGTAATATGTCCAAAATCAGTGAGTTTGTAAATGGGGAACAAGGGTTTGGGGAAAAAAAAAGTCTCTCTTAAAGCCCATGGATCCTTTAACACTGGGAATCATTACAGCATACCAGCTTGGATTTTGCAGAGTCAAGTGGTAGAAAGCCTTCTGGAAATACAATGTATGTCAAATACTGTAACCATTAAAGCAGGAAAAGAAACAACACTTAGCTTTTTGCCTCCCATTTGTTATCCCATCTTCAATGATTCAACACTGCTGCAGGTGGACAAGTTGTTTACTGAAAAAATCCAGAGTGACCTACATGTACACAGTGAATATCCTGCATATCCCATACATGATGACCCTAGCAATCCTTGAGAAATTATTCAGATTTCTTTATACTCAATATTTTTTAGTGTCTTCCTTTCAGTGGTTGAGGTAATCCCATTGTTGAAATGCCCACACAAACACACTGAAAACCTTAGGAAGACATTTGAAATATTTTCCTATCAGTTTAGGGAAGTGTTGCATCACTGCTATGGACTGTCAGCCTCATTTTTGATTGGTCATTGACTCACTCATTTGTTTTTCCAATATCTGGGGTAACTGGCTTATCATTTGGTGGGGAAAGATCTGCATTACTAAGTTTTACTTATACATGGAAAATGGGTTCCCTTCTTCCTGGAGGTTTTTACAAAGTTCAAATAAATGGTAATCCTATATAATGTAATATAGAGTATTTGCATTTCTCTTTCTGTTGGCATTTCTAACTCAGCTCAAAATCCCTGGAAGTGAGTATACATATGGTGCCTAAAGCTACATTACTAAAAGAGACAGTCATATTTCATAGTCCAGAAGCTATGAGAAAAACCTTTCCTCTATTTTCTTTTCTGTCTTTTTTCCTCTGGAAGCTATTGCATCAATAATAGAAACAAGAGAAAGGCCATTTTGACAGACTTGCTAAGTCTACTCTTACATTTCACATCCATGCCTTATTTTATTGTCTTTGTCATTAATTCAATTTGGATGATTTGGCTTCATTTGAAGGGAAACCATCGTCAATCTCCGAATTAAATAAAATAATAAAAGTCATGTACTCCTTCACAGGACTATTATTTTTCACCTTGCAGCTATTTCCTGAATATCTCTTTCTTTTAAAACAACTTAATTTAGAAGTTCTCATAGACATTCTGTGTCCTTCATCATGGACTCTGAGACACAGAAGTGACTGTGCAGGGTTACTTGACTCATTTTCATATGTTCATTTTAGGTAATAAAGTGGGGGAATTTTCTCTATACCTTAGCTTTGTACTAGAATTGTGTGGTGGCTTTATCCTGAGTGCAATCAGATGCTATACTCTAATGATACACACCTGCATTTATTAAATATGTAAACTTACGCTACACAAAATGATTTCCTGTTTTGCACAAGTAAGCAAGAATTATTATCAAAGGAAACTGGGTGTACTGAAAGAAGGAAAAATGGTCAGGATGTTCAAATGAGCCTGAACATAAAATACTTTATGTACCTGATTTTTTCGTGTTATTCCTAGAATTTTCCCCTCAAGTCACAAAAGAGTGGCCAAGAACACAAAAGTATTTGTTTTCTTTACCAAAAAATGGCACATATTCAGCAATGTATCATTTCTGTTATCGTATGTACAAAATATTGGCTTCAGGAAACAAGAAAACTTTGAAAGCCTTTAAAATTGGCTATTTGTGGGGCGCCTGGGTGGCTCAGTTGGTTGAGCGACTGCCTTCGGCTCAGGTCATGATCCTGGAGTCCCTGGATCAAGTCCCGCATCGGGCTCCCTGCTCGGCAGGGAGTCTGCTTCTCCCTCTGACCCTCCTCCCTCTCATGTGCTGTCTCTCTCATTCTCTCTCTCTCAAATAAATAAATAAAATCTTTAAAAAAAAAAATTGGCTATTTGTGATAATATGACAAGGGATTAAAAATTATAGTTACCAGATTGCCATTTGCTACTAAACAATTTTAGTTCAACAACTCAAGTCCTCTTTTAGTAATGTAAAAATTGTTTGATTAATACTAGATAAGGCTATAAATTCATTTGGGGCAGGAGGTAGATTACAGGCTCTCAAAAAGCAATATCTAAATTGTCAAGAACAACTCTACCTGACTACTAAAGGACATTGTGTGTAATCTTATATCAGAGGTAATTCTTGATTTATTTTACTTGCATCCCCAATTTACTACTTACGTACTCTCATTTCCATTGATATAGTTGTATTCATCTTCAGAACTCTTGGGACTGTACTGGGTTTGTCTGGCAAAATCTTAGCAATTAATTGAGTAGGTGTGTCTGCGTGTGTGTGTGTGTGTACCTGTGTGTATGTCTAAAAGAGAAAGAAAGGAAGATGGAGAGAGCATGTACAAAATTTGTGTTTTTTATTTATCTGAATTTTTTGAAGATGTTGAGTTAAATCTTAAGGAATTTAGGAACATTAACATTAGAAGATTAACTTGGTTTATTATTGACATTTTCATTGGCTTGTTTTATTTCCTTTGCTATTGTAGATGTGTTAAAAAAAAAGATTTCATATTTCTACCAATGCCTTCTGCAAGCATAACGTTATTGTTCACTTTGCAGGCCTGCTGTGCTACAATAGCACCACATGGTGACCAACTCCTTCTCGTGAACAACCCCAGGCCTTGCAGCTTTTGGAATATGAGCCAAGTTCTAGGTCAATGATCTCCTGTTGCTTTATTCTGATCTTGCTGGTACTGATTTCATTTCTGACTGGGCAAGTGTCATTCAAAAACAACAACAAAGTCCTTGCTTAAAGGATTTAACACAGATGAACCTTGCTGTATGTGTCTTTAAAAAAAAGTGATCAGACCCATGACCTTTTGTTAGAGTCTGATTTTCACATCAATTTAGAGTAATCTATATTACATATGCACCAGTGGATTCTCATATATGTTGAGAATGCATAATTTCAGAGCTTGACAATATAAATGTGTTTTTTTTTAAAGATTTTATTTATTTATTTGACAGAGAGAGAGAGATTGCGAGAGAGGGAACACAAGCAGGGGGAATGGGAGAGGGAGAAGCAGGCTTCCCGCTGAGCAGGGAGCCTGATGCGGGGCTCAATCCCAGGACCCCGGGACCATGACCTGAGCCGAAGGCAGACGCTTAACAACTGAGCCACCCAGGCGCCCCGGGTCTAACTTTTTAATACACTCTCACAGAAGGCAGAAAAGTGGAAATGAAAATGTAAAAGACCACTAGATAAAATACCAAAAATGAAATACTGTCTTGAAGCATTGACCAGACTGAGAATAACATATGCACCAGAGAAAAGTAGGTATGTTAAGTAAAATTAGGATTGTGCCTCCTGGCCATTATGTTGAGCTGATTATAAAGACTGGATATATATTTCAACTGAATATACAGAAGTTGAATATTTTTAAAAATTCCTACATAAGATTTTTATTTTCTCTATGGAAACAGAGAAAATAACAAGTATAATATAAATCCAGATTGGCAGAAATATTTTCTTTTTTGTCTGCTTGTAAGAAAGTAAAGTTGATGGGAGAAAAAAAAAAAAAACATGGGTGATGAATGTAACTTATTTGTGCTCCCAGCTTTCAGAATTGTTTATTTCCTATCAAGATATTATGTGACTCCGTCATTGATATTCTATATATAAAATTAAACAAATACCTTTAGTTCAACCAAAAATAAATGCTAAAAAGTTTTAGATAAACTGCTTGTTCTTCTAAATTGCAAAGAATATAGATTATGAAAATGGAAAGATATCTTATATAGAAGAAGAGGCTGATAACATTAATCAAAATCATTCCTTGTAAAAACCACTTGGTGCGGATATTATTTCAAAAGCATTAACCTAAATAGAAATGGCTAAAATCTTAACCATTTATTGTAAAGTGTAGGCTGGAATCAAGACACAAGAGTCCTTTAGCAACAAAGATCAAAATTTGGGGAAGAATGGGTCACTGAGGATAGTAATTATGTTGACAGGTCATTATAAAGATCGAGGACATTTTTGCTTTTTCTGTTTTATTTTTTTCTGAAACAATATAAATAGTGGTGGTAACAATTGGCGGTTGCAAAGTGCTTTATTGTTTAGTAATTGCATCACATTTGATAGCACATCTGACTGTTCCAAACACTTTCAGATGTATCATCTTATCTTTCCGCTTTCCAAAAATGAGGAAAAGTAGGTCTACACCACCAGTAGGTTATGGACAGCGAGTATTCCAATACCAGGCCCCATGCTCTTGGTAGATAATACTTTATATCCTGCATCATCTTCCCTTTCTGGTGATAGAATGGTTTGACAGAAACACCACCATAATTATTATTCCAATTTTAAAAGATTTTCAAATGATAATACCAAGTGAAAAAAAGACAGTGACAGCAATTATGTGGAATATATATTATCAAGCAAATTTTTAAAAAGATTTTAAAAAGCAAGATAGCTTTTTATATAACATATTTTGTGATAACAAAAAGAGGTAAAATTGAATTGCTACAAGAATTTGGCAGATAAGTGACTGATTATTTAAATTATTCCATCTTTTCAGAATAGATGCATACTTTATATTTGGGGTTATTACAGCAACAATTGTAAAATTGGGGCAAACAAAATCATTCAAAACATTTAATGTCTCTTTTTAATCCCTGTACTTATGTACTGACTGCTACTAGTAATTTTTTTTTCACTAAAATCTGAAAGAATAAATGGAACACTGTCTTATATATTTTAATCAGGAATGGTTTGGGAGTTTACAAGGAGTAAGAAAAGTGCCAGGAATCAACTTTGGCAATCATTTCCCATGGCGAGATGACGAGTGAAGAATAGAATGGCTGAACTACATCAAGATTGAATTTGCAGTTGATAATGCCCTTGCAGTTCTGCCCTATTTTAGAGGACTTTCTTGGCTGAAAGGCAAATTTGGAGATCTGCTCAAGGTTAGGAGATTTAAATCTAAAAGCTAAACAAACGCAACATATTTTACTAACTAAAAATTCGATGGTTCTTGCACGCGTGTATGGGCTGGCTCCAGCACATCGCTGCCTAAAATCCATTATTCAGTAATTCATACTGAACCTAGCAATATTTTAATACTTTAGAAAGTAAAATGATTTCTTTTGATTCAGATTTTAAATACATGGTATCTAAATTATTAAGAATGAGTTAACTTTTAGGGGCACCTGGGTGGCTCAGTCCTTAAGCGTCTGCCTTCAGCTCAGTTCATGATCCCAGGGTCCTAGGATCCAGCCCCGCATCGGGCACCCAGCTCAGCGGGAAGCCTGCTTCTCCTCCTGCTTGTGCTCCTGCTCTCACTGTGTCTCTCTCTCTGTCAAATAAGGAAATAAAATCTTAAAAAAAAAAAAAAGAGCAATGAACTAGAGCACAAATGTCAATGGTTTTTAGTATATTCCCATAGTTGTGCAACTATCACAAGTACCTAACATCATCACTCCAAAAAGAAATCCCAAACCCATTATGAGTCATTATCCATTCTATCTCCTCCAGGTCCTGGCAACTATAAATCTACTGTCTCTCTGAACTTGCGAATTCTAGACATTTCATATAAATGAAATCATATGATGTATGACTACTTCCCATCACTTAACATCATGTTTCCATTGTATGGACATAGACATTTTGTTTATTTGTGCATCAGCTAATGGGTATTTGTGTTGTTTCCACCTATTTGCAATTGTGAATAGTGCTGCTATGAAAATGCATGTGCAAGATTTTTTTTGAATACTTGTTTTCAATTCTTTTGGGTATATAGCTAGGAGTAGAATTGGTAGGATATACGGTAACTCTGTGTTTAATCTACTGTGAACTGCAGTGTTACAAGGTGGCTATACTATTCAATAATCCCACCACCAATGTATGAAGATTTGAATTATTCTACATTCTTGACAATACTGAATAGTCTGTCCTTTTTATGTCAGCTAACATAGAGGGTATGAACCTACAGTTAAAATCATTTTAGTTTTGATTTGCATTTCTCCAATGAATAATGATACTGAGCAAATTTTAATGTGCTTATTGGTCATTTTTATCCCATCTATGAAAAATATTTATTCAAATTCTTTGCTCATGTTTTAATTGGGTTCTTTGACTTTTAAAATTGGAGTTATTAATGTTATTTATATATTCTGAATGTAAATCCCTTATCATATATATGATGCACAAATATTTTCTCACATTTTGTGGATTGACTTTTCAATTTCTTAAAGGCATTCTTTGAAGTGTAAAAGTTTTTCTTTTTTGGGGGGGGAGGGGCAGAAGGAGAGGGAGAGAGAATCCCAAGCAGGGTCCATGCCTACCATGGACCCCACTAGGGGCTCAATCTCACAACCCTGAGATCATGACATGAGCCGAAATCAAGATTTGGACACTTAACCGACTGAGCCACCCAGGCGCCCCTAAAAGTTTTCCATTTTAATAAAGTCCAGCTCATCTATTGTTTATCCCTTTGGTTGTTTGTGTATTTAATGCTATCTCTAAACAACCATTGTCAAACCAAATGCAACAAAGATTTATTCCTATGTTTTCTTCTGAGAATTTTATAGTTATAACTCTTACATTTAGATCTATGATCCATTTTTTGGTTGTTGTTTTGTTTAGAGAGCAAGAGGGAGAGAGGGAGAGAAGGGGAGAAGGAGAGTGGGAGAGGAGCAGAGGGAAAGGAGAGAAAGAATCCCAAGCAGGCTTCATGCCCAGTGCAGAGCTGGACGCAGGGCTCAATCTCACAACCCCAAGATCATGACCTGAGCCCATGAGCTGAAATCAAGTGTGAGATGCTTAAATGACTGAACCACCCAGGCGCCCTGTTCTATGATTCATTTTTAAAGATTTTTATTTTTTTTAATTTTTTTTATTTGAGAGAGAGAATGAGAGAGAGAGAGAGCACAAGAGGGGGGAGTGGGGAGGGAGAAGCAGACTCCCTGCCGAGCAGGGAGCCCGATGCGGGACTCGATCCCGGGACTCCAGGATCATGACCTGAGCCGAAGGCAGTCGCTTAACCAACTGAGCCACCCAGGCGCCCCTATGATTCATTTTTAAACAGCTTTTGTATGTGCTGTGAGAGCCCAACCTTCATTATTTCTCATAGATATCCAGTTTTCCTAACACCATTTGTTAAAAATACTATTTTTTCCTTATTGAAGGAAAGTCTTGGCACCTTTGTTGAAAACAATTTATGATAATTATGAGAGTTAATTTGTGGACTCTCAATTCTATTCCATTGGTCTAAATTTTGTCTTTATTTTGGTATCACATTGTCTTGATTACTATAGCTTTTAGTAAATTTTGAAGTTGGGATATGTGAGTGCTCCAAGTTTGTTATTTTTCAATATTATTTTGACTATTTTGGTCTCCCTGCATTTCCATTTCAATTAAGATCAGCTTATCAATTTTGCAAACAAAAGGCAACTAGTATTTTGATAGGGATGAGACAGAATTAGTATATTAATTTGGAAAATATTTTGAACATGAGATATTTTTCCATTTATTTGTCTTCTTTAATTACATTCAACAATACTTTGTAGTTTTCAGAGTACAGATCTTGTGGTTTTGTTTAAATTTATTCCTAAAGATTTTATTCTTTTTGATGCTATCACATGGAATTTTCTTAATTTTTTTTCCCACTGCTAATTGCTAATGAATAGATATACATTTGATTTTTGTCTATAGAGCTTGTACTCTGCAAACTTAACTCACTTATTAGTCATAAGAGTTTGTTGGTGCATTCCGTAGGATTTTCTATATATAATATCATACCACCTGTGAGGAGAGATAGTTTTGCTTCTTCCTTTCCAACCTGCGTGGGTTTGTTTTGTTTGTTTGTTTTTTCCTTTTTTCTTTTATGCCTTTCTAATGGACTGACTCTTTTATCCTTCTAAATTATCTTTCTTTGCCTCTAATAATAATTTTTGCCTTAAAGTGTATTTCATCTGATATTAGTACTATAAATCCTTCTCTCTTTACGTTACTATTTGCATGGTATATGTTTTTTGCATCTTTCAAACTACTTGTGTCTTTGAATCTAACATTTGTCCATTTTAAATACTATATAGTTAGACCATGGCTTTTCATTCATTTTGCCAACCTCTGCCTTTTAATTGGAGTGTTTAGATCATTTACACTTAATGTAATTAGTGATGAATTTGAATTTACATCCACCGTTTTTCTAGTTCTTTACACCTTAGGTACATTTGCTTTCTCAATACTTTCATTACTGCCTTTATTTTTGTTAAATAGATTTTGTCCTAGTGTGACATTTAATTTCCTTGTTTCTTAGTGTTTCTCCTAAAGATTTCAATTAATCCCTTAACTTAAAACATTATTTCTGATTAGTATCAATTTATTTTCAATAGTATATAGAAACTTTGCATCCAGTATAACTCCATTCCTTCCCACTTCCTTTGTGCTATAATGGTCATACAAATTTTGTCATTATATACTGTAAGCCCATCAGTGTAGTTTTTTAATTATTATTATTATTATTATTATTATTTTATGTAATTTTTGTTTAAATTAGATTGTAAAAGAAAAGGTCTTCAACCAAAATCAGATCTGTACTGTCTTTACATTTACCTATATAGTTATCTTTACCAGTCTCTTTGTTTTGTTCATTCAAGTTATTGTCTAGCATTCTCCTTTCAGGCTGACAGACATCCTTTAGTAGTCTCATGGGGAAGGTCTGCTAGATATTATTTCTCAGTTTTTGTTTATCTAGAAATGTATTTCTCCTTCTTTTTGAAAGATAGTTTTTCTAGTTATAGGAATCTTTGTTGACAATTTTTGTTTTAGCACTCTTTTTTTTTTTTTTTTTTTTTTTTCCCCTTTTGGC
>NW_022589707.1:57013059-57223859 GCF_004348235.1 Phoca vitulina
TTTTTCTTTTTTTAAAATAATTTTTTTTGTTTTAGGGATCTTTTTTTTAAATTTTTTTTTTTTCGCTTTTTTTTTTTTTTTTTTTTTTTTTTCCCCTTTTGGCTCCTAGTCCATGCCCACATCTGGGTACACAATGGGGTAGCCAGAAGACAAGGATGGGGGTGGGAAGAGCAGGGTTACTGCTGCAACAGGCCATGAGGAGGCACAGTGTCAGGGAGTTTGGAATAGGGAACAGGCCAAGCAGGCAGGGGCAGCAGTTCAGGCAGGAGAACAAAAGGTGTTAAGAGATGAGAACAGCACAGCAAAAAGTTCATGGGGGGCCCAGAGGGTGAATTCAGCACTTTAAATGTGTCATCCCACTGACTTCTGGCTTCCATGGTTTTTTAATAAAATGTTAGTTGTTAATCTTATTGAAGATCCCTTGTATGCAGATAATCTCTTGCCACTTGCACAGTTGCCTTTGTCTTTGACTTTTAACAGGTTAGCTGTGATGTGTCTGGAAGTGAATCACTTTGAGTTTATCCTGCTTGGAATCCATGAAACTTCTTGGATGGGTAGATTAATGTCTTTCATCAAATTTGGGAAGTTTTCAGACATTATCTCTTCAAATAGTCTTTCTGTCCCTTTGTTTCTATCTCTCCTTCTGGTAATCTCATTATGCAATTGCTTGAATGTTTAATGGTGTCCTATAGGTCTGTAGTTCTGTTCATGTTTCTTTATTCTTTTTTCTTTCTGTTTTTCAGATTGTATAATATTAAGGGACTTATCTAAAAGTTTGCTGATTCTTTCTTCCGCCAGTTTAAATCTGTTGTTCAGCTCCTAGGGTGATTTTTTTTTTTCTTTTTATTTACTGTGATTTTGAAATCCAGAATTCCTCTTTTTTTATAATTTCAATCTTTTTGTTGGTATTCACTATTTTATGAGATATTATCCTCATACTTTCCCCTAATTATTTAAAGATGGTCTCCTTTAGTTCTTTGAATATATTTATAACAGTTGTTTTAAAGTCTTTGTTTAGTCAGTTTAATGACTGGACTTCCTCAGGGGTAGTACTATCAACTGCTTTTTTCTCCTGTGTATGAATTAAACCAATTTTCCTGTTTCTTTGGGTGTCTCTCCTTTTTTGGTCATAAACTGAACATTTTAAATAATATAATGTGGCAACTCTAGAAATCAGATCTCACCTCCTAGGTTTATCATTTTTACAGTTTGTTTAATGACTCTTCTGATCTAATTCTATAAAGCCTATATTCTTTCTGATATGTGGTAATTGAAATCTTGGCTTTATTAGCTTAGTGGTCACTTAGTGATTTGTCACAAATTTTCTTAAATTCCTTGAACCAGTAAATCTCTCAGCTTTTGCGCAGAACTTCATTGTACCAGCTGTTTATAATTCTGCTTAGCATTCAATTTCCACTTTTGTAGTGCCTCAAGGTCAGCCATTGCTGACTCATTAGGGCCCCCTCAGGCCTTTCCTGGCCATATGCATAGCCCCATATATGGAAGTACCTCTTACATTCCCAGAAATACGTCATAGCTTTTTCAAAGTGTTTCCCATGTACATATCATTACACATATGTTCTTCTTAAGTTCTTCGGTCAACCTCTCATTTGTCCTAACTTGGTATGGCTGCCTTAGGCAGCTGCACACATAAACAATTTTCACTTTTTTTTTTTTTTTTTGGACAATCATCTATGGATCATCTGTTCTCACAAGCTGAGCTCCAAATCATGTCAAATAAAGCTCTAAGTAGGTAAAATAGTAAAAGATCTCTGGGTTTTATATTTCTGGGGAAGCTCTAATCATATTTTGCACCCTCCACTGGCTGTTAGGCTACTGTTTTCCACAACTACTATTATGTAGGTGCCAGTATTCAAGAATACATGTTGCTGGAAAGGGGTTTATGGGAATAGGGCAAGTTAAAACACCTTTACAAAGCTCACTGTTCTTTTCAAGATTCAACTATGTTCCTTGAATAAGCACTCTTTGGACATTTGTAGCCTTGGGTTAATTCCCAGAATTCTAAAAAAGTCGATTTTGACATATTTTACCAGTGATCTTATTTTTATGGAGTAGCAGATTTTTGGAAGTCTTTACTCTATCATTTGAAAAGTGCTTCTCCACATTAAAGTTTTTGATGCTATTTTAATTTTTTAAATTTTTTTACCTTACTAAACAAATGAGATCTTATATTGAAAAACAGCAAAATGTGTTTCTTTGTAAAAATTAGTATAGGGCCCTAATCTAAAGATTAAGAAACACTTTCAGAACCCTTAGTACTGTTATGATTTTACCCATGAGAAGTCAATTGTAATATAATTTTTATATTTCTGAGTTAAGAAACTCTTCTACAGGGGCGCCTGGATGGCTCAGTTGTTAAGCATCTGCCTTCGGCTCAGGTCATGATCCCAGGGTCCTGGGATCAAGCCCCGCATCGGGCTCCTTGCTCTGCAGGAAGCCTGCTTCTCCCTCTCCCACTCCCCCTGCTTGTGTTCCCTCTCTCGCTGTGTCTCTCGCTGTCAAATAAATAAATAAAATCTTAAAAAAAAAACAAAAACCCTTCTACACATAATAAAACAATATGGCACATAACATTTATTGAACATTTAATATATAAGAAGCATGTTCTAAGCACCATAATTCCAATTTATTTAACAAATATTTCATTCCAGATATGCCGACATTGCACATACATAGTCTCTGCTCTCATGTAGCTTACATTATCTTAGAGGGAGTAACATAAATAAGTACATACATGAGTAAGATAAATTGGAATATAGTAAATAATATTTTTAAAAGGAACAAACATATCCTGAGATAGTGAGTGAGTGGTGGAACGGATACTAATTTAGGCTGTGTTGTCAGCAAAGATTTCTTTAAGTGAGTATCATTTGAGGTGAGATATGAAGGGCAAGATAGACACAGACATGCATATATCAGAGACAGAGCATTTCACACCAACAAACCAGCAAATAAAGCCAAAAACAAATTTGCTATATTTCCAAAATAGAGGTATGGCCTTTGTCACTGGTGTATTGTGAAAGAATATAAGAACAAAGGTTAACAGGGGCAGAAACGTAGGCAATGACAAATCATGCAGGGTAATGAAAAGTAATTTTATTTAAAATACAATGGGAAAACACAGCAGAATTTTAAGCAGAAGAGTGATACTGTCTGATTTATACTTTGCATGGATATTTCTGGCTGTTTTGTGGTGAATGGAGTATAGGAATTTAAGAGTGACAAAGGCAGTCAGGTTAAAAGGCTATTACAATATACAATACAACCCATTTCTCTCTGTTGGTTGTAGTGATGGAGAAACTGGATATAACATATAGAACAATAGTATAAAATGTGAATTCAGAATAGATAGAACTTTTTGACACACTGAATGTTAAATTTTTTAATTTTTTTTTTTAAAGATTTTATTTATTTATTTGAGACAGAGAGAATGAGAGAGAGAGAGAGAGAGCACATGAGAGGGGGGAGGGTCAGAGGGAGAAGCAGGCTCCCTGCCGAGCAGGGAGCCCGATGCGGGACTCGATCCAGGGACTCCAGGATCATGACCTGAGCCGAAGGCGGTCGCTTAACCAACTGAGCCACCCAGGCGCCCGACACACTGAATGTTAAGAAGAGGAAAGCATCTAATGTGACTTCTAGATTTTTCACTTGAGCAGCTGAATTGATATTGTTGGCAGTTATAGATATGAGATAAATAAAGCAAAAACTGGTTGGGCAAATGAAAATAAAATCTTCTGTTTGGGCCATATTAAATTTGTAGTATTTATTAGTAGGACTGGCTACTTAGAGAGTCCAGTGTAAAATGAAAATGTGGAGTCCTTGTTCATAAATTATAAGAATTTCAAAATGGTGAGAGCAGAGCATTAAGTCAAGTATGGGATTTTCCTAAGCACAAGCCTCTGCATGAATGTGTACCTAGATGAAGGCACCCCTGCCACTGGACAGCCAAGAAGAGACTTCTATCAGGTGTACATTGATGCATTAGGCTGTGACAGGACTTATCAGGGACAAAGCCACCCAATTCAAGGTGAGCTACTCACAAAGCATTAGCCAGATCTGGGGATAAAATTGAGGTTGTCAATCTACAATGCTACTGAAGTTTGAACATAAGAATGAAAAAAGACCTTGAAAAGGTGAGTGGTTTTCACAGGAATAGGAACATTTTATCCAACATAATTGAAGGGAAGGGAAAGAATGTGAATAAGGATATTGAGTGTTTGATAGATTTGAAAATGGAAAGGTGAGGGAGTTTATGTAGTAATACCTTTGTTTTGGGGGAAAAATGAAAACCAGTTCATTGGCTGAAAATGTGTGTGTGCTCAAGCGTATTTGTATGTGTGAGTGGAGTGTGTGAGTGAGGTGGATAGAGATTTAATGACCTAGGAGGTCTGAAACAATTGTTTTGGGAGTGAAAGTGCAAACACAAAGAAATTTAATGGGCATGTTGGATGCCCATTTGAGATGATGGCAATTATTTTAAAATTAAACCAATCACCTCTCTTGTAAGTTTTTGTCTAGCTGTACCTACATAGGTGCAGATATCAAATAGATGAATCCAGGGACTATAAGACTGGCAGGGCAAAGGAATTGAGGCTGGCTGCAAGGAAGTGTTTATTGTGATAGATCTTGGAAATACAGGGGGAGAAGGAAGGTCATGCGGTGTCAGTAGGGGTAATAATTAATGAAAATGCAATCAATTCAGTGATGTGAAGATTATGGGAGTAGGGGTTTCTGGAGAGGAGGAAGGAGAATTTGGGGGAGAGGGTTTCTGGAGGAGGAGGAAAAAGAAATAATTTGAAATCACATTATAGAGAAGGAGGATCACTATCATCACATCACAGCCTTAATGACAGATGGTGCATTTGAGATGGCACATTGGAAATGTTGGCAAGGACATAAAGGACCTGAAAATTTGATCTAATTAGTAGATGTTCAGAGCCCCACGGGTCTTAAAGATGATGAAGATAACCGATCTCAGAGGCTAGAAATTCTGGTGGTATCTCTCATAAACAGAAATATGACACAGGGAATAACTCTTTGGATCTATTAAAGGGATACTGGGTATGAGCTCAAGCCAAAAATCTTGGAGTGACTGGTGATAGACATCTCTTGAAGTATGCAGTGAAGGTCAAGGCAATGATTAAATCACAGCGCTCCTTTAGTGGGTTGATCTGCAATGCTTAAAATAGGTGAGAGAAACATAGAACACAGAAATCTAGGCAGTCTGTAGCTTTAAATCTATGCTATCATAAATATCCATACAGCTTTGTGAGGTAAATGTTTATTCATTTATACAGAAAAAGAAAATTGTGGCTTAAAGGAATTAGAAAATCTTGCCCCAAAATACACAAAAATCGGTGGCGAATCCAGTATCAAATTAAAGTCTTTGGTTCCAGAAACTCTAACCATTATACAAACTGCTTCTTCTCTAATCTCACCTTTGACCTGCAGTACAATACTGGTAATTAGGTAAAGTTATATTTGACTATTACGCCCTTTTTTTCAGACGTGAAAACTGAGTCAGTTTAGGGTAAGTCAATTTCTTAGTCATGCAGCTTATAAGTGACCCATCCGGGACTTGAA
Source organism: Phoca vitulina (assembly GCF_004348235.1). Taxonomy (NCBI): domain Eukaryota; kingdom Metazoa; phylum Chordata; class Mammalia; order Carnivora; family Phocidae; genus Phoca; species Phoca vitulina. Next base: position 57,018,664 of record NW_022589707.1, read on the forward strand.
CACATTGCCCAAGATGTACAGAGTAAAGTGGGGTTTTTAAGATTCGAAATAAACAGTATCTCATAAGAAGACCTCTTGTTAAAATGTGCTTGTTTTTCCGGATTGAAAACAGTATATAAATTTAAACCTCTAATTCAAAGCAAAAATTAGGAAACTGTCTACTTGTGAATCCTTTTGTCTTACACTAGAATGAGGAGAAATGGATTAAATGAAAAGCTCCCATAGATTTGAGAGGGTTCATCTGAGTGTAAAAGTGCGGCAGTGACTGAATGTATTTTATATATTGTAGCATTTTAAGATCTTGGGCGTATTATAAGTAAATGATTTAACTACTTTCAGCTGTCCTGTAAGTTGTTCATAATCACTGATTTTGCTTTTCAGATGAGCATAATAAAGTTCTCAATATAGCTCTTTCAACGGCAACAGCAGTGCTGACTCTTCAAGATAAGATGGCTCAGTCACACAGGATATCTTCACATCTAAGCAAAGCAAAAATTAAAAAAAGGAATGAAAGTCCATGCAGTGGCAGTCTCACATGTCTTTGGTTTCTTTTTTGTTAGATGAAGGCGTTGAGTCTTTGAAAAGTTAGACACTTTTAATCAAATTTTTCCAATGGTATATCCAATGGCTTCTGACCTCAGTAATTCTGGTAAAATGGCATTTTTCAATTTAGTAATTTCTTTTTATAAGTCTGATTTACAAGCCAATTCTGATACTGTCAGATTAAAACGTGTGCCAACTAAAAACAAAACAAAACACTACCAATAGACCTTTACCAATGAACTAAGGTACCCTTGTTTGTGAGAACATCTGTGTCCTTGTCTCATTTTGATCACTATCTTCTCTTAGGAAACTAGAGAAGACAAAAAAGGCAATGTGTAGTGACAGAAAGACTTGGGCCAAGAGTTAAATCCTCTGATATGGTCCGTGAATGTCCATTTGACCTTAGTGAAGTTGCCTCACCTTTTTGAGTTTAGCTTTGAATTTGGGTCAAATAACTCCACTTTATAGATAGAAATATGCTAAAGGTAGACACCATGAGAAGCCTTTTTTTTTGGTAAGTTATGTATGAAAAGATGCTTTGATTTAAGACTTTTATAAAATTAAGGTTCTAAAAATATCCTGCATTGTTGTTTTAGGTGGATTTTTTTTCATATCTTACCTTTTCATTTTATCAATGTCTTCCCTTGCAGTGCAAAAGCTTTTTAGTTTGATGTAGTCCCACTTGTTTATTTTTGAAATCCAAAAAATCATTGCCAAGACTGATGTCAAAGAACTTATGTTTTCTAGTTTTATGATTTCAGGCCTATGTTCAAGTCTTTAATCCATTTTGAGTTGATTTTTTTGTATGGTGTGATATATGGGTCCAGTTTCATTGTTTTCCATGGATCTATCATGCTTTCCCAGAACCATTTACTGAAGAGACTATCCTTTCCCCATTGTATATTCTTAGTTATTTTTTCATAAGTTAACTGACCATATATGCCAGAGTTTATTTCTGGGCTTTCTATTCTCTTCATTGATCTGTGTGTCTGCTTTTATGCCACTACCATACTGTTTTGATTATTATAGCTTTAAAATACAGTTTGAAATCAGCAATTGTAAAACCTCCGGCTTTGTTCTTCTTTCTCAAGACTGCTGTGGCTATTCAAGGTCATACCGATTTTAGGATTGATTCTTCTATTTCTGGGGAAAATGCCATTGGAATTTTGATAGGCATTACTTTGAATCTGTAGATCAATTTGGATAATATGGATCTTTTAACAATATTAATTTTGCAATCCATGATAAGGAATAAAACTTCCCTACAAGAAATATTGAAAGGGGTCCTCTAAGCAGAGAGAGCCTAAAAGTAACATAGACCAGAAAGGAATAGAGACAATATACAGTAACAGTCACCTTACAGGCAATACAATGGCACTAAATTCATATCTTTCAATAGTTATCCTGAATGTAAATGGGCTAAATGGCTCAATCAAAAGACAGGGTATCAGATTGGATAAAAAAAAAGACCCATCTATATGCTGTCTGCAAGAGACTCATTTTAGACCCAAAGACACCTCCAGATTGAAAGTGAGGGGGTGGAAAACCATTTACCATGCTAATGGACATCAAAAGAAAGCTGGGGTGGCAATCCTTACATCAGACAAATTAGATTTTAAACCAAAGACTATAATAAGAGATGAGGAAGGACACTATGTCATACTTAAAGGGTCTATCCAACAAGAAGATCTAATTGTAAATATCTATGCCCCCAACATGGGAGCAGCCAATTATATAAGCCAATTGATAACAAAATCAAAGAAACACACTGACAACAATACAATAATAGTACAGAACTTTAACACCCCCCTCACTGAAATGGACAGATCATCTAAGCAAAAGATCAACAAGGAAATAAAGGCTTTAAATGACACACTGGACCAGATGCACTTCACACATATATTCAGAAAATTCCATCCCAAAACAACAAAATACACACTCTTCCCTACTGCCCATGGAACATTCTCCAGAACAGATCACATCCTAGGTCACAAATCAGGTCTCAAACGGTACCAAAAGATTAGGATCATTCCCTGCATATTTTCAGACTACAATGCTTTGAAACTAGAACTCAATCACAAGAGGAAAGTCGGAAAGAACTCAAATACATGGAGGCTAAAGAGCATCCTACTAAAGGATGAATGGGTCAACCAGGAAATTAAAGAAGAATTTGAAAAATTCAGGGAAACAAATGAAAATGAAAACACAACTGTTCAAAATCTTTGGGAAGCAGCAAAGGCAGTCCTAAGAGGAAAGTATATAGCAATACAAGCCTTTCTCAAGACACAAGAAAGGTCTCAAATACACAACCTAACCCTACACCTATAGGAGCTGGAGAAAGAACAGCAAATAAAGCCTAAACTCAGCAGGAGAAGAGAAATAATAAAGATCAAAGCAGAAATCAATGGAATACAAACCAAAAGAACAGGAGAACAGATCAACGAAACTAGGAGCTGGTTCTCTGAAAGAATTAATAAAACTTATAAACCCCTGGCCAGACTTATCAAAAAGAAAAGAGAAAGGACCCAAATAAATAAAATCATGAATGAAAGAGGAGAGATCACAACCAACACCAAAGAAATACAAACAATTATAAGAACATAGTATGAGCAACTATATGCCAACAAATTAGATAATCTGAAGAAATGGATGCATTCCTAGAGATGTATAAACTACCAAAACTGAACCAGGAAGAAATAAAAAACCTGAGCAGACCTTAACCACTAAGGAAATTGAAGCAGTCATCAAAAATCTCCCAACAAACAAGAGCCCAGGGCCAGATGGCTTCCCAGGGGAATTCTACCAAACATTTAAAGAAGAATTAATACCTATTCTTCTGAAGCTGATTCAAAAAATAGAAATGGAAGGGGAACTTCCAAACTCATTTTATGAGGCCACCATTACCTTGATCAAAACCAGACAAAAACCCCATCAAAAAGGAGAATTACAGACCAATATCCCTGATGAACATGGATGCAAAAATTTTCATCAAAATACTAGCCGATAGGATCCAACAGTACATTAAAAGGATTATTCACCACAACCAAGTGGAATTTATTCCTGGCCTGCAAGGTTGGTTCAACATCCACAAATCAATCAATGTGATACAATACATTAATAAAAGAAAGAACAACAACCATATGATCCTCTCAATAGATGCAGAAAAAGCATTTGACAAAGTATAGCATCCTTTCTTGATCAAAACTCTTCCCAGTGTAGGGATAGGGGGAACATACCTCAATATCATAAAAGCCATCTATGAAAAACCCACAGCAAATATCATTCTCAATGGGGAAAAACTGAGAGCTTTCCCCCTAAGGTCAGGAACACGGCAGGGATGTCCACTATCACCACTGCTATTCAACATAGTATTAGAAGTCCTAGCCACAGCAATCAGACAACAAAAAGAAATAAAAGGCATCCAAATTGGCAAAGAAGAAGTGAAACTCTCACTTTTTGCAGATGATATACTTTACATGGAAAACCCAAAAGCCTCCACCTCAAAACTGTTAGAGCTCATACAGGAATTCAGTAAAGTGTCAGGATATAAAATTAATGCACAAAAATCAGTTGCATTTCTATACACCAACAAGACAGAAGAAAGAGAAATTAAGGAGTCGATCCCATTTATAATTGCACCCAAAACCATAAGATACCTAGGAATAAATCTAACCAAAGAGGCAAAGAATCTGTATTCAGAAAACTACAGAATACTCATGAAAGAAACTGAGGAAGACACAAAGAAATGGAAAAAACGTTCCATACTCATGGATTGGAAGAACAAATACTGTGAAAATGTCAATGCTACCTAGAGCAATCTACACATTTAATGCAATCCCTATCAAAATACCATCAACTTTTTTCACAAAAATGGAACAAATAATCCTAAAATTTGTATGGAACCAGAAAAGACCCTGAATAGCCAGAGGAATGTTCAAAAAGATAAGCTAAGCTGGTGGCATCACAGTTCCGGACTTCAAGCTCTATTACAAAGCTGTAATCATCAAGACAGTATGGTACTGGCACAAAAACAGACACATAGATCAATGGAACAGAATAGAGAGCCCAGAAATGGACCCTCAACTCTATGGTCAACTAATCTTCGACAAAGCAGGAAAGAATGTCCAATGGAAAAAAGACAGTCTCTTCAGCAAATGGTGTTGGGAAAATTGGACAGCCACATGCAGAAGAATGAAACTGGACCATTTCCTTACACCACACACAAAAATAAACTCAAAATGGATGAAAGACCTAAATGTGAGACAGGATTCCATCAAAATCCTAGAGGAGAATACAGACAGCAACCTCTTCAACCTCAGCCACAGCAACTTCTTCCTAGAAACATCACCAAAGGCAAGGGAAACAAGGGCAAAAATGAACTACTGGGACCTCATCAAGATAAAAAGCTTTTGCACTGCAAACGAAACAGTCAACAAAACCAAAAGACAACTGACAGAATGGGAGAAGATATTTGCAAATGACATATCACATAAAGGACTAGTATCCAAAATCTATAAAGAACTTATCAAACTCAACACGCAAAGAACAAATAACCCAATCAAGAAATGGGCAGAAGACATGAACAGACATTTCTGCAAAGGAGACATCCAAATGGCCAACAGACACATGAAAAAGTGCTCAACATCACTTGGCATCAGGGAAATACTAATCAAAACCTCAATGAGATACCACCTCACACCAGTCAGAATGGCTAAAATTAACAAGTCAGGAAATGACAGATGTTGGCGAGGATGTGGAGAAAGGGGAACCCTCCTACACTGTTGGTGGGAATGCAAGCTGGTGCAGCCACTCTGGAAAACAGTATGGAGGTTCCTCAAAAAGTTGAAAATAGAGCTATCCTATGACCCTGCTAATGCACTACTGGGTATTTACCCCAAAGATACAAATGTAGGGATCTGAAGGGGTACATGCACCCCAATGTTTATAGCAGCAATGTCCACAATAGCCAAACTATGGAAAGAGCCAAGATGTCCATCGATAGACGAATGGATAAAGAAGATGTGGTATATATATACAATGGAATATTATGCAGCCATCAAAAAACCCCCAAATCTTGCCATTTGCAACTGATGTGGATAGAGCTAGAGGGTATTACGCTAAGCGAAATAAGTCAATCAGAGAAAGACAACCATCATATGATCTCACTGATATGAGGAATTCTTAATCTCAGGAAACAAACTGAGGGTTGCTGAAGTGGTGGGGGGTGGGAGGAATGGGGGCTGGGTGATAGACATTGGGGAGGGTATGTGCTATGGTGAGTGCTGTGAATTGTGTTAAGACTGAAGAATCACAGACTTGTACCTCTGAAACAAATGATACATTATATGTTAAAAAAAAGAAGATAGTAGGAAGGGGAAAATGAAGGGGGGGAAATCGGAAGGGGGAGATGAACCATGAGAGACTATGGACTCTGAGAAACAAACTGAGGGTTTTAGAGGGGAGAGGGGTGGGGGGGATGGGTTAGCCCAGTGATGGGTATTAAGGAGGGCTCGTACTGAATGGAGCACTGGGTGTTACATGCAAACAATGAATCATGGAACACTACATTAAAAACTAATAATGTAATGTATGATGACTAATATAACATAATAAAATAAAATTTAAAAAATTTTCTTTCCATTTATTTCCGTATTCTTCGATTTCTTTCATCAATGTCTTACAGTTTTCAGTGTATATGTCTCTTATCTCCTTGATTAAATTTATTCCTAGGTATTTTATTCTTTTTGATGCAATTGTAACTGGCTTGTTTTCTTAAGTTCTCTTTCTGATAGTTTGCTGCTAGTGCATAGGAACACACTGATTTTTGTATATTGACTGTGTATCCTGCAATGTTACTGAATTCACTTGCAAGTTCAACAGTGTTTTGTTGGAATCTTTATGGTTTTTCTCTGTATATTATCATGTCATCTACAAAGAGAGACATTTTACTTCTTCCTTTCTGATTTAGATGATGTTTATTTCTTTTTCTTTACTAATTGCTCTGGCTAGGACTTCCAGTAATATGTTGAATAAAAGTGGCAAGAGTATCCTTCTTGTCTTGTTCCTGATCTTACTAGAAAACTTTTCAGCATTTTAACATTGAGTATGATATTAACTGCAGCCTTGTAATAAATGGCCTTTATTATGTTGAGGTATATTTCCTCTATACCCAGTTTATTGAGAACTTTTTATCATGAAGTTATGTTGAATTTTGTCAAATGCTTTGTCTGGATCTATTGAGATTATCATATAATTTTTATCCTTCATTTTGTTTATGTGGTGTATCACATAGATTGATTTGTGGATGCTGAATTGTTCTTGCATCCCTGGAATAAATCCCATTTGATCATGGTGTATGATCTTTTTAATGTGCTACTGAATCTGGTTTGCTAATATTTTGTTGAGGATTTTTGCAGCTATGTTCATCAGGGATACTGGCCTGCAATTTTCTTTTCTTGAAACATTCTTTCATGGCTTCGGTGTCAGGGTAATGTTGCCCTCATTAAATGAGTTTGGAATTGTTCCCTCCTCTTCTATTTTTTGGAAGAGTTTGAGGAGGACTGATATTAATTCTTCTTTAATTGTTTGGTAGAATTCCCCAGTGACATTATCTGCTCCTGGACTTTTTTCTGTAGGGAGTTTTTCAATTACTAATTCAGTCTCTTTACTAATTACTGGTCTATTTTGATTTTCTATGTCTTCCTAATGTACTCTTGGTATAGGTTGTATGCTTCTAGGAATTTATTCATTTCTTCTAGGTTGTGCAATTTGTTGGTGTATGATCAGAGTAGTCTGTTATAATCCTTTCTATTTGTGTGGTACCAGTTGTAACGTTTGCTCTTCCACTTCCAGTTTTAATTATCTGAGTTCTCTTTTTTCTTGGTAAGTCTAGCTCAAGGTCTGTCTATTATATGGTTTATCTTCTCAAAGAACCAGCTCTTAGTTTCACTGATATCTTCTATTGTGTTTTTAGTTTCTATTTCATGTATTTCTGCTCTGATATTTGTCATTTTCTTCCTTCTACTAACTTTGTAGTTAGCATATTTTATATTAACTTATATATAATAAATATATAAATATGTATATAACATATATATTTATTTATATTTATATAGTTATACATTTATTTTATATGTATTTTTAATATAAACAAAATTATATAAATCCCATCTTTAAATTCCTTCCAAATGATTCTTCCCACTTAGCAGAAATCTAAAATCCTTAAGTTGGCCAAGAAGTTCCTGCTTGATATGTCATCTGTCACACTCATCAATCATATATCATATTCCTCTCTTCTCTCTTGTTTTGTCATGCTAATCTTCTTTTAGTTTCTTAGCTATGTATAGATTTTTCCACCTTCATGTTATTCACATTTGTAATTCTCTTTGCATAGAATGGTCCTTCTGGTGAACCTTTATAAGATAAATTCAATTATTTATTTTTTTCTGAGAGGGCCACATCTGACACCTCAATACAAATTATGAAGAGTTAAACATTTACACTTCTTGGAGAAGATTCATCATATTTGTTTTGTTGACCCTTATACATTCATTATGTAGCATAGTACCTGGAGTATAGTAAGAAAATAAAACATATGGATGTATAAACTCATATATTAAATTTCTTTATTGATTAATTAGTGGAATGAATGGAACTGTACTAGACATAGTACCCACTTTCAAAAATTTTAAAATGGCTTATATTGATAAAACATAGTAACTCATAGTGATACCTCAAATATTCAGAATGAGAATAAAATCTTAGTTTTCAATAAAACATGAGAGGTTTTGAAGATTCTAATATAATTAAATTTCTACTTTTAGACATATCTAAACCTACCAGCTCAAGTGGGTAAATCTATTTCAAAAACAAAAACAACAACAAAACAACAATAACAAAAAACTTACTACAACTAATTGACTCATGAATATACTGATCCTACTCTCTACTCTTATTTAAATCATTATGGTTTCTAAAATTAAATAAAGTCCAGGAAAACTGGACCACTGAATGAAACGTTTTCAATACATACAATGGTCTACATCAAAGCACTATACTAATTCATTCCTGAATGTAAAATGGTTGCAACCTCAAATATTTTTGAGCCTGAAAATTTAAGAGTATGTGTATTGGTTTGAAGTCAGTGCTTCAAAGGTGACATTTACAAAATTATAAATATAAAAAAAAAAATCCGATTCAAGTACTCTCTTATTGTCAACAAATAGTATAATCTCCTTGAAGCAAAAATGGCATCTTTTTTATTGAAGACCTACTATCCCTAGCACTCAGCACAATTTTAGAAACAAAAAGAAATTAATAATATTAATTAATAATACAGATAATACTTCATTAAAGAAGTTATTAAAAGAGCTAGTGAAGAAAAAAGACTTTCACATTATATGCATAAAAGTAATAAAAAGAAAAAGCAATCCCAAGACATAATAGACCATTTTCTAATTAACTGATACTGCATCACAGCATATGAAAATAAAATAGGATGTAAAGACTGTTTATTTTTTTAAAGATTTATTTATTTATTTTAGAGAGAGAGAGAGTGCATGCAAGAGGTGGAGGGGCAGAGGGAGAAGGAGAAAGAGAATCTCAAGCAGACTCCCCGCTGAGCACAGAGCCCCCAGTCAGGGCTGATCTCAGGACCCTGTAATCATGACCTGCGCTCAAACCAAGTGTCCTATGCTTAAGTAACTGAGCCACCCAGGTGCCCCGAGACTGTTTATCCTTGCTAATTAAATTAAGGAAAACAATGATCAAATTTGGTATATTTAGGAATAAGATGTATCATGTTGGGTGAAATAAAGTTTTATTTGTTAACATACTTAAGTTTTGAAAATACTGTTTTTTGGCTGTTTCAAAGAAAATGGGCACTTTTGTAAACACTGTCACAACAGCAGGGGTTTAAAAAATATTTGCTTTAGAGACTATTTTGCTCACAAATTTAATGCATAATGTTTGACACCAGAGAAAATGTGATATTGTCATAATATTGTCAAACTGGAAAAAAAATCTACAGGACCAGAAATCAAGTGAATTTCACTGAAACATCAGATTTCATGAAATTGCCCTTGCAGTAAATTTTTTAAACTAGCAATAAGGATTTGCAGAGTGCTACTACATAACCTAAAACTTTTTAACATATCATTTGAGTTGTTGGCGTCCTTTCATATTTTTCTGTTTCTCTTTTTTTTATACATATAGAGATCCCACTAAAATCAAATTTAACGGATTATATACATCTTTTCTGTGTCCACAGCATCTATTTAGTAAGCTGTCTCATCTAAAGTTCTTTGGTGGATGTGTTTATGTGTGTACAGTGTGTGTTTTCTCTCTCTCTCTCTCCCTCCCTTCCCCTTCCTCCTTTCCTTCCTCTCTCTCTTCTTTCTTTTATTCTAGATGTCCCTAACTACAGAAAACTTTCCATTTTTATCTTCTTTAGGTTTCAGCCTCAGTACCTGCTGGTTAATCTAACAGAAACAACACTTCAAGATCACTTCTATTGACACCAATGAGGAATGTGGCAATTCTCTTCATTTAGTTGTTAACTGACAATATCATATATATGTACCAAATGTTGACATTTAAAAATAACTCACAATTATAACTCTACATTTCAAGGGTTTTTTTTCTAAGTTGATATTCAAAAATTAAATATATAGATTTTTATCCGAAATGTCAGAATTGTGAGGTTCACCATTTATCAAATGGAAAAAGTAAGGAAGCAGCACTCTGGGCTTTCTTGGGTCTCTTTTTTATAGTTCTTCCATTGACTCACTTGTGACCTTCAGCAAATGGAGCTCAGTTGAGCTGACTGTAAAGGAGGACAGACGCAGTGACCTGTCTTCCAGTGGTGTTATAAGACTCAATAAATCAGAGCCTACAAAGTTCTTTAAGGTTCTCAGATGAATTGTGCTATATAAAGGTGAAATGTCAGAGTAGAAAAAACTGCTTGTACCTTTTATACGTCAGTTATTACCAAATGGGCACTACAAAATAGTATCACTCACACCTTCATAAAATTATTCTCAGTTTCTGAAAGAACACTTAATTCAGCCACTTTAAAATAGGATGTTTAATAGATTGTGTTAACCTCAGAAAATTATTTCTCATCTCAAGCATTCAATAAAACTGTTTTTGCCCTGTTATCTCTGATCACTAACATAAATAAGTCCTTTTAAAACAAATTATGGATTAATAAATGCATTTTACGTATTTGCATGTTGTACTGTCTTTGCTTGCTTTTCAGATATGCTATTTGCAGTTGATTAACAACTATGAAGTCTTCACCAACCCAATATATAAGAAGTTGATGGTATATTTTTAATCATCTATATTCAGAGTTGAAAATTAATTTTACTTTGATTTTTTTTTAAACATCCACTGATTAAACTTAAGCAGCTAAACATTTTAGGCATTTAACTTCAATGTTGTGTCCTCCCCTATCAGAGCAAAATTGGGCATTTTCCTACACACAATAGAGGAAAAAAAGCAATTACTATCAATCAGTGACTAAGCAACAGATTGGAGTATTTAGAAAGACTCATTCATACAGATTTGCAGCAGTGTTCAGCTCCTCTGATTAGATTCCATAGATTTTAAATTGTAGCTAATTAGGCTGTCATAGGTTCATTAATGGCTCTACTGATTCAGCACTCCCTCACCTGCATGCATATTAAAGCTCATTAGCTCCCTTGTCTAAAATACCACCTGCATTAATTGCTGCCGATGCACCAGGACTCTTCAGAAGGCTCTTCTGACAATGATTCTACCTGCTTACGGTGCCCCGTGCCCCTGAAAGCTCTTCAGGAGAGTTCACACATAAAGTTCATGGTGCTGCACACGTGGTGAGATTGCAGCTGTTGTAAGGGCAGTCAAGCCTGTTTTACGCTTAACAGCAGGATATAAATAATTAGTGATGCCTCTGCTATAGGGCTTAACACAAGGCCACTGTATTCCATTCTAAGCTTCTACTAAACCATTCCTCTCTACCAAATACGCTCCGGAGTCATCTTTCCTTTGATTCTTGACTCTTTAAGCAGCTTCCTCAAAATGCTAAGACTACGCCAGAGGAGAAAGAACACTGTAGCTTTCTTTTAGTTCACAGTCACTGATCCTTGTGAATGCAAGATGAGTTTCTCTGAGTAGGACGTTTAAAAAACTCTCAGTTCATAGCTGCCTGAATAAGTGACCAGCATCAATTAACCAATTATGACCTCATGTGTTTTAAAATAGCTTTCCTGGGGCGCCTGAGTGGCTCAGTTGGTTAAAGGTCTGCCTTCAGCTTAGGTCATGATCCTGGTGTCCTGGGATCCAGCTCTACATCAGCTCCCTGCTCAGTAGGGAGTCTGCTTCTCCCTCTGCCACTCCACCTGCTTGTGCTTGCTCTCTTATCCTCTCTCTCTCTCTATGTCAAATAAATAGATAAAATCTTTTAATAATAAAGTAAAATAGCTTTCTTCTCTAAAGTCAAAATCTTTATCTATCATCTATCTATCATCTATCTATCTATCTATCTATCTATCTATCTATCTATCTATCTATCATCATCTTTCATTCCCTCAGAGTAGCACCTTTGTACTGAAAGGCTGTTGAATTCAGAGTCACCAACAGAAACTCCCATGAGAAATCCAACTACTTGTGTTAAGAAAAGATCTTACACACCTGGGTGGCTTAGTTGGTTAAGCATCTGACTTTGGCTCAGGTCAATGGTTTCAGGGTCCTGGGATTGAGCCCCACAGCTCGCTCTGCATTCAATGGGGAGTCTGCTTGTCAATCTCCCTCTGCCCCTTCCTCCTGACCCCGAGCCCCACCCCCCTCATGCTCTATGTCTCTCTCAAATAAATAAATAAATACAATCTTTAAAAAGAAAAAAAAAGAGCTCCACTAAGGATGAGCTGGCAAAAACAGTGATGATTTTGAAGCTGGCTAATGGTAAAACTAATTCTTATTTTCAGCTCTTTGGAATTAACTCTTTCTCCTTAGTGCTAAATCTTAATGTAGGCTGCTACCAACTGCTAGTTACCATTCAGAAATTATTTCTGTGTCTTCCAAATGTATTATTGTAGTGACCCTTTTGATTTGGGAGTTTCAAATGTGGAATGTAAGTGTCAAATTAGAAGAAATGCATGATGTTAAGTATATTGAAAGCCATTTTTTCATACATTGTTTCCAGTTTTTTATAGTGACAAGTAAGAGGGTATATCTGGTCTCTGTTAATTCATCATAGGTGGAAAAAGACCTCTAACAAATAATGTTTAAAAAAATGAATGAATGAGAAATTAAGTACCTAGTAATTTGAGTTATTTTTTTAAAAAATTATAGCTCATGTAAAGTGAAAAGCAGTTGATTATTTTTTTTTTTGGTAGATTATTTTTTTTTAAAGATTTTACTTATTTATTTGACAGAGAGAGGGAACACAAGCAGGGGGAGTGGAAGAGGGAGAAGCAGGCTTCCCACTGAGCAGGGAGCCTGATGTGGGGCTGGATCCCAGGACCCTGGGATCATGACCTAGCCAAAGGCAGACACTTAATGACTGAGCCACCCAGGTGCCCCTTCTTTGATAGATTTTTAACAATTACACTGCCTTTTCTTATAATAAAAGCATCTGGTGATGCAAACACAAATCCTTTCTTTTATTATTATTATCTTGTTTTCTTCTTTCATACTGCCTAATGCTTTTAATCGCAGGTTTGTCAATGACCATTGATTGCATAGACCAAGAGATATTTACTATATTTTTGGGTCAAAAGATAAGGATAAGCCATATTGAGAAAGAAATACCAGAAGTTTTTCCGCAAATGCCCACTTATACTCAAAAGAATTTGTATGTTTGTAAGTTAAAATTTCTCTTAGGAATTTTAAAATTTTGTAGGTTTTCCCAATAGTTTTGTCTTAATCTGCAAGGAATGTTATTTTCCATTTGGCATATATGATGTTGACAAATACTTATCATGAAAAATAAAATAAAATAGTTACTCAGTTATGACCTATTTATGACCTCCAGAGAGGAGGGAAAGGTCACTAAAGAATATTTTTTCTATAAACTGTTACAAAATACATCTTTGTGTTTTCTAGACTTTTCTATCAACCAGTTATCTACCACAATCAAAAAACATTACCTGCACTGCCCAGGACATCTGCCCCAGATATAAAGCCCCAACCAGCCAAAATACAAATGGATATACAGAACCTAAGATATAAATGAACAATTTTTAAAACCCAGACTCTAGACTGGCATTTTGGATGAGAATTATAGCTGCTCATAACAATCCTTCAACAGGCAACAAATTACAATGCTCTTAGATCTAGAAAAGCAATTATTGATGCTTCATTTCATGCTTTGCTGTCCTACCTAGAATAATACAAGGAGATATTTAATACTAGTATCACCATCTCTTCCAGAACTGAAGTTCAAAACCCCTTTTAGTTTCCAAATTTGGGAAAAAGTCGTAAGTGCTTCAGCATTTCAGACTTATCTCACCACTTTTAATTTGACTACAAACATTTAATGAGTACTTACTATGTTGCAGAGACTGCATAAGGCTCTGGAGGTGACGATGATAGTAACATTAGCATATATACATATAATTTATAAAGCTATATAAAATAAACTATGTATTACATAAAATGTGTGTACATCTTATAATGTGACTAATTATGTTCTTAATATTACATTGAGACATATAAAATTGAGTTTTTTAAAAAAATGGCAGTTTCATATATGTCAACCATATAAGAGGACCAATAAGCTCTAGGCCTGAGGAGAAAAATATGTCTGACCATGATTATCATAGAGTTTGATGAGTATAATACAGGGTCATGATATGGTAAAGCTTGATTGGGTAAATATACAAATTTGGTACTACAGAAATATAAGTAGAAAATAAGATGCATGTAGGCAGGAGACAGATCTTTAAGACCTCTGAATTCCATTTTGTGTTCATCAGTCTAGACCCTAACCCCAACCCCAAATATGTCCATGATGTTTAAAATACCTGAGACAGCTATTAGTCTCCAGACTATTGAATGCTCTAGTCAGGTAAGCCAAGCCACAGGTACAATACCATTGATGGTAGCTTCCTTTTTCTCCTTCTTATTAATGTTGATATGTCTACAATTTATGTGGGATTTTCATGTTGTGACATAATTTTATTTATTACTTACTGAAAGGCTGACTTTAGTATTCATAACATTGGACTAAAAATTAATAAATCAGTAGTAAGAAACTAATTTATCTATAGAAACAATGTGACAAATAATGGCTAAAGCTTCTGAGTCGTGTCATCAATGTAATTAGTCCATAATTATCCACTGATTCAACAAATTGCTGTTGAGCACTTAGTGCAGGCAGAGTTCTAGATCTGTACCTATAACAGACTGTCAAATTATTTCCTGCCCAGGACAATAAACTCTTGGAAAGCTCTAGTGTCCTAGCTTCTCCAGCAATGCCGAAGGAAGGGCTTTCTGACAGGGAGTTTTCGGTGAAGCACAAAAACAACTGTACATCTATATTACACATTCACTTATCACATGGTCTGAAAAGCAAAGTCCATGTAAATAAATGTTAATACTATCTACACCTAAAACTTATAATCTTTAGTAACAAGACAGTGTGACTTTGGAGGCCATCCACAACATTAAGAGAGTCCAATTTGGGGCATTCTAAATATGTATCTTAATATTTGTGAAGGAAAATGTGCTCCTACCAAAGGAAGTATAACTTAACTTTTGATCTTACTCTTGATGAAGCTATGTATTAGTTGGTGATGAACAGCATGTGGTATTGAAATAAAGGCAAAGTTATACACAGTCAATTCAAGATTATATATTTTCCTGGATGCAAATGTATTATTATGATCATCATTTAGAATTTCTACTGATACTATATACCAACTCATAGAATAAAGCTTCTATTTAAGTATGCATAGACATATGAAAGAGATTTATTATCTGCTATGCATCATACTTAATATATTTCACAGGCCATTTTATTCTACTTATGACATAGTGACATGATTGTAACTAAATACATGATTCATTAAAATATAGAACTATATATATAATCCACATATATTGTTATAAGTCAGAGAATCATTATTTCAAAATCTATTCAGTATAGAGTAATTGACATCACTCAGGTAAAAATAATGAGTGCTATAATACCTTATACATGCTAGGTTTTTACTAAATATCCACAATACATTGATGAATGAATATGTGATAGTACTTAACCAACAATAACTTTGAATTTATAACAGCTAGCAGTTGTATATTCACGACACAGAAAAAAAACAGTGAGTTTGAGCCTGTTAACATTGGTTTTACTATTCCATCCACTTATTCTGCTGTTTTTCTTCAGAGCATTTGTCATCATCTGACATATAAGTATTTGTTCATCTGCATATTTTCTGTTTCAACCTACCATAATGAATGTTCTAAGAAAGCAGAGACTGCCATTTTCTATACTGCTGTGATCTCAGCAGCCAGAACAGTGTCTCATATTGAGTAGCCATTAAACAAATTTGTTGAAGGAATAAACACATGAATGAGTTTTTAAACTACCATATGAAAGAGTTTGTACAATTCAATCAATAATAAATCATAAGACAGTGACTCAGTCATGACAACAAAAATTGAGAATAACAAAACTGGGCCTATATCCAAGACTTTCAATCCCCATTCTTTACACTGCATTATAAAATATTATTTCATAGGGATTGGATCAACTATCTAATAACTATTTTAAAGCAGGAAACTTTTATCTTAAATGTCCACTACATTAGGTTACTACTCCACCACAATATTAAACCCATAACATCCGCTCAGGATATATTCATATATTTTGGTTTTCACCATTAGTGTCTATTGAGGAAATATTGCAGTAGTAGTAGTAGTCTAAAGATGTGGCCTCTGTGCTAATGTGTATGTTTGGCAGGGGAGAGGGATTTGGTTTTATGATTCTGATTAGTAGCAAGCTCCACTGAAATTTTGTAATTGTCATTTAAAATGAATACTTCTGTTAAATTAGACCATCCACAATCCCAGATTTCATACAAGCAGATACTAGGATGGAACTTTGTCTTCCATTTATTAACTAGACTGCCATTTATTTTCCCCTTATTTAGGTATAGTGATTATATAATGTTGAAATTATAATTTTATCAAAGAAAAAATATTTTAATTTACAACACTTTCACAGGTGTACTCTTCTAAAGATTTACTTCTTCTCCCTGTCCTATACCCAACAAGCAGAGCTAAGCTTTTGAAAACCTTTAAGAAATCAGACCTGAAGGAAAAGTTTTTGAATTTTACAAAAATATGTGGGCCTATAATTATTTAATCAAACAAGAGAACTAGGGGTGCCTGGGCGGCTCAGAGGGTTAAGCGTCTGCCTTCGGCTCAGCTCATGATCCCAAGGTCCTGGGATCGAGCCCCACATCGGGCTCCCTGCTCAGCGGGAAGCCTACTTCTTCCTCTCCCTCTGCCTGCTGCTTCCCCTGCTTGTACACGCTCTCTCTCTGTCAAAAATAAATAAAAATCTTAAAAAAAAAAACACACACACACAAGAGAACTATGCATACCATATACACATCTTACAGACTTTTAAACTTTTTTCTAAGGTGTATGGTAATGTATAGATTACTAATTTTGGATACATTTTTGAGAACAATTTTTATCTTAAAAATTTAAATTCAGGGGTGCCTGGGTGGCTCCAATTGGTTAAATGTCTGCCTTCGGCTCAGGTCATGATCCCAGAGCCAAAATAATCCACTGTATCTTCCATGTCTTTGTAAAATTTTACTTTATAATTTTATTTTTTTATTTATTTTTTTTAAGATTTTTTTATTTATTCATTCAAGACACAGAGATACAGAGAGAGAGAGAGAATATGAGCAGGTGGAGAAGCAGAGGAAGGGGGAGAAGCAGGTCCCCCGCTGAGCAGGGAGCCCGATGCAGGGCTCAATCCCAGTACCCTGGGATCATGACCTGAGCCGAAGGCAGACGCTTAACCATCTGAGACACCCAGGCACCCCTTTACTTTATAATTTTAAAGCTAATGCCCTGTAGGTAAAGTTAAGCCATAGAATGAATGTCATAAGCTTCATGTGTACCATGACTCTCTCATTTGATTTTAATGATATCAAGGTACCTGTACCTTTAATAAGATAGGAGCTGAGAGCTGATAAATGCTGACACATCTAATTTTTAGGAAAAACTAAAATGGAACATAAAGTTAATTGTTAACAAAGATGGCATAAATTAGCAATGTTTGCAAATTTTATTTGTTAAGTATATATCTGTATTTCTTTTCCCAACTCTATATCAATTAAGTTATTTCCCAACTATTCCAGAGTTTGGAAAAAGCAATATAATGTCAATCAGGCAAGTCATTCCTAAGCAGCAGCATGGTGGCAAGTGCTAGGTTGGCTTGTCACACTTCCACAGATTCAGCTGGCAAGGAGACAATGAGTACAAATGGATTTAGACAGTGTTATTATTTAAATCAAGAGTAACCATTGGTATCATTTCCCTCATCCCTAATTTCCATAGAGTGATGTGGTAAGGCTCAGGTATTACCTGCATCTGCCGTGGATGTGCATGAAAAAGGATCCCTGAGATTAGGAAACTCTGACATCCTGTAGAAGATGCTGGCAAACCTGTCTTTCCTCCCTTTGGAGAGGGAATTATCTTTATTATCTTAAATGTAATCAAATATCTTCAGAAAAGTTGAAGAGACATATTCATCTTTATTAGCCTGAATATCTTCAGGGAATGGGAAGTCTCCCAGTTTACTATCACTGAATGTAAATAAATTTGATCCAGAGAGGGTATCTATCTCTACCTTTCCAGGGATGCCTTATTAAACAATTCTTGAAAGGATAATTCTGGATCAGATGGGTTAGTTAGTAATGCAAAGATGTATAGAAAGGCGAGATTCATGAAGAACTGTCTCCCAATACCTAAGGAGATATTAGAAACAATAAATGTTTTGTTTTCTTTTTTTTAAGATTTTATTTATTTATTTGACAGGGAGAGATACAGCGATAGAGGGAACACAAGCAGGGGGAGTGGGAAAGGGAGAAGCAAACTTTCTGCTGAGCAGGGAACACAACTCGGAGCTCCATCCCAGATCCCAGGACCCTGAGATCATGACCTGAGCTGAAGGCAGAGGCTTAACGGACTGAGCCACTCAGGAGTCCCAAAGCATCTTTTATTAATTCTCTTTTTACTTCTCCTTTTAAGTTCAATAGAGCCATAATTACATAGAAACCAAATACAATAATTATATAAAAATAACATAAAAGTAATGGGACAAAAATCTAGTAACAACAAAATATTTACTCTAAAATCCACTACAATTACATCTTTTACTTAGAAAAAGTGATAAAACAGAGATGTAGGACTATTAAGTTTATCCAATAGATGTCTGGTGAAATCACTGTATTTCATTTTCAAATTTCATTTGCATTTTTTCCTAGTTATGAATTTGCAATGCCATTCAACTACAGAAGTAAGCTTATCTCACTGCCTCCTGATATTTTCATCCACATAATGATAATACTGTACTTTATCTGCCCACTTCATACATCAAATGAAATAAATTGTAGTAAAGAAAAATATTACTAGTAGAGCAGGCAAAATTTCTATAATATACAACTCCCTGTGCTAACTACACAAATTTAAACTGAAATATTATACTGCCATGTTTATCAGTTATAAAAAAGTAATTGCATGGTTATAGATGGTATTAATTATAAATCATTCTATAAAGTCATAAGGGAATTTCTCAAGGACATCATCCTTCTAATGTCAGAAAATTTCTTTTAAAAGTCATCTTTATGTTATTTATTTTATTATTCCTAAGTCCAATATAGCTAAAACCTTATAATTTACTCCATAATAGTTCTGAATTTCCCAATTTCACATTTCTGCAACTGGTCAAAGTCAAAATCATATTTTATCTTTATTCATTCACAAATATTTATTAAGTCTTCTCAATGTTTCAGGCAATAGATTACATATTGAAAATATAACAATGAACAAGACATACTTTCCTTGCAGAAATTTGATCTATAAATAACCAAGTAATTTGCAATGGAGTTATGGTTAACAATTCTAAAAAAAAAAAATACATGTATACTAGATTAGATCAAGGAATGAATGGATGATGAATGGTGGAAAGGTAAAGGTTTTTCATTGTTGGAATATAAAGTTACAAACAGGTAAAGAGAGAAAGAATGATCTAATTGGTAATGGACTATATTTGGAGATGGTATGAACTCATGTTTAGCTTAAAATAAATATATACTATAATGCAATACTATCTATCTATCTATCTATCTATCTATCTATCTATCTATCTATCCAGCTATTTAGCTATCATCTACAATATAAGTATTTATAGGCATCCATATACACACTAGTTAGAATACACAGATATATTTCCTTTCTCTGTCATTTGAGAGGGCCTGGAAACAATGACACTTCAATCGCAATGAAATACCTAATGCCTAGATACTGATTTACAACACTATTCTCTAATAATAGAAACCAGATCTCCTTGAAGAAATGGCTGGTTCTAGGACTGGGGCAGGAAATATATGAGTCTAGAGTTTCATGTAGTGTCAGAAAGTAAGGAGCTGCTCAAGAAAAACACAAAGATAAGGGTATGTCAAAGGGACAAGGGAGTCAATTGAAAGAGCTCGCAACAGTCAAAGCTGGAATAATGTGAACAAAAGATAAATAAGTATCAGTTTATAACCCAAACTATAAAATAAATATCTGTGAGTATACACTGATAAAAGCAAGTGATTAAAATAAACAACCTGAGGGAGACTAACACATCCTCACACAGAAAAAAAAAAATCCAAATAACGCATTTCGATATTCCACTCTGTGAGAGGTGGAATGTAATTCCCCACCTCTTAAGTGTCTGCTGCACATAGCTCTTTTCTTTCCAAAGAGTACAGTATGAAAAGGCAAGAATCATTTACAAGTGGAGAAACCTGACAAAAACTATCTCAGCCAGGTGATAAACATCAGTAGAGATAAATAACATTGAGAGGATATACCCTTGATATGATGTGATGAGAATGGCACTTTGACTCTATGAGTTGTCTCTCAAAAAGCAATAATCCCTGTTTATTCATGAGAAAAGTATTAGACAAATCCCAGTTGAAGCATGTTCTACAAAATACCTGATCAGTCCTCCTCAAAACTGTCAAGGTTATCAAAACAAGGGAAGTCTAAGAGACCATCATGGCCTAGGGCAGCCTAAGGAGATGTAATGACTAAATGTGATGTAGTATCCTGAATAGGATCTGGGCACATAAAAAGGATGTTAGGTAAAAATTAAAGACATATGAATAAAGTATGGACTTCAGTTTATAACAATGGATCAAATTGGTTCATTATTTGTGATAAATATACTGATGTAAGATATTAATAATAAATGAAGCTGGATGAGAAGTATATTAGAATTCTCTATATTCACTTTTCTATAAATCTAAAGTTATTCTAAAATAAAATGCCTTATAAAAAAAAGCAAAGGCATCACAGAAACTTACAATTTAGTAAAAGCCCATGTAAAGTGAACAGATTTTATTTCATTGTGATTAATGACTCAATTTTTGGAATTATTGTTAATTTAACATGCCAAATGGACAGGTGACTTTGTTCATTAAAACAAAAAATTCTTGCAATATAGTGTTTTCTCTGCAGCCAATAGGATAAAAAGAAGAAAAGTTTGGGGAGCCATCATGAAACATATTTAGAAGGAAGTATCTATTTTATCCATGGCTTGGTAAAATAACTGGTATTACCTTCTCATTTAAGATTTGCATTGGGGTTTTAGAGAAAAGTTTTCTCTCTCCAAGTAACTGTTTTTAGTTTAGCACAATGATTAAAGAGATATGATTTTGTCCATCCTTTTGGTCACTAATTTCTTTTTGTTAAAGATTTTTTTATTTATTCATTATGAGAGGGAGAGCATGAGCGGGGAAGGAGGGGGTCGGAAGGAGAGGGAGAAGCAGACTCCCCTGAATCCTAGGACTCTGGGATCATGATCTGAGCGGAAGGCATATGCTTAAGCAACTGAACCACCCGGTGCCCCTTGAAAACTAATTTCTTTAACATATTCCATTGAAGCATCCCATTATGCAGGGTAAGTAAAGACTTATCAGCCAAAGAATTCCATCGGCCTAGCACCAGCCAAGTATGGTATAATGGAAAAGGAAGAAACTGAAGAGGGGATTATTGCAACATAAAAGCCTTAAGCAAATATAAACTGAAGACATAATTAGGAATACTCAGCTGAGAATATTAGCATTTTTGAATACTTATATATCTTAAACTTGCAAAAATTGTCTGAAACTCAGTTGTAAAATGACATTCACAGAATGAATGAGAATGATTCAGCAGCCTGTTAACAGGAGAGATTAATAGCTTCTGTTCTCAAACAAGTTATTAATCTCCGTAAAAACATAGTGCCTTTAGGTTACCTTAGAAGAAAAGAATCAAACACTTACATGATAGATCTTTTCGTGTGTGTGATTCTCCAGCTGCACTAATTTCCTATCAATGTTGTTTCAGAGAATAAAAATCTTTGTGCATAGAATATATTCTGTAGTGTTCTACCTAAATTATGTTAAGGTAGTAAAATTTGTTAACATTATGGGAATTAGAAAGAAAATAATTATACACTGAAAGACAAAGTTGAGGACCTAGCAGATTACCAAGCATGAAGAAAGTATCTAATATATTCTTGTTTAATCTTCATTAACAAGCATTCAATAATAAAGCTATCAGAACTAAATTTTCCATTAAAATCTGTATATAAAAGAATACGTCAGACAACAGATGTAAAACCCTTTTTTTTGTAGTTGCTTTTGTTTTTATTTTTTTCTGTATAGAACAGCAGCAGAAACAGAAGACGAATTCTCTGCCATTATGTCTGGATGAAGACATAATGCCCTTCTACTGAAGAAGGTTTAATGAACTTTACCTAAGTCATTCAACCAAACATAAAGCAATCATTTCATATCTATTCTGAGGGGTCCAATCAAATAATCAAAATAAGATAAGTTAGAAGTCAATAGGATGGCTTAAGGGGAGCAACCTCTCATATAATAGTTAAAATTCATATGTGTATATATATATATATATATATATATATATATATATATATTCTGAGATAAAACATCCACTGTAGCACTTCCATTGATGTACTACATATGTTTGCTTAAGAACCCCATTCTGAAAAATACAGCAAGTTGAATCATTGAATCAACCATAAAATGAGAAAATGTCTACTACAAATATTTTTCTGGATCCTACAATAAATACATAGACACAAACACAATATGCATAAATTAATATGCATGCATGTGTATATATACACATATATGTGTGCATGCATGTTCATATGTATAATAATGTTTTCCTTTGTCATCTATAGGCTTTTCCATTGTTAACTGATATTAGAGAACAGTTCTAGCGAGGATTTAAAAGACATCTAGAGAAACATGAGAGTCCACCTCATCTTCGTCATTCATTAGCCTCAAATGATTTTTCTTTTGTCTCTTTCACAAATTCTTAAAAAGAGAAAGTTGGAAAAGAGAAATTTGTTTTAACTTATCACTGACCTACCTCTTAGCTGAAGCGCTAATGAACAGATAAACAAATGATTGTAAAACACACTATTCAAGTAGTATATCCCAAAGTTATAGTTCTTTTATTCTTCAAGTGGCAAAATCATTTCTAGAGACCTAGACATATTGTGAGTACTTTTTTCAGGATATGTATTAGGGATTTGACTTCAATTCAACAAGCATTCCTAAATCCTTGCTTCTTACTAGGAACACTGTGCACAATATCAGGGAGTAACATTTGACTGTGAAACATAAAGAGAGAAAGATGGTTATAAAGACTTGGATAAAGGAAAGATAAGGCCTTGTGAATCTGATTCATCATACATAAAGATAAAGAATATACTAAGGGCCAGAGCGAGACCCACAGGCCTCCGATTTCAATACCAATAGCTCATTCTTTTTTTTTTTTTTTTTCAATAATCACCAGAGAATCGTTGCTGATTCAGAATAAGTGGATTACAGTGAGAGATGTGATGCATGCAGAAGGAGGAGATGCTGGGCACCAGTCACTATGTCTGCCTTCACCAAATATCTGCCTTTCATAATCCTATTCCCTTTCTCAGCAAGACCAAATGAGCATATAAGCAAAAATGACTGCATATGTAGCAAAGCCCAAGTATTGTGCTTTTAATCTTCATATACATTATGCTAATAAAATGTACCTGTTATCTTTTTAACTTTTATCAAAATTACAAGGATGTTATTACTTTCATAGTTATTAAAGATGTTTATAGTGGTTAAAGATTGTATTTTGGCAGATTTAGAAATTAATGAACTGTATCTTCAAAAAAGAAATTTCCCTTCAAAAATCTCTTGGGCATATCTGTTCAGGATTAAATTGAGTAACATTATCAAAGGAGTGGCACGTATTTTAGTTTTGATAGATAACCCTTTTTTTTCCCTATAGTTTCCATTTTCCCATTAAAATGATTGGACCAAAAAAAATAAAATGATTGGACAATATATGGGTCATTGTCTTACCTCCATCAATAAATTAAGTCCATTACATTGTTCTTCAGCCCATTCTCTCCTTTCCCCGTGGAAGGAGGGCTTGGTGTGTGCCCTGGGCACTTGTTTAACCTCCTGATCTCATTCTTTCCCTTTTTTAGACTCTAATCTCAATAACAACCCCTCAGACTCTTAGAATCAATTGTCTTTTAATTCCCTCAGAAATTCTGAAATTTTCATCTCTAACTTAAATGTTATTTTATATTTATCAATGCTATTGTTCTACTTACTTCCACAGGAGACCAGTTATTCCTCTTCTTCATGACTCCAATCTTAATTGTGCACACACACATACACACACACAATTATTTTTATCTTTATTAATATAATACTCCAGATTTTGCATTTGGTCCTTATTCCTCTATGTTCTGTAGGTTCTTTGAGTGATTTATTCCATTCCTAAAACATAAAAGCTTCCATTGGTATGTTAATATCCTGTAACTTCATTCACAAATGTCTAATGATTCTATCTAAATGTCCTACATTTTACAATATTAAAAGTAGACTCCTTCTCTGTACCCTTCCAAATCAGATTTTTTTTGGCATCCTTTATCTCAGTTAACGATGACATCATCCTAGATACCTAGTCCTTTAATCCAGGCAGTAGCAACTGCCCCAGAGAGTGCCTCTGGTTCCCTAGGGCTGTTTCTTCTGTTTGTCTGTTCACTTGGAGTATGGGTCTATGGAATGGGGAAATGAATCATTGATGATGAAGGGACAGAGAAATTCAGAAGCTTTTCCTACTTGCTAACTTTACCCTTGCTTTGGCTTTGTATTTAAAGGTAATGATAAGCAACTATTGAGCCTGTATTACGTGTAAGGCATCCTTACTGACTATGTTCCACTGAAAGACTGATATTTAATCTTGACAATGAATTTGCAAGTTTGGATACTCCCATTTCCTGGATGAGGAAACAAAACCAAGTATAGCTAAGTATTTTGCCCACAGTGCAAGTCTGTTTGCTTCTAAAGACTGTCCTCTTATCTCTATAATATCTAGGCCACTTGTAGCCTCTAAGAGTAATAATATGAAGACTTCAAATGCCTGAAACTGGCAGCTTATTCTTATTTAGTTTGAAGAAATTAAACTGTAGGGGGCACCAATTTAAAAATAGTCTTTTTTTATACCTTAGTAACTTGAAGTTGAATCATTAACTCTATTCTATAGAAAATCACATCATAAGGAGTTTCCATTCATCAACATTATCCATAAAGAAAGAGTGTGTCTGCATTTTTGGAATCTGAAATCCAACCATTGGTTCTTGAAATGGTACCTCAATAGGTAATAATCACTTCCAAGTAGATTTGGTTTTGTTTTTGTTGTATATAGGTGGAGGTTTGGTTGGTTCAGTGGGTGAGAGCATCTTTTAAGAAGGTTACAGTTTTGAACACCAAGTAAAACAGCTTTGAACAAGAAATTCTTTTCTTATAAATCATGCATGTATTTTTCCATGCCAAGACAATTTCATAAATAATGTTGTACCAGTCCTTGTACACTGAGCAGTGCAAAATATTTGTGAGACTGCTGTGCCATAAACAGCTAAAGTATTAAATATGAAAATAGTTCTTTCTCTCATCTGGGTCTCAAAACAATGCAAGGTTATTCTTCCCATTTTAGAGATAAGAGAACTCAAGTTCAGAGAGTTAAAATAATATCATCAAGATAAAAACGTATAAAAGCTCTAAAATAGAAAAGTCGGGATATGAATATGAATGAAAATACACATCATAATATTGGTGACTCAGTAATGTCAGCTTTGTATGCAAAGGACAGTATGATATTGCTGTCACTCTAAACTGTCATATCACAGGTTATAGCAATAAAATTAGTTTATAGCAGTATTTTATTATTGCTCATATATCAGAGTATAGAGTTTAAACTATATGGAGATACAAGAGGATGTTATGAACAAAGAGCTTCTGAACATAATGCAAACTATCTCCAGGTAGGCAACAACGAAAATTGGTTTTGAATTGTTCTTGCTCAATGGCCATTCAGCTTACAATATTGTAGACAGCTGTCCACATCAGAAAAAAATTCAAACCCACTAAATTTAGCCTTATTAATACTCTAAAATAACACAAACTATTCTTTTGGTCAAGATAGGCCACTGCAGGTTAAACTTAACACAGTTCTCATTCAGTGGAACTAAATTAAATATTATAGTCCCTTTTCTTTTGTATTTAATCATTTTTATTTTCAGTTAAAAATATAGATGAGATTGATTATGATAATTATGTAATTCGATGTACAAGTGCATTTTTAAATTTTTGAGAATTTAGGGAGAGAGACTAAATATCCCTGCATACTGAGGTGTGTTTATATTTTTATGCCCTTCAAACATATTTTCAATTTTAATACTTGAATGTGATCAGCAGTTAGTCCACAATTTACTCCAATCATGGATGATTAAGATAATGAAGTTTAAAAATCAGATACTGTGCATGTGGTAGCTTCTTCCAGCTGCAGCTTGCTATGCTTCTACAATAAACACACAATACTTTGACGTGATTGTTGCAGACCTCCAACTAAGAGTTGCTAACTTAACAGGAAGCTAGCAAATTCTTTAAAAAAGAAGGATCGGTGTTTGGATATGTCCTGCTGTGTTAAAAATTTTAACTGCAGTAATTAGCAGCAGGTTTTTCCATCTTCATATGAGAGGTACAAGAAAGGAACCACCGGAAAGGAGAACAGAAAGAAAGCAAAACCTAGAGAACTGTCACAATTGAGCAGAGGACATGCTGCTTGATCAATGGCCACAATTGTTGTAAATATGTTATATAGGAACATATCAGAGAACCATTCAAAATTAACTCCGTAAGATATTTATGAATTAGAAAATATTTTCCCAGCACTGGGATCTTTTTAAAAAAAGATAAGTACTATTAGGTACACATTGATTTAGTGCTAAACATGAGAGAGAATGTATTGGCTTATTTGATGATTTTAAATATAGTTTCTGCCTTTTGTCAAAATCATGGGTTTGATCTATTGGCAGTTTTTAAATATAACATCAGAACATTTTCTTTTTAAAAGATACACATCACAAATCAGCACTTTAAGATCATAAAAGACTTTAGCCATTTTAAAAAGCAACTTTTTATATTAAATTGTAAGTATTTCGGTCTTAAATGTAAATTATTGTAAATGAGTAGAAGTATTAATAATACTAAAGTATTAAATATATTTTTAATATACCTTAAGTAGATTCTTAAAATAAGAAATTTAAGAAATTCCTCCAAATTGTTAAAACATGTACCTTGGGTTTCATGCAAGACTACCTTTGTAAACCTAAATAATCTTTGGCTTGGCAGGAAATTGAAATCATAAAGAAAAAAAAAGTTATCTATTTGTCCATCCATCTCTCTCTATAAAATCTACTTAAAATGAAAATTTGGAGCACCTGGATGGCTCAGTCGGTTAAGAGACCAACTCTTGGTTTCCACTCAGGTGGTGATCTCAGGGTTGTGAGATAGAGCTCGGAGGGGCTCCACACTCAGTGTGGAGTCTGCTTATGTTTCTCTCTCCCTCTACCTCTGCCCCTCCGAATCTCCCATGCATGTGCATTGTCCTCTCTCTCTCTCAAAAATAAATAAGTAAATCTTAAAAAAAAAATGAAAATTTAAGATGAGAATCATTACCAGTGTAACTACTAGTCCACATATTGTTATACGTGGAGCAAACATATGTGATAAAAGATAATGAGATTTGTTTTAAAGAACATATCCATATATACCATGTTGTATTTCTATTTCAAGCACAGGAATAAAGGAATGGGCATATTTCATTTTAGCCCCAAATGGTGAGTTTGCTTCTAAACAAAAATGAAGAATTTTATAATTTTTTTTATAAGAAGTAAAAGAACTTCTGGAAACCTTCTTGTCAGCACTAAAACTGTTAATGCATAAATCCTTTTCCATTTTTGAGCAGGAGATTTCATTCTTCTCTAATTCTGCTTAGGATCCACTTTAGTAATACTTTCTGCCTTAGATTAATTACCCTGATCTAATTCATTTAGTGGAGGACAGCTGTGGTACGTGGGTTGCCCACTGATGTATTGTGTTAAATGACGCCCATCTGTCATTGCAGCATATCAGCATGGATTCAGTGTCATCCACTTCATTGGTTCTGCTGAGATGTGAAGTACAGCTACAATGTTTACTACTGTTGTTAATTTAATATCTACACCTTTAATAACCTGACTGCTGTCACTGGCTGAACAATGATACATGATGGCCAGCAAAGAACCAGATAGAAAGCATTAAGTAGACAGCACAGCAGACCCTCTGGTACAGTTAATTAGAACACTTCTGGGCAAAGTTGCTACTGGGGGCCTTGTAGCACATTCTCTTGGGAAATTCTTTATTGAGAAATAAAGTTAAAAGGATCCATGTTAATAGCAATTTTGACAAATGTAATCATTAATCTGGTCTCTTAAAACAGAATTATTCTTAATAGTTCTTTTATCTTTTAAATAGTTCAAATGGATCATTTTTTCCACATTCTTTTGTTCTTACTTTACCTCCACTCCCTAAATTTGAAATATATGCATTTCCTTGGATTTGGCTGATACAAATGTATTACACCAAATCTAACATTTTGAATTTAAAATTTTCCTTCTTGTTTAAAGTACCTTAACCCAAAATTTATTGGGAAGATCCAAGAATTCAAAAGTATACATATTATGTATAATACTTGATTTTGTTTTCAAAAAGAATAATTAAATATTAGTATATTTATTCGACATGTATATCATTGTATAACATACGGTAAAAAGAAAATTAAAAAATATGCAACATGCATGTTTAAGTTCTAAATATATTAAAAGATGATTCTATAAAATACATGAAATTGTATAAAAATATCGATAGAACAGGAATATAAAGATAGGTAAATTTTTATTTTAATACTTCTAAAATATTGGGGAAAAATTAGCTAACGAGAAGGTAATTTGTTTTTCTATTTCATTTTAGTTCTAATTTTTCATATTTTTTATGTTAATGTATCTGATTTACATTATATTCATATTTGAACCTTTCAAAAATGTCAATCTCTTTTTCAAATTTTTCCTCTACTCCCTGCTTTGAATAAAATTTGGCCACCCCCAATGCTTATATTACATTATTTCCCAATAGATTCTACTCCACTCCCCCAGGATCTATGCACTCAGGTTTGAGAGATGGAATCAATTTCTCAGTAATACTCAAGTACCACCTATACAATTATTCTTCTACCTTTGTTTGCATATAGATTTCTCTTTTAAGGCTTATGCCATCTGGATAAACTATCTTCTACCCCTCTTTATTTCAATTCCTTGGTCTATTCCAAGTACTAAGATCAAACTATTTCAAAGTAACTTAACTGTGCCCCAGAAAAAAGCTTGAGAATATTAACCAAAACAAAAAGCAAGATTACCCATCACACACAAAAAAGTAAAATTTGCAATGCTTGACATTTACAGACAGTTATTATTTTTTGCTGATGCTTTTGCAAAAGTATTCCTGCAAGTGTTTCATCATCAAGGAGATTCATGGAAAGGACTTTAGCAAGTACAGGTTTCTGAAAGCTTTCAGGTCATACTACTGAACTGGGTAAGAATGTACAGGACTCTAAGGGTACAACTGGATTCATAAAACTAACAAAAGATCAAGATCTTTTGTGGGTAAATAATGGATAGAGAGGAATATAGTTTCTATGACTTTTGTTTGAGACACTGTTGGTTCTTTAATGTTTTATTTTTTCCAGATTTAATGAAAATAAATTTTTTTCTCTTTTCTCTTAAGGTATCAGCAATTTGATAAAGTATACCTCTGTGAACAAAGATGAAGCAATTATTTTTTTCTCTATCTTATCCCTCCAGAATTTATAAATTCCGGTTAGTATTATTTTTATGGCAATATAATTATTTGCATAAGTTCAATAGCAAAACTATTACAAAGCTCTAGTAACTAGAATGTGATGGTATTGTCATAAAAACAGACACACAGACCAATAAAACAGAAAGAAAGCCTACAAATAAATCCACACATATATGGCCAACTGATTTTCAACAGAGGTGCCAAGAATACACAATGACAAAAGGATAGTCTCTTCAGCAAATGGTGTTAGAAAAGCTGGACATTCACATACAAAAGAATAACATTGGACTTTTGTTTTATACCAAACACAAAAATAAAATCAAAATGGATTAAAGACTTAACCACAAAACTTGAAACCTAAAAAGGCCAAGAAGAAAATGTTAAGAGAAAATGTTCTCGACATCAGTCTTGGCAATGATTTTTGGGATATGACGCCAAAAGCACAGGCAACAAAAGCAAACAAAACAAAGACAAACAGACAAACAAATAAAAAAAATAAGTGGGACTACATCAAACTCAGAAGTGTCTGCACAACAAAGAAAACAATCAACAAAATGAAAAGGCAATCTACAGAATGGGAGAAAATATTTGCAAGCCATATATACAAGATGGGGTTAATATCCAAAATACATAAGAAACTCTTAAAACTCAGCAACTAAATCAAAACAAAACAAAACCTCAATTTAAAGACCGCCAAAGGACATGAAGAGACTTTTTCCAAAGAAGATATAAAAGTGGCCAACAGGTACATGAAAAGGTGCTCAATGTCACTAATCATCAAGGAAATGCAAATTAAAACCACAACGAGATATCATCTCACACCTGTTAGGATGTCTATTATCAAAAAGCCAAGAGATAAACGCTGGTGAGGATGTGGAAAAAAAAGAGAACCTTTGTTCACTGTTGGTTGGAATGCAAATTGGTACAGTCATTATGGAAAACACAGAAGGCTCCTCAAAAAACTTAAAAATACCTAGCAAGGGGCGCCTGGGTGGCTCAGTTGTTAAGCATCTGCCTTCGGCTCAAGTCATGATCCCAGGGTCCTGGGATCGAGCCCCACGTCAGGCTACCTGCTCATCGGGAAGCCTGCTTCTCCCTCTCCCACTCCCCTGGCTTGTGTTCCCTCTCTCACTGTCTCTCTCTCTCTCTGTCAGATAAATAAATAAAATCTTTTTAAAAAAATAGTACTACTATATGATTCTACAATCCCACTTCTGTGTATACACCAAAGGAAATGAAGTCAATATCTTGAAGAGTTAGATATCTGCACTCCGATGCTCACAGTAGCATTATATGCAATAGTCAAGATATTAAAACAACATAAATGTCCTTCAACTGATAAATGGATTAAAAAATGTTGTATACTTACACAATGGACTTTTACTCAGCCTTAGAAAAGAAGGAAATTCTGTCATTTGTAACAACATGTATGAATCTGGAAGACATTATGCTATGTGAAATAAGCCAGACAAAGAAAGATAAAAACTGAATGATCTCACTTATTTGTGGAATCTAAAAAAAGTCAAACTTGTAGAAACAAAGAGTAGAATGGTGGTTAGCAGAGGCTGGAGGGTCTCAGAAAACAGGGAGATGTTGGACAAGGGTGTAAACTTTCAGTTAGAAGATGAATAGGGGCGCCTGGGTGGCTCAGTCATTAAGTGTTTGTCTTCAGCTCAGGTCATGATCCCAGGGTCCTGGGATGGAGCCCGCATCGGGCTTCCTGCTCTGCGGGAGGCCTGCTTCTCCCTCTCCCACTCCCCCTGCTTGCGTTCCCTCTCTCACTGTTTCTGTCAAATAAATAAATAAAATCTTTAAAAAAAAAAAAGAAGATGAATAAATTCTGGAGATCTAATATACATATGGCAATTCTCATTAATAATAATGTAATGTATATCTGGAATTTGCTAAGAGAGTAAATCTTTTTTTTAAGACTTTGTTCTTTGAGTACTTTTTTTTTATTATGTTATGTTAATCACCATACATTACATCATTAGTTTTTGATGTAGTGTTCCATGATTCATTGTTTGCATATAACACCCAGTGCTCCATGCAGAACGTGCCCTCTTAAATACCCATCACCAGGCTAACCCATCCCCCCACCCCCCTCCCCTCTAGAACCCTCAGTTTGTTTCTCAGAGTCCATAGTCTAAGAGAGTAAATCTTAAGTGTTCTAACTACACACACACACAGACACACACACACACAAGAATAACTATGTTTAATAATGGATATGTTGATAAGTTTAGTTGTGGTAATCATTTCACAATGTATACATATATCATCAAGTTGTACAACTTAAAATATATACAATTTTTATCTGTCAATCTTACATACCTCAAGAAAGTTGAGGAAAAATTAAATTCAATTAAAAAAATGTAAAAACTCCCAAACTAACTAAATAAATAGATAGGGTTTGTAAATTTTTGACTCCTTCAAGAAGTATGAAAGATTTTGGTCATTACTGTATATACATAAGCATCAGTCCTTCAAAACATGCTGAAAATGATAAATATTAAAATTTAAAAATTTTTATTCTATTTGGTAATAGCATCACTTAGATAATTGAGTTTAGAAAGGTCTTTATGTATAAAATAATTTTATTATATTGTATTGTAAAATAATTTTAAATTTGACAAAGTCAAATTTATCCACTTTTTATTCTACAAATGGTACTTTTGGTGTTGTACCTACAAAATCTTTAATTCAAGTTCACAAAGATTTTTTTCCTATGTTTTATTCTAGAAATTTAATAGTTTTAGGTTTTTAAATTTATGTCTCATTTTGAGTTAATTTTTGTATATAATTTAAGACAGATCAATATTCATTTTTTTGCATAATGATGCCCAAATGTTCCAGTACCATTTGTTGATGGGACTACCTTTCTCCACTGAATTGCTTTTCTACCTCCATGTCTTCCTGCCATCTTGGCCAGGCTGGCTTCTCAGCTTTGACACTCATAACTGCTCCATTCAGGAATTTTCAGGACCCTGTTCAGCCAAGGTCTGCCTCTGTCAAGTACATTCTAACTGCATGTCTCAGATGCTTGAAAAGGTGAAGTACTATTGTGGTGGTTTACAACATTCCTTTCACTAAATGATGTCCGGGACTTACATGATTCCATCTTCTTATGTCTTATTATTGGTAAGTATACAGCTTCGGAAATTATATGTAGATTGTAATCCAAAATACAATGCCCTATTTAAAACATGCATGTTGCGCATGTTGTGTGTGTGTGTGTTTGTGTGTGTGTGTGTGTGTGTGTGTGTATGTAATGTTTATAGATAGTTCCAGGTCAGTTAACCATGCTGACTTGACTTAGGCAATACAGTATATTGTATTGGTTCATTACATAAAATGCATATACTGCTCATGTGTTGGCTCTAGTAAACTTGTAATTCCAGGGTTTGGAGCCTGGTTCTATCAGTTGTTGACAGCATGGCCACTGTTAATCTCCTAAATTTCTTTGTGCACTATTTCATCATCTGAAAAATAAAGATTATTTTACTTATCTTTGAAAATAAATTCATTATAGAAATTCTATAAAATAGTTCCTACATTAGCTCATGGCATAGTATTTAGCATACAGTGAAGCAGTCAGTATATTTAGTATGTAAAATTATTATCATCACTAACATTACTTTTATATATGCTATGTGTATATGTATATATATATACACATAGCATGATTTTGAATTCTACCAAGCCATAACAAAGTCCACTGTTTCTCAGTGTAAAATTTAACTTGAGACACCAATAAAGCAGACTGAGTTTATTGATGCCAGAGACATTAGGACTGGGATTTAATGAGCTCTGACACTGACTAATTGTGATGTTGCATGCTTTACCTAGCTGTTTGGATATAGGAGATGTGCCCCCTCAACCACCACCAACACGTTCCAATTTTGCATTCATCTCTCATATATTTATATAATATATAGAAAATATTGTGTTTTCTTTCAAAACATTCAAGCTGTAAACTTCCCAAATAATAAGACATAAGAAGATGCAGAAAAGGCATAAAGGGTAAATTTCATGGTACCAGTTGTGTCAAATATTTGATGTACAGCCTGTACTGAGGGTCCTGCCACAAGAAGAAAAGTCTGGGGGGCAGGGGGCAGGAAGCACTCTTTATAGGTGGGGGATGTCAGTATATATTATCCTCATTTGCAGGGCTGGACATGGACATCATTTAGTGAAGGGAATGTTGTAAACCACCACAATAGTACTTTACCTTTTCAAGCATCTGAGACATGCAGTTAGAATGTACTTGACTTTTTTTCCTTCCTACCTCAGGACTTTTTAAAGCAACAGTGTAACAGCTCAAGAGTCCTAAGTATTCCTTATATTCTGAATCTAATTTTCCTCACTTAATAATGATAACAGCAACAGCTAACACTTATTAAATGCTTATTATATGCCAAAAACTATGCAAGGATTTTTTATAAACATCATTTTATTTATTTCTCAGGACACTTTATAGATTAGACAGTATTGACAATATCCAAAGACTGAAACAGAGAGGTTCAGTGACTTTTCTAACATTACAGACTGAAAGCAGCAGTCATACTCAAGAGGCTGAGGGCTAAACTACTATCTTATACTGCCCCAGTAATTCTTCACTTTTAAAATAAAAGGCTTTTTTAGTAGCAAATACCACCAACGCAATTAAGTTACCAGCAATTGAAGTGGGAAAGGAATGACTAAGAAAGAAACAAAACAAAACAAAACAAAACGAAAAAAACAGGAGGTGGAAACAGAATAGAAACAGGCTTATACGATGTATTTTTAGTGGGTGTCATCAACAATTGCCTTGGAAAGCACTTAATCCTACTCGTACCCCAGAATGGCTACCATGAAAGATGAAGGATTAGATTGGGCATTAGAGAATGAGGCATGGAAATAACCCTTCCAATTAAATTAATCAACTGGAAAATCTGCCCATTCTTCACCCCTCAGGCTTATAAATTCTTAAAAAGAGGTGAAAAGGTTGGGAAACTTTTATTATAAAATACATTGTTTTTCCCCCAGCTTTAATGAAGTATAATTGTATATGAAATTTTATATATTTAAGGTATATAACTTGATATTTTGATATATATGTACATTGTGAAATAACACAATCAAGCTAATTAACATATCCACCACTTCATTAACATATCCATCACCTCACATAGTTAATGTGTCTTTTCTTTTTCTTTGTATGTGCTGTGAAACACTTAAGACCTACCCTCCTAACAAATTTCTGGTATATAATACAATATTGATAACTATAGTCTACTTATTCTTTGTGAAGAACTTTACATTTTATTGCCATTATTTTCTTGACTTGTCTCCCCACCGGTTTTTTTTTTTTTCCTTTTCATCTTTGCAGATACAAAATCCACCACAGAGAGCATATAGTAGATGTTCAATAAATTTTCGATAAATATATTAATAGCTGGGAGAATAAATATTTATTAAGGCCAAGTTCAATGTTGAGTTCTAACTTTATTTTAGATTATAGTGAATTCCTAAATCATAATGTTCTCATTCTCTTGTAAGATAAAATACAGAGCTGGCACACTAATAGGCCAAAAACCCAGTGCTCTCTTTTACTGGTCCTTTCATTCCTTGATGATATTATCAGGTCTGCTGTTCATATTCATGCTCTGTCCCTGCTACTGTATTACATCAGGAGGCACAAGATGCTTGGGTGTCCGACTTTGGAGATACTAATGTTAATCAGCTCAAACAGTTCATGACAGCCTGATCTCTCTGTTAGGTTTCCCCATAAGCTTTTCTTTCTTTCTTTCTTTCTTTTTTTTTAAGATTTTATTTATTTATTTATTTATTTATTTGACACAGAGAGAGAGAGACAGCAAGAGAGGGAACACAAGTAGGGGGAGTGGGAGAGGGAGAAGCAGGCTTCCTGCTGGGCAGGGAGCCCGATGCGGGACTCGATCCCAGGACCCTGGGATCATGACCTGAGCCGAAGGCAGACGCTTAATGACTGAGCCACCCAGGCGCCCTCCCCATAAGCTTTTCATCTTTTTTTGTGTGTATATTAAACTTATTACTAGTGCCCGAATCTATTATTTTACTGTTAATGATAATTGATCTAATTCTGTCATTTTTTTTACAAATTAGCAGAAATTCTTCTCTTTTACTTTGATCTTTTATTTATTTATTTTTTAATCAACTAGCAGAGCTGGTTTTATGGACATGCAGCCTAAAGTCACACAGAACCCAATGTTCTGAAGGATCCCATGCTTGGTTCAATTCTCTGAAGTTGCCAGCTTGAAATCTTAGTTTTTGAACAAGGAATCCTAAATTTTCATTTTGGGCCCAATTCCTCAAATTATGTACCTATTCCTGTCAACTGGCACTATTTTGGCTACACTGAAATGGAGTTCATAGAAAAACAGAAAGATGAAACCCCCCCTTTTTTTTAAGGCGGGGGGTGGGAGGGGTGCAGAGGGAGAGGGAGAGAGAGAATCTTAAGCAGGCTCCATGCCCAGGGCAGAGCCCCACGCAGGGCTGTATCTCATACCCTGAGATTCTGACCTGAGCCGGAATCAAGAGTTGGTTGCTTAATCAACCAAGCCACCCAGTTAAATTTTCCTTTTAATTGACTATTTCCAGAGAGAGGACTTGGAGACCTAGATACTTACAATGGTAATCAAAGGTTTTCTGCCTTTCCATTTTTTAATATTTAGAATAATCAAATGTGTTGATTTTATATATAAACAGTTTGAAAATCAATTGTATTGATTATTCTTTTTTGAACAAATTGTCCCATCATTGGTCCATAAGAGTCTCTTCTTCACATTGGCTTTTGTGTTCTTTTGGTACAGTGTTATTCGTCTTAAGTAGGTTTCTTTCTTTCTGGTGACAACTAAATGTCCCAGATTCATCGTGCACATTTTTCATCTCAGAATTTATTTTACTATTATTTCATTGCAGTATGGTACTTTTCTTCCAAGGAGCCCTGAAACATTTTAATCGAGAATTGTATTTAGAGATGATAACTCAGGAATTTGGTGTGCTCATTACTATTTGATTGTCAATGTTTCCATTTGGTTTTAGTAGAAGGGCTAAAAAAATATGTATTATTTATATGTGCATATACATGTATGTATATGTATACTTAAAATCCATGCTTATTCTGAATATTTAAAATATTATACACTTTGAAATGTCTCCAAAACATAAGTAAATGCCAATTGGACACATTCTTCCTTAGAAATTCAGAATTGAATGATCCCATTAAATGTTCTGTAAGTAGCAGAAATCAGCTGTTTATCCCTTGTTTCATGCATTTGGTCTGGAATTGTAATCTGCAACAGTAGCAAATTCATATTCTTTCCCTCCTTATTTAAAGAATACAACAACATCTGAATAGATGATTGTGACCTGCTTATAAACCACAGTTTATGGAGATGAATTTGTTCTTTTAAGCTGCTTTGTTTGGTTTTGAATGCATTCCGAGGGAAGAAAAGTTGAGTTTCTGCTGTAAATAAAGCAGGCTACAGTAAATGAGAACAGCTTACTCTGTTGTATAACTATGTATTTTTTTTCCTCTTGAGATTTATCACTGGGGACTGAGAACATATCACTGCAAAACATATAAATAATTCCTATAAGTTATCAAATTATTTTGAAGCTAAGTTTAAAGCCAACATTGTCCCTCCAAAAAATAAAATTAAACAAATATAGAATGAAGCAAAATATAAATTTCCACAACTTATAAGCAAAAATTTAAATAAATATTAATTTAATAATTTTTAATGGTAAGCTATAGTCACCTGTAAATATACAACTTATTCTCTTTTTTTTCCCCCCCAACATCTTAATAAAAAATCAGAATTTGGTAGAGGCCAATATCCTTAGGGAGTGCAGCATTACACACTATGGTAAACATAAAAATGAAGATATCTAATTGGTTATTTTTAAAATAAGTTTTATGTCTGTTTCCCCAAAGAGCCACAACATAGTTTCTTCAACAATCGTTATGACACTCGGTATTGTTTTATATGAATAAACTTTTCTCACCTTGCTGCCCAATCATTTGATTCACTTTCCCCTAATCTCATCCATTTAATCATGATGTGCTTTAAATTCTGAAATTTACATTTCCTTGAGCAGAAGAAAAAAACAAACCTAAAGAAGCAGAGGCTTAGATGAACCAATTCACCATGTCTATTAATGTGGGGTTATTCTTTCGAACTTACATATTCCTAGCTTCTACCACCATGCTGTATACACATGTAACCAATGTGTAAATTCTCCTGGTCTGAGAGTAAACTACACGTAGATCTGTTCTCTGGGTGATATAAAATATTGAACTATCTTGATCACTATAAGAGAAATAGTAGGAATACTTTGACTTGTAAATTAGAATTTATCACTCCCATTCCAGTTGTATTCCCAATGTTCTATGTCATTTATGGATGGGTTATAACTAAATAGGGATGAGTTACAAAAGTTCTCTGGGCCAGTGTCTTCAAAAGTAAAATGAAAAACCAAGGTTTAAAATAGTGTAAATTACAAAATAATTAAATTCCATATATCAAATTTCCATAGAAAATATATGACCTTGATGGGGTGCTTGGGTAGCTTGGTTGGTTGTATGTCCAACTCTTGATTTCAGTTCAAGTCATGATCTCGGCTTCATGGGATCAAGCCCTGCCTCTAGCTCCTAGATCAGTGGGAGTCTTCTGGAGATTTTTCTCTCTCCTTCTACCTCTGCTCTCCTCCCAGCTCTCTCTCTCTCAAATTAGTAAATAAATCTTAAAAAAAAAAAAAAAAAGAAAAGAAAATATATAAATATATGACCTAGAGATAATCTCACTGGAGTTATGAAGTATTTTTTAAGCAAGATCACTAGTTCCCACACTTTAATGCCTAACGGAATACAATACAAGTCTCTGTAAGACTAAAACAGACCTATTATTATTGCCTAATAATTCTTTTTTTAAATAGTACAAAGGGATTATTCTTAGGGAAAATGACTCTGTCATCCTTAGACCTTTCTATATATAATATGTTAAGGACTGTGTAAGTAACATGGTTTTGCTAATTTGGGTATTTTGGGAGGATGGTATTTTTTTCCCATTTTTACTATGTAATATTTAATACCTGACTTGATATTGGTTTTGAACTTTCTCTTATTTTGGGTTCCTTAGAAGCCAACCATGATATAAGCACCAGTGAGGTAGTAGAAAAAGTAAAACAAAGAAGATTGAAAGGCCAATAAAATGTGCACTAGGAGGGTTGAGCAACTGGGCTCCATTTTGTGAAGGAAGCTGAGTAACTATATAGAACGTGCTTCAGTAATGTCTCACCAAGAATGGGGAAGCAGTGGTATTTATTCCACCCACACTTTCTCTCATTAGTTGAGGGAACTTCTAGCCAGACTTTTAGCCAGTAAAAAGTAAAACTGAGAGAGAAAATAAATATTATCAACATCAGAAATGAGAGAGGAGGGGTGCCTGGGTGGCTCAGTCAGTTAAGCATCCGCCTTCGGCTCAGGTCATGATCCCAGGGTCCTGGGATCGAGCCCCACATCGGGCTCCCTGCTCAGCGGGAAGTCTGCTTCTCCCTGTTCCTCTGTCTCTCCCCCTGCTAGTGAACTCTTTCTCTCTTTCTCTGTCAAATAAATAAATAAAATCTTAAAAAAAAAAAAAAGAAATGAGAGAGGAAACATCATTATATAATTCTACATACAGTAAAAATATAGTAAGAAAATATCATGCATACCTTTTTGCCAATAAATTTGACAACTTAGATGGAATGTACAAATTCCTTGAGAGACACAAACTTAAGTAGAGATAGAAGTAAAAAGAAAATAACACCTTCAGTGTTGAACAGTTGGAATAGAGGTACAGGGAGGAAAAGGAAGAATATTAGTAAGAGAAGAGGAAGAGTATGTGAGAAAAACGGGAAAGATCTTCGAAGATGCAACATCACACAAATCAAAAGAAAAAAATTTCCACAATATGATAAAATATTTAAACATGTTTAACGATAATAGTGTTTGACAAGTTATGGCTGACCTCCAGGAGAATGGTTTCAGTAGAATAGTCCCTTACTACTACTACTACTATTACTACTAGACACCAAATTAGAACATCTCAAAGAATAAACAAACAGCGGGGCAGTTGAAGCAACAATGTCTAATGTACAATTTCAAGAAATGTATTTATTAATTAAAGCTTAGAGAAGGGTAACTTAAGGGAAATCAGGGTCAAGGAAGTACTTTGATAGCCGATTTTCCATTCATTCAGTATCACTTAGAAATGTCTCTGTTGTATATACTATGTGCATGACAATTATATTTACTCAACCAAAACTGAGGTATGTTTTCTGAAAATTAATATTATGAGTCAATACATATATCAGAGTCAATTTGGGAGATGTATTACTGGATGAACAAATGTTTGCATTTCTGCAATAGTCTGAAGATTTATGGGAATAATGAGATCATTCTGGGAATATAAATTGGCCTACAAAACCAAAATACAAAATTGCTATGACTGTATCCTTGGCATTTTTCTACGTGGTGTTGAATCAGCAAAGAATTAAATGTTTTCTTTGCCTTTAGGATATTACAGAGGCAGAAACCTAGACAAGCATATACAACATACTGTTTCAAGTATTGGCATGGTTCTCAGAAGCCTACCTCTGGGGTTCATCAGAAAGAAAAATTAATTTTTCAAGAAGGAGTATACGTGAGCCATATGCATGAATGCTTTAGTTCACTGAGACCGGGAAATTGAAAAGTCAAGAGTGAATCCAGGAAGATAAGGCAGGCAAAGATCTCAGAAAGTCGAAAAGTTAAGTGTGAGGATTTACCCTTCCCAATAACCAAGTGACATTTGTGTTAAAGCAGTAGAAAATATAACAGCAAACATCTTGGGGGCAACCATGGAGATACTTGGAAAAGTGTTTCAGAGAAGAAAGCAAAAGACAAACTTGCTGAGGTTCCCAGGAACCGTATCTACTTTTTGTAATTAAGCACCTGTTTCCTTTTCTTGACTCTAAGAGTAAGATCTAATACCTAACTAGTTCTCTGACCTAAAGCAATTATGACTCACTTTGCCCCCACCCTCCAAAATACCTTGTACTCTCTAATTCAAACATACTAGATTTACTTTCATTTTCTTGATATAGTCATGACACTCCAGACATTTTCAAATGCACTATAATATATAAATATATATACA
Organism: Phoca vitulina; assembly: GCF_004348235.1. Lineage (NCBI taxonomy): Eukaryota > Metazoa > Chordata > Mammalia > Carnivora > Phocidae > Phoca > Phoca vitulina. The sequence goes on from NW_022589707.1 coordinate 57,059,939, forward strand.
TTTATAATTTTTTTTTAAATTTTAAGACTTCACAATTGCCATCTTCTCTTCATACAACATTCCTTCATACAGCATTTCTTTCACTAACTCACTCTCCCTTTACCTAGAGCATTCGATGGGATATAGATCAACAAATACAGATCAAAACACAGATCAAGTTAAACAAGATTGAAAATTATCTTACCAGTTCAGAGTTGGTATGTAAACCCTTGTCTCTGAGGTAATCTGTAGATGTAGACTCCTAACTTGTAGACCTCTCAATTTACAGCATTGCCACAGAATGGAAGATGGAGGAAATGTTACTTTACCTCTTTTTACTTGGCACAATTTTCTTTACATTCCATTCACAAGAACTTAAGTTATTAGTTACCTCCAGATGCAGAGGACACTGGAAAAGTCATCTTTATTCTTTACAACCATGTGTCTAGCTAAAAATCAAGGTTCTCTTGAATTATGAACAAGAATAGGAGAAAATATTGGGGCATGATTAGTTGTCTCTACTATATTCTATTCTTAGATTATCTAAATATTCAAATGTGTACTTTTATGCCAAACAGAACACATTTCCTCTCCACCTTGCCAAGGAGACTACCACCCAAGCCCATTTAGTGACTACATCTATTTCAAAGTCCAGGGTGATGCACTATTTTCTCCATCAGGAGGGGATGGGGCTTTCATGATCTAGAAAATTATAAAATAAGAGCACTTTGTCCCCCTCATACCAAGATACAACAATGGAGTAGAAAAAAAATAAGCACAATAAAAATTTACATTCCAAAAAAGGAAAAGTGGCCAACACAGGAATGGACAGTAATGATGAAATCCTATTGCATGGTGATTTCATCAAGAAATATTTTTAAACTTGAACACTATATTCCTTTATTTTCTGGCCTATGTGCTCTACTCACTTCCTTCTCAAGTTAATGATGGCACCATGAGGCCATTTGAAATAATAGCCTTGATTGGGAAGTAAAACTTCAATTTGATTTTTGTCAGTGGTCTGGTTCTCATAGATTGACAGATAATCTTAACAGGAGATGGTCAAAAAGTTTGGGAAACATGTTTATCTTCTTTTATGCTACCATTTTGGTAACACAGACATTGACTTCAGAACTGCAAGTAGTTGGTTTTACCAATGTGGTATCTTTAAGTTAGCAGGTTCTAAGGTAATTTAGACATATAAAGTTCATGACAGTGGATGAATTTACATTAATTGATTACTATCCACTTACTACATAGTTAAACACTAGCAGTACTAGCCAGAGAGGGATAAATTAGGAATTTTGGAATAAAAGTATTTATATTCTACATAATATAATAGGAATTAGAGATTATGAAGTGTCAATATCAAATATGTAGTTTGACTCATACATCTTATACATGCACAAACTGCCTAGCCTAAGTCTAGTTTCAAACTAAAATCTCATTCCGTATCTAGTGCAATTTCTACTATAATGCACCATTGCACAATTACTTGTCTAAATAACATTGTCCTGAACTTGATATGTTTTAAAAGTTTCATTGTATAATGTACAGTTTAAAAATTAGTTGGCAGTGAATTTCTGTGCTCCAGTCTGTTTCTCTGGTATAGCGTACCTTTGATTTCTTAGGATTAAATATATTGAAATAAGAAAAATTATTAAAGGTTAAGAACTGTGTTATTCATTATAAATTTTCATTGTACTATAATGAAAAATGAAAAAGCAGATTAAAAGCTGATTTAAAAATTAATCCTTAAATCTCTTCTTCAAGTGATTTTGGTTTTCAATTAATAAGATGAGATTTTAAGATTTCATATTAAGTACAATGAGATTTGTGTTACTGTCATGGTTGTTGTTGCAAATAACCTGGGTTTAGTTTACTTTAAAAATGAAAATAATCCTTGAATCCCATTTCACAAAGAGATTTCGTTAGTAGGAAAGAGAAGTTATTAATCTGCATATTACTTACACTGTTTTGCCCTTGGAAACATTATATAGGTCTAAGCTAGAAAAAAATTGAATAGTCAAAAATAAAAAAAAATATTTGCAAAGTCAGGAATGAAGTTCTAGGGAACACTGATATTCTGGCAAAATGATTACCCTGTATGCACAGTTCACAACCTCACTTAATTACTTCCAAAATAACCTTGTATCAGATGCCAAATTTGACCTTTTTAGAAACCACTTGAGAACAATATTGAGTTTCAAGTTCAAAATATGTAGCAAATTAAAAAGTCTGCATACCATTTTAGAAGATATGCATAAGGACCTTCTTTTCAGGGAGTAAAAACACCATTAACCTTTAAAATAAAAAATAGTCATAAATAAATATTTTGCAACTTTATTTGCTGAGGATTTATTTATCATCTCCTATAAGATTAGCACTGTACTGAGCTAGGGAGTGCATACTTGGAGAAGCATTTGTGAAGTAATCCTACCTTCAACGAGTTTACAATATGTTCATGCAGACATGATCCAAGACTTATGAGATCTACTAGTTACCAATCATTTTCTAAGTAAATATAAAGGTAAAGTAAGGAAAGATCAAAAGTGGTACTAGGTAGATCTGGATCTTAATATTGAGTCCTTTGTTTATTAGTTGTGCAATTTTCTACAACTAAGTTAACCACTGTGTCTCAGTTTTCCTATTTATAAATTGAGGACAATGATAACTATTTTTTTTTTAAATTTTTATTTATTTATTTGAGAGAGAAGAGAGCAGAGTGAGAGCACAAGCAGGGGGAATGGCAGGCAGAAGGAGAAGCAGGCTCCCCACTGAGCAGGGAGCTCCATTCAGGACTTGATCCCAGGACCCTGGGATCACGACCCGAGACAAAGGCAGATGCCCAACCAACTGAGCCACCCAGGTGCCCTGACAATGATACCTATCTTTCAGTATTATTGTGAAAGCAAACATAATATTTTTAGTATGTAGTGGTTAGTGAGTATTTAGTTAACAAAGAATATAGTGAAAATATTATCTTGTAGATGATATGTGCAAAAGATAAATTGAGAAAGAAGTTAAAAATCATCTTGTGCTATAATGGTGGTATATCCACACATGAAATCCAGGTGCAGTTTTGAGTGCTTAAAACAAATACTTAACAGGTATTTGGTACTATTATTATCTGATTTTGCAAAGGAGAGAACTGAGTCACAGAGTTTAATGATTTACCTTAAGTTCAGCAGCTAAGAAGTAAATAGATGGGATTTGAACCCCAAAACAAAGACAGAGTTTGAACCTTTAACTGACATGTCACACTGCTTCTTCTTCACATTTAATAAATTAAGAAACAGAGATTTATGCATTTTATTTAAAATTGTGTACAGCACAATAAGTAGAACTATACCGTATTCTTTAAACTAGTCAGGCATTTAAGGAAGGAAAAAAGAAAAGCACAAGAATGCCACATGTCATATAGAAAAATGAAACAAAATATAGCAAGAGTCTTTTAAAAAATGAAAACTTAAGAGGAATAAATTAGTGCAAAATATAGTTCATTTTAAATAAATGCAAATAGGGCGAGCTCACCTATGAACAAAAACAAGGAACCTTTTAGAATTCATTAAAAGATTTAAAAAAACTCTACAACTTTACACTTTGTTGTTAAATGACTCAAATATTTTAAAAGTAAACTATTAGCAATTTCATGAATTACAGGCAACCTAAAGAACAGGCTAATGAGATAAAACCAGGCAATTCTTTCATTTCCTGAGACCTGAAACTAGAAACCCTGATGGTTTCTATTGACTCTGAAGTTTGCTTACTTCAATTAAACTAGTTTGTATCTCCCTGCTCCGCGGGGAGCCTGCTTCTCCCTCTCCCACTCCCCCTGCTTGTGTTCCCTCTCTCACTCTCTCTCTCTCTGTCAAATAAATAAATAAAATCTTAAAAAACAAACAAACAAACAAAAAAACTAGTTTGTATCTCTGTAGCAAGGTCAACCAGTATTTCTCTTCCACTTTTCTTCTTTTCATCACAGCCAACCAGCCTGTTCCTCAAATATCTGAGAGCCAGCTTCTCCTTGACTCCAACTTTCTCACAAGTTAGAAATCAATCACTAGCTCCTGTACCCAAATATCTCCTAAATGCATAATCTTTACTACATACATGTTCACTCCACTATCACTGTATTTCATTCCATAAGTATAACGCAAGTTTGTTTTTAATTAGCCTTTTCTAATCCTGTCTTGCTCCCCAGCTTATATTTTTTATTTCTTCATTCAACATGATAAATCTAAACTAAATGCATACGGTATGCCAAGTATTTTGCTGGGTATTGGGTCCACAATGATGAATAAGTTATACATACTATCTGCCCTCAAAGAGTTCTCAGCCTGATAGGGGATACCTGTGTGCACACAGATACACAGCCCTACCACATTATTTAAGTACATAACAAGAGTTGACCAAGATGGCCTTAATGTTTCCCTCAGCTTGATCAAATTTAGACAGGCTTCTCCCTGCCTCTAGGCCCCTGGCTTTCCTTTCACTCAGACCTGACAGATCCAGGGGGCCTACGGACCTAGGCCCCTGACCTCCCTTTCCTCAGAGCATTTACTTTAGAGAATTCTGACCTTTAAAGATGTAAATCTTTTAAAAATCTTCTTGTGAGTTTTACCACCTAGGAATGTCTTTCTCAAGGTCCTGGGAACCATTCCTTGCCTGTTTAATTTTCTCAGGTGCAATTTTTGCTCTGACAGAGTTAAGAAAGAAACCATCTGGACCTGCTTTCAGTGGAGCCTTCATGTGGGTGGCAGCTTCCTTTCATCCTTTCGGGTTCAGTTCACATTATCACTTCCTCGGAGTGGCCATACCTAACATCATGTTCTTTTCATTTAGACTACTTATCTTGAGTAGTTAATACACAGTAATTTGTGTTTACTCATTTAATGCCCCAATGTTTACTACTGGACCATAATCCAAAATTCTACATGGTGTCTGTCTCACATCATTACTTCAGTTGTATGAACACATAAACCTGGACAATCTCAGATTTGGGACCATTTAATATGAGTGATGAGTAGGACTTAGGTAAAGGTGTTAGGGGTGAGGTGAGGTGAGAGTGTCACAAGAAGGGGAAACAATATGGGATTAACCTTGAAGCAATAATGAGCCTGATGCAATCCAGGAGCTTAATAATGAACGGAATGAGGTAGAGATTGGGGTAATAAAATACCACAAGAAGGGGTGCTGAGATAGATCAGAGCTAGACTGAACCAGGCAATACAGGTTAGAATGCAACTGAATTATGTTCCTGAAACATAAATCTAATTTTGTTTTTCTCTGCTTTAAATCAATCAAGTTTCTCATTTTCTTTAGAAACTCATAACATAACATGCAAAAGCCTTCATGTCCTATTTCCTATATGTCCAAGTTCTTTTTACCTTGTCCCTCAGGGTTCCAAACCTTCAGTTACACTAAACTGCTTATAGTTTGCCTACTATGCCAGGCTTTTTTCTAAAAATACTCTTGATGTATTGTTACTTCCTTAACTTTATTCTCAGCTAATGTCTATCATTTCGGAACAAGTGCCAGAGATTCCTGTAAGAATTCTTAAACACTCCCCACTGCATTTAGGTTAAATGGACTTCCCCTGTGCTTCTCAGCACTCATGTGACTTTCTCTACATGTACATCTCGCACCATTTTATACTTGTGGTTTCGCCTCTCTGACAACTACCACCTCTTCCCATACTACACAAGGACTCCTTGATCTTGCATTGTCTTTGTTTTCCCAATACTTCCCAGCATACCTGATATATAGTAGACATTCTAATTAATTAATCAATTCATGTTTGGATGAAGGGTTAAGAAAGGATTGGTACTTCAAAAAGATAAATGCTCCCCTATGTTTATTGCAGCATTATCTACTATAGCCAAGATATGGAAAGCAGCTCAAGTGTCCATCGATGGATGAATGGCCAAAGAAAATGGAGTATGTGGACTCAACAAAATATTAATCATAAGAGAGAATGAAATCTTGCCACTTGTGACAACATGGGTGGCCTAGAGGGTATTATGCTAAATGAAATAAGTTAGACACAGAAACACTAATACCATATGATTTCACGTATATATGTAAAAAATGAAATAACGAACAAGTGAATGAACAGATTTTTGCTTGTTTGGGTTTTTTTTTAAGATTTTATTTACTTATTTATTTGAGAGAGAGAGAGTGAGCATGAGCTGGGTGGGAGGGGCAGAGGGAAAGAGAGAAGCAGCTGCTTCACTGAGCAGGAATCCTGACCTGGGGCTTGATCCCAGAATCCCAAGATCATGACCTGAGCCAAAGGCATACAACCAAATGAGTCCCCCAGGTGCTCCACAAACAGATTCTTAAATAGTGAGAACAAACTGGTGGTTGCCAGGAGGGGAGGAAGGTCGGAGATGACAAAATAGGTGAAGGGGATTAAGCACTACAAACTTCCAGTTATAAAATAAATCAGTCAAGGAGATGAAAAGTACAGCATAAGGAATATAGTCAATAATACTGTAATACCATGATATGGTGACTACACTTACTGTGGTGAGCACTGAGTGATATACAGAATTGTTGAATCACTACATAGTCACTGTACACTTAAAACTAATATAACATTGTATGTCAACTATAGTTCAATAATTTAAAAAATAATAAAAAAATAAAATAAAATGGAGTCATATTTACTTTAAAAAAGAATTAGTTTCACAAAGGGACAGGGAAAGAAAGATTGCTCTGTCTGATTTTCACATTTGATCCTCTGTCTGATATTACCCTGAGAGAAAACCTATGCTTCTAGCATCTCTGCTACCCTGTGTGTAAAGTTCAGAGTTGAAATTATAATTTCATACTCAATACAGCATGCACAAATTGTTAATTGTTTAACTTAATAATTCTTGAATACTAGTAGTTGAATGAGTCTCAGGTGGTGATAGAAGGGATGGAGCCAAGAAAGCAGAATCCAGAAGTTTGTTTTCATTTCCTTTTGTTGTTTTTACAAATTACCACAAACTTAGTGGCTCAAACCAATACAAATGTATTGTTTTACAAAGTCCAAAATGGATCTTACTAGACCAAAATCATAGTATCTGCAGAGCTGCATTCCTTCTAGAAGCTCCAAGGAAAAATTTGTTCCTTCCCTTTTCCAGTTTTGAGAGGCTGCCTGCATTCCTTGGCTTGTGGCCACATCACTCAGACCTCTGCTCCCATCATCACATCTTCTTTGACTCTCTTGCTTTCCTTTTCCCTGATAAAGACTCTTATGATTACATTGGCCCACCAAATATTTAGGATAATCTCACCATTTCAAGATCCTTAAATCAATCACATCTGTAAAGTCTCTTTAAATTATGTTTATTAGTTACCAAGGGCTGTCATGACAAATTACCATAAACTAGGTGGCATAAAACAAAAGCATTTATTTTCCCACAGTTCTGGAGGATAGAAATCTAAAATGAAGGTATTGGCAGAGTCCGTTCTTTCTGGACAAAGGGAGTATCTGTAAAAGTACATCTGTTCTATGCCTCTCTCCTAGGTCCTGGTGGTTGCCAGCAATCCTTGATGTGCCTTGGCTTACAGTCTTCTCACTCACTCTAATATCTGTGTTCACATGGCTACCTTTGTCTATATGCATCTGTGTCTCTGTTTGCTCTTTTTAAAAGGACACCACACATTGGATTAAGGCACACACAAATCTAGGAGGACCTCATGTTAGTTAATTACATCTGCAAAGACCCTCTTTCCCACATTCTAAGGTTCCAGGTGCACATGAATTTTGGGGAATACTATTCAACCCAGTATACCATGTAAAGTAAGACAGTCACAGGTTCTGGGAATTAGGATGTGGATCTCTTTAGTGTTGATTATTCTGCCTACTACAAAAGCTAATGTCAAACTGAAAACAAAAGAAACATGTCAAGTGTGAGAATGAATATGTAGAAAGCAAAAACATTGAGAGCGGGGTATAGATGCCAGTCAAACAATACTGAAACAGGAGCATCAAGAGTTTTGTAGAACCAGAAAACTTTCTGGCAGCTGGTAAGAAGAATTCTTGTTTGCGGTAAGAATATTCACTGAAACAACTTGCCTGAGAGAGAAGGTTTTCAACTGGCATAGACACCTGGCCTAGGAAGTTGTGCCCAAAAGTCTTCTACTTAAATAATGCTACAGATACAAGAATAAGAAAGGAGGGGAGGAGGAAGATGACGGAAAAGGAGGAGGAGAAGAAAGGGGAGGAGGGGGAGGAAAGGAGAGGGAGGAGGAGGAGGGGGAAAATGACGGGGAGAGGAGGAGGAAAATGAGGGGGAGGAGGATAGCGCAAAGAAAGGGGAGGAGAATGACAGGAACAAAGAATGGGAGGAGAGCAGGAGAAACCTTAACACCAACATCATCATCAGGAAGGCCATCTGGGAAGACTAAGAACTGCATCTATTCTAGCAAGACCACTCGATCATTTCCGCTCAACATTCACAGCATCAGGACCACAATCAGCCTGAGAAATTATTGGGATTCACCCCATCATGCCTTACCTCTCCGCCTCAGGCAACACAAGAAGCTGAAGTCTCCCAAATCACCCTTCTTCTACCTAATTTTCACACTCTAATCTTACTTAGTCTTACACCTCTTGCACTCCCACAATTCTGGTGTGCATTTGTGAACTGATGACCTCTTGACAGCAAAAACGTTCTCACTCATTTTTTTGAATGTTCATTTTAATGACCTGTTCTAAGACTTGGCACTTCACTGAGGGCATTACTCCCCCTGTTTAAAGTAATGAGTGTTTTAGCTCAAGCATCCCTGAGACTGAAGGAGGAGTAAATGCCACTTCTTGCTTGTCTTACCATTTCTTTTCTTTTTTTTTTTTTTTTAAGATTTTTATTTATTTATTTGACAGAGACAGACACAGCGAGAGAGAGAACACAAGGAGGGGGACTGGTAGAGGGAGAAGCAGGCTTCCCACTAAGCAGGGATCCCGATGTGGGGCTCGATCCCAGGGCCCTGGCATCATGACCTGAGCCGAAGGCAGACGCTTAACGACTGAGCCACCCTGGCGGCCCTTGTCTTACAATGTCAGTTTGAATCATTTGCTTCATGTTTGGATCATGGCTTTCTTTTATTGGAGTGAGGGGCAGTGAGGAAATGGTGGTGGTTATTTCTAGTATCCTTTCTTTTCTTGTTTGATATATGTGCCTAATTGTATTCCAGTCTTTCCTAACTCTAAGTCATACAAAATAATATATTGAATTGTTGTCTTGGAAAACTTCATATTAGAACCCTCTTTTCCCCTTTTCTCTTTCAATTGGTTACTGCTGAATAGTACTGCCTAGGCATTATCCTAGGATTTCTTTTCAGTGATTTTCTGGATCAGAGCCATTATTAACCTGGATCTTACATTCTTTCTTCTTATTTACCATCATTTTGCTCAAGTACATTATATATCTTAGTATATATTACACATATTGTTTACATAATATATACCTTTGGTATTATACATATGAATGCATACAACTGTCATATCTATACCCTTATATATATCAATGTTATAAATTTGCTTTTGACTGATAAAGGGGTTTGTGACGGTACCCCCCCCACCTGCCCACCAAAATATGGCACTTTGGCATGTGGATTGTTTTTGAGTTGAAGGCAATGGAGACCCTGTGGGCTTAAGAGAAACTTTTCACCCTCTGTTAACTATATAGAAGAATATAATTATATTGGGCGTTTTTCCCAAAATAAGGGTTATTAGCAGAGATAAATTTTATCTGAGTGACCCATCAGGATAACAGGGCAAGCATCTAATTACCAAATAACAGTTCTCCTTACCACCCTATGAAGTGCATTCCTTTCCTCTGAAGTCCCAGACCGCTACCCCCTACTCCTTAGTTCAGAATGACATATATATCTCATTTTGCCTGTCTTTGGAATTTCCAGGTCTGTGTGGATTCCCTGTATATACATTATTAGATTTGATTTTCTCCTGCTAATCTGTCTCATGTCAATTTGATTCTTAGCCCAGCCAGAAGGACCTTTGAGGGCATAGGAATTCTTGCTCCCCACACTGACTCCTTTAGACCATGTCATTCATAATATACATATTTTTAAGTTTTTATTTAAATTCTAGTTAGTTAATATATAGTGTAATATTGGTTTTAGGAGTAGAATTTAGTGATTCTTCATCTATATATTAACACCCAGTGCTCATCACAACACATGCCCTCTTAATACCCATTACCCATTTAGCTCCTCCTCTGCCCATCTCCCTCCAGCAACCCTCAGATTGTTCTCTATAATTAAGAGTGTCTTATGGTTTGCCTCCCTCCTTTTTTCCCCCTTCTCCTATGTTCATCTCTTTCGTTTCGTAAATTCCACATATGAGTGAAATCATACGGTATTTGTTTTTCTCTGATTGACTTATTTTACTTAGCATAATACACTCCAGTTCCAGCCATGTCCTTGCAAATAGAAAGAGTTCATTCTTTTTGATGGCTGAGTAATATTCCATCATATATATATGCTGGGTATATATATATACCCAGGCGCCCTACTGATGTTTATTTTTAAATGTAGTAATTATATAGAATAGATTATTATTCAAGCAAGTTGAATAATAATAATTTGAGCATCTCCTTACCTCCCTGCCCCAGAGATAAGCCCATAATGCCTCTATAAGAATTATTAGTACATGGGGTGCCTGGGTGGCTCAGTCGTTAAGTGTCTGCCTTCGGCTCAGGTCATGATCCCAGGGTCCTCGGTTCGAGCCCTGCATTGGGCTCCCTGCTCCGCGGGAAGCCTGCTTCTCCCTCTCCCACTCCCCCTGTTTGTGTTCCCTCTCTCATTGTGTCTCTCTCTGTCAAATAAATAAATCTTAAAAAAAAAAAGAATTATTGGTACAGAAACTATAAAATATAAATATATATAAATATATAATATATAATATAAATATATAATAAGTTAATTTAACCTGGAAATGAAAGGATGAGAAAGAGTGGGAAATAACTAAAGTAAAAAAATAAAATAAAATCATAATTATATTCTTATAGCACGTGTTGCTGAGGTAATCAAGATACATACTCATTTCTACTCAATTTGTTTATGCTTAAGGCTTTTAATATAGGTCAGGGGATAATAAATTAGTTATTAATTTTATCAAAATATTCAAAGTATATAACAAGTGAGTACTCTTCTCCCCTGCTCTGCTTATTTTATCTGCAGATGATATATTACTTTACTGTTCTAGAAATGCCAAAGATAAATTTGAGAATTTTCAAAAGTTTTATTCTGCATGAAGAAATTACTTATAGCTATTTGAAATAGAATCAGAAAAATATAAACCATTTTTAAATATATTTAATTAATAGAAAGCCTTTAAATAATTTCTTGGGATTCAGGTTTTAGGTGAAATTATTTTTTTCCTACAGAATTAGAATGTTTATAAACCTAGATTTTTTAGAGTATTTAAACATTTTTTGTATTTGTGGGATATAAAGAATTTAACAATTTGAGCAGAGGAGGAGCTGGTTCCTATGAGATATAAAGGCGCTGTACTGAAAACATAGCCAAGGGAAAGAGGAGACATGAGTGTCTCGCCGCCCTATCGCCCTACTACTACCTATTGCTATCATAGGGTCGTTTGACCTACTTCTAAGATTGAAGGCTATGTTGGGGGCAAATACTATACTTTTTCTATATCCATATAATACCATTCTTATTGTCTCAGCAAAGTCTTAAAACACGATATATACTCAATATTGAATATACATCCTAAGTTCTAATTTTCAGCACATGACTATATTGGAGTAGGGATAGAGACAAATAATTAGAAATAGAGTTCGCTGTCTACGTCAATAAAAGAGTAAGAAATGACTGTGGCTGAAAAACTGTGATTCTGTCAATTTTGTGGGTTCTCTTAGGAAAGGACTGCATGGAAAGCTATTATTTGTTAGCTTTGACTAAAAAAAGAGAAACACAGACAAACGAAGTATCTGATTTTGAGGATGAGAACATGTGCAAAGATATGGACCTGACTATGTGTCTATGAGGGTGTGTGTCAAAAATAACCATGGAAGTGTATCACATTTATCATACTTCACTTAAACTAAAAAATGCAACAATTTATTTATTTATTTATTTTTTAAGATTTATTTATTTGACTGAGAGACACACAGTGAGAGAGGAAACACAAGCAGGGGGAGTGGGAGAGGGAGAAGCAGGCTTCCCGTGGAGCAGGGAGCCGGATGCAGGGCTCGATCCCAGGACCCTGGGATCATGACCTGAGCCAAAGGCAGATGCTTAACGACTGAGCCACCCAGGCGCCCCCAAAATGCAATGATTTAAACAGCAACTCTCTAAGTTCCTGACTCTACTTAAACCAGTTCTCTCTCCAACAATTAGCAAATGTTGGCTTGAAACACAAAATTAAAAATTTAATTAGCAGATCTAGGAATTTTTAGAATATACTTCCAAGTCTTCTTAAAAAGATAAAAACAAGAAAGGAAACTAGTACTCACACCTAATAATAAACCCAAGAGCAGAATCCAAGGAGTAAAGTAACTTCCCCCTAAATATTGGGTTCTCCTCCCGGAAAAGACAAGTAGAGAATGGAATGTAATTTCTAAAATGGACCCTTTACAAAGTCACATTGTGCTGCTTAATGACACATAGTTCCTGATGAGCATTCCAAATTACAAGGTAGCTGTTCGAATAGAATTTAAACCAAGGGCTTCATTGATATGCTTCCTAAAACAAGGGGCTCTTTTAATTAGAAAAATCTATGGTGCTTTCTTTTTTGGCAGTATTTGTGGGGGTTCCCACCAGAGAGGTCCCACAGGCAGCCAAGTGCAGGAAACACGCAGAGATTCTTTGCTTTGCAAAGCTGTCTCACCCTCCACACTCCACAGACCCATAAACCTTCCAGAGGCCAGAGATCAAAGATTGTTTTCCCATCAGATTTTAAATAGTCCAAGGAATGTCTTCCTGCTATTTAGAGTGCACAAAATACAATACACTTTATTTTTCCCTTTCTATTAGCCTATAGCCATATGACACAAGATACTGGCTCACTTGGTGTCTGTTCTCTGTACTCAAGGGAGGAAAAAGATTATTAGCAAACTTGTGTTCATTATCAAGTATACCATCCACCCTTAATCAGATTTGATCATTTTTCTCTGCTCTTCACAAAAATGCTGATGAGTTATGTGCATATATAGGCATGTGTTGGAATTATCTACATAGTCTGCTTTGGCTACCCAGAGATCCTTTCTCATCTGACCTTTTTCAATGTCTGTAGATTGAAAGTTCGGTCATTATCTGACCCCTGTGTTTTCACATAACATTGGTGTTACTGACGTAGAAGTACTGTTTCTGAAATAGCCTGTTATTTCAATGTCAATCACACAGAAATCCTGTGCATCTTTTCCTTAGTTTCCCCCAATGGTAACACCTTGAAAAATTATAATACAATCTCATAACCAGGATTCTGACACTGATTCAACCCACCTATCCTACTGAGATATTTTTCATGTGTATGTGTGTATTTAGTTTTAAGCAATGGTATCACATGTGTAGGTTTGTGTATCTACCACCACTGTCAGGAAACAGAACGGTTCTTTCAAAACAAGTGTCCATTTTGCCCTTTGATAACTACTTTCACCTCCCTTTCTTACCCCTACCACCACAACCACGAGCCCGGGCTATCATATTTATCTTTACAACCAACTTTTATTAATAGTCATAACTACTGATTTTAATATTATTACTGATGTAGTTTCAGTTTTAAATAAACTTAATATAAATTTGCACAAAATATGCATAGATCTTTAAAAAAAGGAAAATGATAATGCAGGTGTTCTGGAGATATGAAAAATCAATAAAATTTAGGAAATGTTACAATTGGTGATAACATGGAAATGACAGATTAACGAGGATGAGGAAATTACTTTAGTCAGAGCACATGACACACATTCAGGAGTTAGAACAGCAGTGGTTCTCATACTTTAGTGTACGGAAGTGCATACTAGCATCACCTTAATGACTTTTTAACCCTGATTGCAAGACCCCACCACCAGAGCTTCGGACTCAGTAGGTCTGGAATGAGTTCTCAGAATTTCCATGCCTTAAAAGTTCCCATGTTTTGAGGACCAGTGAAATAGAGAGTAGAGCTTATGTTGAAGGTTAGGCCTGGGAAGTAGGGGTTCAAATGAAGGAAGATGGCTGGCTGAGGAGACTTTATTTTATAGGCAACGTGGAGCCATTGCAGCTTTCGCAACAGAAGACCACACAGGACTAACACAGACTTTAGGAAGAACAATCTAGGGATAAATGAGGTAAATAATTTAACAGCAAAAAATATAGAAACAATGTAGGATGAGTTAGGAAATTAAATGTGATGGCAAAGAATCTATTCAAGTGAGAAACAGAATCCCAGAATTGAGAATTAAAGAGGAGATACTCCAATACCTAATTAGAAGGTAGTTGTGTGGAATGCAGATTTATACTGACAAACCCCTTTTGTCTTCTTTCTTAGCCTTTCTATGTCTTCTTAAATTCTGTAACTCTATTTCCCAGAGAAGAATCTTTGCAGCAGGAAACACATCCAAACATATCTTACACTTGTTAAGTTACAATCTTAGCCTATTCCTTTTATCTTGCTGGGAATGACTGCTGATGCAAGTGGAGAGTATGAAAACTTTGGTTTGCAACTGTGGTTTGAATTATAAATATTGTCTGGCTTAATTGGTACCTGGGGGTCTTGAGCTAATTCTTCAAAACCTAAATTCTACATTAGTCACTTTGTTTTTCCTGCTTCTCTTTCTTTGTCATCCTCATTTCTGTTTTCTAGTTTCTTTCTTTTTCTTTCTTTTTTTTTTTTTTTTAACCTAGGTTGTCAAGTAGACAGGTTCTTTCATCAAAAAAACAATTGTAATTTTAAGGGCAAACTGAACTCCAAAGAAAAAAATGTTAGAGATGACACTGTTTTAGATTACACTGTAGAAAGATTTTCAAGGAATTTCAAAACACATGTTTCAAAGAAGTGACAACCCATTTTGCTTTCCCTTGTAAATTCAAAGTGCAACACAGCATTCGCTCTTCTGACCAAGTACTTACACACTTTATCTTATTCAGGATTCTGAGATATCTGGAACACTTGTTGGGATCCTTGGATGTGTATGTGAATCAGTTATTGAGTTTATATTCTGACAGAGAAAACCCTTAATTTCCCCTTTATGATATTTTTCTGAGCAAAAAATGACAAAAGAAATTAAGATTTGTAAGAGTCACTTATGTCAGAGACAACTGAAAATAAATATAAATTAGACATCACCCAGCAAGAACTATGGCACAAGTACAGAAAACACAGGGTACCTCATTATAGAAATAAACTGCATTGTCTGACTAAGGTAGTAATGGCTCTTTCTATGCTTTCAATAAAATTCAAACACAAATATCAAACCATAATGTCTTTCAGGAAAAGCAGTGTGTTTGGAATTTATTTATTTACATTTGAGAAACATCCCTCAGGGGAAGAAAGACTCAATTTTTCATTGCTGTATCAATAAAATAGAAGGCTATCTAAAGCCAGGACGGTTACACACAGAAAAAGTAATGGCCACTCAAGGAAAACTACTAGATTTGAAAGTGGGCAAATCTCATAATGTTGATGGTGACCATGGATTGTCTAAATCTGATAATCTCAAATTTTATATCATACTCACAATAAGAGTAGGCTTTGAAATAAGTCATAAGATTTCCTTTAGACACTTTTTGAGAAAGGGCCACTTTAGAAGAGAAATAGCAGGATAAGATGATTACTAGTGTTCACTTAGATCCTGTTCAAATTCTACTGTGTTCAAATACATAGATATTGGTTCCTACGTAATGGTCAAAAGATGCTTTACATGTTGTCTTCATAAATCAACTAAAATGTTTTCAAAGAGGACAGAAACAAACAAACAAAATATTTGTTTCAGTTTCTCCCTTTTTGGTAAACTAACACAATTTGATTTAGTCAGCCAGTTTCCGGGGAGTTTAGTAAATTGTGCAAATAACGCATGAAGTCTTGGTATGTAAAGGTAGGCAAAAGACGGGGAGAGGCCAAGCACACATTCCCATAGTTTCCAATCCTTGATCAACAAAACAAAAGCCTGTCATCTCATCAAAACTTATAATTAGTTTAGATTACAAGTAGAAAGTGATCACCTCTCTTAATGTTAATTCTTTCATTCCTTTTGCACCTATTTTGGTTGTCTTTGACCCTACACTGTGAACTCCACCATTTTCTTAGTATTACTTTACAACTCTGTGCCTTGCCTTTAGGATCTGATGTGCGCTGGGTTTCTGACTCTAGGGTTGGCCACTATGGTTATTGGAAAAAAAAAATCCTCCATTCCTAATTGTGGTTCCCATCTTAATAATAATTACCATAAAAACAGCAAAATACCCTTTATATTTTTCACCCAGTAAAGTATTAGAACTTCAGAACATCTGGCGTTGACCACATAGACAGGCCTGGTTTTTTATGCAGTGTTTTATTACATTATCATATTTAAACTGATACATAAAACCAGAATTTCAATGTGTTAATCTCTGATGAGAAATAAAATAGTAAGAAGTTCAGTTACTTGAAATTATTTGCTAAGTTTGCTTGATAATCCTAGAATTCAAACAAAGAAGTTAGTTATACAATTTGAATTTTTAAATAAGTTGCCATCCATAAAACAAGTGAAAGAGACTAGTTGACTCTAAGACTGCTAGGAACATTTCTTGTCCATGGATGGATCTTCCTTCTTGATAACTTGAATGTGCCCACTTGGATTCATCTGAAGGGCCAGTACCTTAGTTTAGTCTTCGCAGGTTTTTATTTGTCTTATGGTTCTGCTTATCTATTGCTATATACCAAATCACCCCAAAATAGTAGCTAAAAATGATAACATCATGTATTTTGCTCACAAATCTGAGGTTACAGGGCTCAGTCAAGGCAACTGGGTTTTCTTTTGGGGGGATCATATTAAGTTTTAATCAGATGGCGGCTGGGGTAGAGTCATCTTTGAAGGCTTCTTCACTAGCGCTTTTGGTGACCGAGATGGGAAGAACCAAAGATCTATGTATGGCTCCATAGCATTCTCTTTCTTTATGCGGTCTCATCACTGCTCTCTTTACATGTTGATTTCAGGCCTGCCAGAATTCTTCCATGTATACCATTTTTTAAGAGAACAGTATACACATGAGACAGCAGTTCTACATTGGCCTTATCCAGAGGAGTAGCACCTTTTTTTTTTTTTTTTCCTGGAGAGCAGTGACTTCTTTCAACAGCTACATTTCATGTCCCTGGAAATGGGCAAGCATGAGTAAGACTTAATGTTTGCCATCTCAAGCATTCTTTCATGTGACCCCAGGATGCAAGGGAGCCAGGAGATCAGGCTTGACGCTGACTTTACATCTGGCTTCTTAAGTAGTTTTACACCTATGTCTTCTTTCAATTCACATCTCAAACGGAATTATAATACATGAGTACAGACAGACCAAGGAAAACAGCCAGTCCACCAGCATCAAAGTCAGACACATTTGTGAACACAATTTTTCTGGCAGGCATCCTAGTCTGGATTATAACATTAATAAAAACAATGACAGACAAAAAACCAATAGAACAGGTTATGTAGAGCCTACTGAAAGATTTGCACTAATGGGGAGACTGTCTCTGTCCTTATCATCAATGCACTGCATCAAAAAGCTGCCAATCTTCTCTAGTGCCAGGCCACCTCAAACAAGAGTTAACTTACAAAGATTACAAGTCGAGAGGGCCAAGGTGTTTCCCTAAGGGAGGTGTGAGTTACTGTAAAAGATAATGCAGGTTTTCCAATGATAATGGAAGGAATACATGGACAAAAGAACCAAGGTTTTCCTCTTCCATAGCCATTTTAATTTGTGCATCACTGTTCCAAATGAGCAACAGTGTACAGATCTTTCACCCTTGGTAAATTTATTCCTATGTATTTTATTCTTATGATGTTATTGTAAATGGCATTATCTTCTTAATTTATCTCTGATAGTTTGCTGTTAGCAAAGAGAAACAAATTCCCAGGCCAGATTGATGGTTTGTGTGATGGTTAATTTTATGTGTCAATTTGGCTAGGCAATAGTACCCACATATTCAATCAAACATTATTATAGGTGTTCCTGTTGTTAAAAACAAAAAACAAAACAAAAAAATCCCCACAAGCTCAAAATGGTGTCACTTAGACTGAGTTCCCAAACCAGGGCTTAATACCCAATCTAATTGCAGTTTCAACCTCTTCTTAGAAATGCGGCTTTAACTGGTCAGTCAGGAAATTTTCCTTTCCATCCATGCCAATGAGTGTTACAGGGGTCCTCTCCATCCCCAAAAGAAAGTTAGGTAATCTCTATAACAAAACGCCTTGCATTTTCCCCTAGCAAACAGCCTCCTCTGGAACAATCCTTTTCTTTTGCTAGTAACTTTCTTGCATCCATCCACCATCTATAAGAACCTTCCATTTTGTAGAACTCTTCTAAGTGCCTTTCTACTTGCAGATGAGCTTCAGCCCGATTCATGAATCATTTAATAAATCCAATTAAGTCTTCAAATAACATGGTTGAATTTTGTTACTTAACACTGTGAAGGTACTTTGTAGATGTGGTTAACATCTACAATTAGTTGACTTCAAATAAAGGAAATTGTCCTTGATAATGCTGGTGAGCCTCATCTAATCAGTGTAGAGCAAAGCTGAGGTTTCCTTGAGAAAGAACAAATTGTTCCTTTAGAGTGCAGCTTCAGCTCCTACCCCAGACTTTCCAGACTATTTATCTATAGATTTCAAACTTACCAGCTCCCATAATAGCTTGAGCCATTTCTTTGAAATAAATCTTGATTTCTTTTTTTTTTTTTTTTTAAAGATTTTATTTATTTATTTGACAGAGAGAGACAGCGAGAGCAGGAACACAAGCAGGGGGAGTGGGAGAGGGAGAAGCAGGCTTCCCACCGAACAGGGAGCCCGATGCGGGACTCGATCCCAGGACCCTGGGATCATGACCTGAGCCGAAGGCAGACGCTTAACGACTGAGCCACCCAGGCGCCCCAATAAATCTCGATTTCTATCCCTATCTATCTATGTATTCCACTGGCTCTGTTTCTCTGGAGAACCCTGACTGAGAGAATTGGTAATAGAGTGATCATATAATCTATCATCCAAACTGGTATGCTTTTGAGTGTGAAAGGGGCATTATTAATAATCATGCCAGGAAACTGGCATAAACCAGACCTTTGGCAGGCAAACAATGATAAAGGGTTCCCTTAGATAAAATAAATCTTATCCATCCAGAGCTATCAAAATAATCCAATTGAGAAAAGAGGTGTTTCTGTTTTTGCTTTATTTTTAAGAAAATCTAGTTAGTTATCAAAAGTGGTTGGAACTACAGTAAAGAAACAAATCACTACGTAATTTGTAGAGAAATCACCTATTGGCATTTTAGAAAGCATTTTCTTCTCTTTTGACATTTTGTAAAGGTCAAAAGTTTGGAATCCTACAATCATTTTGCATTTCAAAAGTGATGAATCAAAAGATAATTCAGAATCCCCCCAAAATAATGACAAGCATTCAGACCTGATGCTCTTTTTATATATATATATATATATTTTAATTTTTTATTGT
The DNA here is from genome assembly GCF_004348235.1 of Phoca vitulina. Classification (NCBI taxonomy): domain Eukaryota; kingdom Metazoa; phylum Chordata; class Mammalia; order Carnivora; family Phocidae; genus Phoca; species Phoca vitulina. The sequence goes on from NW_022589707.1 coordinate 57,079,564, forward strand.
TATGTTAATCCCCATACATTACATCATTAGTTTTAGATGTAGTGTTCCATGATTCATTGTTTGTGCATAACACCCAGTGCTCCATGCAGAACGTGCCCTCTTTAATATTAACCCATCACCAGGCTAACCCATCCTCCCACCCTCCTCCCCTCTAGAACCCTCAGTTTGTTTTTCAGAGTCCATCGTCTCTCATGGTTCGTCTACCCCTCCGATTCCCCCCCTTCATTCTTCGCCTCCTGCTATCTTCTTTTTTTTTTTTCTTAACATATATTGCATTATTTGTTTCAGAGGTACAGATCTGTGATTCAACAGTCTCACACAATTCACAGCACTCACCAGAGCACACACCCTCCCCAGTGTCCATCACCCAGTCACCCCATCCCTCCCACCCACCCCCCACTCCAGCAACCCTCAGTTTGTTTCCTGAGATTAAGAATTCCTCATATCAGTGAGGTCATATGATACATGTCTTTCTCTGTTTGACTTATTTCGCTCAGCATAATACCCTCCAGTTCCATCCACGTCGTTGCAAATGGCAAGATCTCATTCTTTTTGATGGCTGCATAATATTCCATTGTATATATATACCACCTCTTCTTTATCCATTCATCTGTCGATGGACATCTGGGCTCTTTCCACAGTTTGGCTATTGTGGACATTGCTGCTATAAACATCGGGGTGCACATACCCTTTCGGATCCCTACATTTGTATCTTTGGGGTAAATACCCAGTAGTGCAATTGCTGGGTCGTATGGTAGCTCTATTTTCAACTTTTTGAGGAACCTCCATACTGTTTTCCAGAGTGGTTGCACCAGCTTGCATTTCCACCAACAGTGTAGGAGGGTTCCCCTTTCTCCGCATCCCCGCCAACATCTGTCGCTCCCCGACTTGTTAATTTTAGCCATTCTGACTGGTCTGAGGTGGTATCTTATTGAGGTTTTGATTTGCATTTCCCTGATGCCGAGCATGTTGAGCACTTTTTCATGTGTCTGTTGGCCATTTGGATGTCTTCTTTGGAAAAATGTCTGTTCATGTCTTCTGCCCATTTCTTGACTGGATTCTTTGTTCTTTGGGTGTTGAGTTTGATGAGTTCTTTATAGATTTTGGATACTAGCCCTTTATCTGATATGTCATTTGCAAATATCTTCTCCCATTCTGTCAGTTGTCTTTTGGTTTTGTTGACTGTTTCCTTTGCTTTGCAAAAGCTTTTTATAGCTTGATGAAGTCCCAATAGTTCATTTTTGCCCTTGCTTCCCTTGCCTTTGGCGATGTTTCTAGGAAGAAGTTGCTGCGGCTGAGGTCGAAGAGGTTGCTGCCTGTGTTCTCCTTTAGGATTTTGATGGACTCCTCTCTCACATTGAGGTCTTTCAACCATTTTGAGTCTATTTTTGTGTATGGTGTAAGGAAATGGTCCAGTTTCATTCTTCTGCATGTGGCTATCCAATTTTCCCAACACCATTTGTTGAAGAGACTGTCTTTTTTCCATTGGACATTCTTTCCTGCTTTGTCAAAGATTAGTTGATGATAGAGTTGAGGGTCCATTTCTGGGCTCTCTATTCTGTTCCATTGATCTATGTGTCTGTTTTTGTGCCAGTACCATACTGTCTTGATGATGATAGCTTTGTAATAGAGCTGGAAGTCTGGAATTGTGATGCCACCGGCTTTGCTTTTCTTTTTCAACATTCCTCTGGCTATTCGGGGCCTTTTCTGGTTCCATACAAATTTTAGGATTATTTGTTCCATTTCTTTGAAAAAAAGTGGATGGTATTTTGATGGGGATTGCATTGAATGTGTAGATTGCTCTAGGTAGCATTGACATCTTCACAATATTTGTTCTTCCAATCCATGAGCATGGAACGTTTTTCCATTTCTTTGTGTCTTCCTCAATTTCTTTCATGAATATTTTATAGTTTTCTGAGTACAGATCCTTTGCCTCTTTGGTTAGATTTATTCCAAGTATCTTATGGTTTTGGGTGCAATGGTAAATGGGATCGACTCCTTAATTTCTCTTTCTTCTGACTTGTTGTTGGTGTATAGGAATGCCACTGACTTCTGTGCATTGATTTTATATCCTGCCACTTTACTGAATTCCTGTATGAGTTCTAGCAGTTTTGGGGTGGAGTCTTTGGGGTTTTCCACATAAAGTATCATATCATCTGCAAAGAGTGAGAGTTTGACTTCTTCTTTGCCGATTTGGATGCCTTTGATTTCTTTTTGTTGTCTGATTGCTGTGGCTAGGACTTCTAATACTATGTTGAATAGCAGTGGTGATAGTGGACATCCCTGCCGTGTTCCTGACCTTAGGGGGAAAGCTCTCAGTTTTTCCCCATTGAGAATGATATTCGCTGTAGGTTTTTCATAGATGGCTTTATGATATTGAGGTATGTACCCTCTATCCCTATACTCTGAAGAGTTTTGATCAAGAAAGGATGCTGTACTTTGTCAAATGCTTTTTCTGCATCTATTGAGAGGATCATATGATTCTTGTTCTTTCTTTTGTTAATGTATTGTATCACGTTGATTGATTTGTGGATGTTGAACCAACCTTGCAGCCCAGGGATAAATCCGACTTGGTCGTGGTGAATAATCCTTTTAATGTACTGTTGGATCCTATTGGCTAGTATTTTGGTGAGAATTTTTGCATCCATGTTCATCAGGGATATTGGTCTGTAATTCTCCTTTTTGATGGGGTCTTTGTCTGGTTTTGGGATCAAGGTAATGGTGGCCTCATAAAATGAGTTTGGAAGTTTTCCTTCCATTTCTATTTTTTGGAACAGTTTCAGAAGAATAGGTATTAATTCTTCTTTAAATGTTTGGTAGAATTCCCCTGGGAAGCCATCTGGCCCTGGGCTTTTGAGATTTTTGATGACTGCTTCTATTTCCTTAGTGGTTATAGGTCTGTTCAGGTTTTCTATTTCTTCCTGGTTCAGTTTTGGTAGTTGATACATCTCTAGGAATGCATCCATTTCTTCCAGGTTATCTAATTTGCTGGCATAGAGTTGCTCATACTATGTTCTTATAATTGTTTGTATTTCTTTGGTGTTGGTTGTGATCTCTCCTCTTTCATTCATGATTTTGTTGATTTGGGTCATTTCTCTTTTCTTTTTGATAAGTCTGGCCAGGGGTTTATCAATCTTGTTAATTCTTTCAAAGAACCAGCTCCTAGTTTTGTTAATCTGTTCTACTGTTCTTTTAGTTTCTATTTCATTGATTTCTGCTCTGATCTTTATTATTTCTCTTCTCCTGCTGGGTTTAGGCTTTATTTGCTGTTCTTTCTCCAGCTCCTTTAGGTGTAGGGTTAGGTTGTGTATTTGAGACCTTTCTTGTTTCTTGAGAAAGGCTTGTATTGCTATATACTTTCCTCTTAGGACTGCCTTTGCTGCATTCCAAAGATTTTGAATAGTGGTGTTTTCATTTTCATTGGTTTCCATGTATTTTTTTAATTCTTCTTTAATTTCCTGGTTGACCCATTCATTCTTTAGTAGGATGCTCTTTAGCCTCCATGTATTTGAGTTCTTTCCGACTTTCCTCTTATGATCGAGTTCTAGTTTCAAAGCATTGTCAGACCTGATGCTCTTAATGCACTTAATGCAGTTGTGAAATTATCCAAGTTTAACCCTCCTCATCGTAGCCCTATTCAAATCTGTTATTTTTGAACAAAGTAGGTTTTACATGACTATTAACTGGCTGAGGATCAAGAAAAAGGGACTTTGTGAAACTGAATGTTGTTTGCACTTCTATTTAATCCGCATTTGTGTCAGTCTGTCAACTGTAAATAACTTGGTAACTTGGAAATATAGTCTATGATTGCCAATCAAAGTGTATATCTACATGCATTTTTTTTTTCTTTTTTGAAAACCAGCAATGTGCAGAATCCTATTTTGCCTCTCAGATGAATTTGACAAAGAATGAGTCACATTCATGGCTGGGCCCTCTCAATATCTAATACCTTTGCTATAGTGATGAAAACTGTGACTTGGTAAATTATTGCTAAAATCTCTGATAGTAATACTGAAAACTATATGAACACTAGATAACTCTAACTTCATATGCAGCTTAAATAGAACCAATTCCAACATTCTGGAAAATATACAGTTGACCATTTAATGATGTCAAAAAGGGATACTGTAGACCTTGTCTTCACACTTGCTCCTCCTTTTATATGTTCTACATACACTATGGACCTTCAATGATTAATCCAAAAAGAATCTCTTCTTCTCGTGAGAATTTCTGGAAGGAAGCTTAAATACCAAAAAGGTAAAGAGAGAGGGAGAGACAGAAACTATGAGAGCAAAAAAGAGTGGTAGAACTTACCCAGGAAATTAAGATTATATTTTATAAGTAAATATCAATTCAAAAGACTTTAATTAAATGCCCAGTAACAGACAATGTTATCAGATATATTTTATAATGGCTCTTCTGGATAAAGGAATGATGGGGTACTTAACTGATAGATCAGTCAATCTTAAAAAGACATACAGACACAGCTAGTGACATTTAAAAATTCTGTTATGTTTTATACATAGATGCACATACACACATATTTTCTTTTTCTCTTTCTTTCTTTCTCTTTCTCTTTCTCTCTTTCTCTCTTTCTTGTTTCAGAGAGAGAGAGAGAGTAGAGAGGTAGATGGAGAAGCAGGCTCCCCGCTGAGCAAAGAGGCTGATGTGGGACCTTATCCCAGGACCCTGGGATCATGATCTGAGCTGAAGGGAGACGCTTAATCGACTGAGCCACCCAGGTGTCCCTAAAAAAAAATCTCTTAAAAAAAAAAATAACTTCCAGGAAGAGAAAAAACAAAAACACAAACAAAATTTATCTTCCTTAAAACATTCTAGCAAAAAAAAAAAAAAAAAACATTCTAGCAAACAGATATATTTGGAAAGCATATCAGTTCATTTTATAAAGCTAGCATATTGCTAATATCAAATGTAATTATAATTAGCATTCATTCCTCACCCTGTCTCCTTATCTCAGTTCTCACACACAGCTACAGACTAATACTACATGGGAAACACCACAGGAGGACATAGGTTAATAGCCACATAATTCTAGAGGAGGAGAAAGGGATTTTTTTAAATGTCTATGAAGATAGAAACTATTTAAAATTTCTTTTTTTGGGGCGCCTGGGTGGCTCAGTCGTTAAGCATCTGCCTTTGGCTCAGGTCATGATCCCAGGGTCCTGGGATCGAGGCCTGCATCGGGCTCCCTGCTCTGCGGGAAGCCTGCTTCTCCCTCTCCCACTCCCTCTGCTTGTGTTCCCTCTCTCGCTGGGTCTCTCTCTGTCAAAATAAAATAAAATAAAATCTTAAAAATAAATAAATAAATAAATAAAATAAAATTTCTCTTTTTTTTTTTTTTTTTTTTAAGATTTATTTATTTTAGAGAGAGAGAAAGAGAATACAAGCGGGAGGGGCAGAAAGGGAGGGAAAGAGAATCTCATGCAGACTCCACGCTGAGTGAAGAGCCCTACATGGGGCTTGATTTCACAACCCTGAGATCACAACCTGAGCGCAAACCAAGAGTTGGATGCTTAACCAACGGTGCCACCCAGGTGCCCCTAAAAATTCTTAAAAAGCATGTGTACAGTGTAATGAACTAAAGCACAAACAAAAATTCACTCAAATATTAGTTTCAATATTTGTTAGAGTGCGTGATTACTAAAAATGGGCAAATTTCTTCCACTGCCATTTCAATCCAGCACAGTCACTCCCTGTCACCTCATCACCTCTGTGGGCAATTCTCCCTGACTTGAAAGCTAGCAGAGTATTCAGCAGTGCTTCCAGATGCTCATTAAAATCACCTTGGGGAGCTTTCAGAAAATAGCTGCTTGCACCTTGTGCCAAATACTCCATTGGAATCTTTAGAGGTAAGATGTAGGTATTTTTTATAGTCATCTAAAATAAAAGTATTTTCACGAGAGTTGACCGAAGTTTTCTTTAAAATTTTTAGAGGGGCGCCTGGGTGGCTCAGTTGGTTAAGCGACTGCCTTCAGCTCAGGTCATGATCCTGGAGTCCCGGGATCGAGTCCCGCATCGGGCTCCCTGCTCAGCAGGAAGTCTGCTTCTCCCTCTGATGCTCCCCCCTCTCATGCTCTCTCTCTCTCTATCTCATTCTCTCTCTCAAATAAATAAATAAAATCTTTAAAAAAATAAATAAATAAAATTTTTAGAGAAGTTAAAAAGGACATCTCTTCATTACAAGTAACAAAAGCTACAGACATTTACTTAAATTATATGAGGGAATGCTTTCCCATTTTTTTTTGCATTCAAATAACCCTAATATTTTGTCCTACCTTGAAATTGTATGAATTTTCATCTGAAATGTATTAAAAATAACTTAAATATGTATTTACTTGTTGATGCCTTTGAAGAAGTGCTGTGATAGGGGTAAAAGAGAAGGAACAGGATCAATATACTGCATATATTCCAAACATATTCCAAAATTCCTCTTAACTCATTTATCTCCTCAAAGTCCCATACAAGAGCTGACTTCAACTACCTCCTTTCTCTATTTGTAATATTCTTATTTAGTAAATTCTCAAAATCTTACCAACCCAAGCTTTTTGCCTTGCCCTTTTCCTACTGATTCAGTTCTTTGTTAGATGGATTATTGTCAGAGGTTCATTCAGATTCCCTAATTGCTTCTTAAGTATCAGAGGAGAACAGAAAAACCTCAAAACCTTAGGTTCTGGAAGTATGAGGAGTGAAAAGATATAATTACTTTATCTATATCACAATTATAAATGCCATGCTTAGAAAACTGACAATATTTTCCAATAGAGAATAAGAGATTTATTGTAATATAACACACTATTTTAAGGCGGATTAATGATAATGGAATTGATGTGGTAACAACATTACATTATCTTAAAGAATGTTGAATTTCAGTATTATATTTTAAAGAAATCAGGAAAAAATTGTCAAAAAGTAGGGAAATTATGGAAGATAAGTTTATAGTAGACTTCTAGAGATGTTATATATATTTCTATTTAGATGACAATACATATATTAATTTCATTCCTCATAGGAACGTTAAAGTGCTTTAACCAGTCATGTTATTGGATTTACAACAACATTATTAGTTGCTGGAAGTGTTGGAAAACTAACTTCTTTAAAATAGAAACTATATTTTTCTTTCTGTACTTATATTTTCTCCCCGTAATACCAGTGCAGTGTGGACTAGAAGTAAGCAGTCAATAAATGTTTGAGTGAATAGTACTAATATAGCATGTACTGAGAAAAGATATAAAAGAGTATCAAACAATGGCAGAAAGGATTGTCAGGAGAAAGATAGCAATTGATTAGTAGTTGCCAGAAACCATTCAGTATTGCTCCCACATCAACAAAAGAGGACAAACATAGACAAAAATCAATTTTCTTTTTTACCATGCATTTCTAAAGCAAACTCAACATCACTTTCCTCCTCTAATGTGGTAAATAAAGAAGGGCACTTTTGCCCTGTTCCCGCATGAGGCAAATTACCATCATTACCTATTCAGGTCCCCTCTAGAGAGTTGTAAATTAAGATACATTAAGGAAACTATTTGGACAACAATATAAATCTACGTGGGATGGATTTTATTAATTCATCCAAAACATATATGTTAAATGATTGTCATGTGCCAGGGATTATGGTCCTCAAATCAAAGGTGCAAAAGTGCAAAAGTGCAGAAGTGCAAAATACTACCCAGTCAAGCAGTAAAAACAGGATGAAACATCATAGTGAATATAGAGAAGTGTCCCAAGATAAATCTCATGCTTCTTAAAAATGGGTCAGTTTCCTTTACAGGTGCAGTCTAACAATGTAGGTCCCAAAAGCCTAATGACTAAGATAAGGTCTAGTTGAAAAGGCGGGGAGGAGAGAGGAGATAAGGAAGAAATGAAGGGGAGAGTTAACAACATGTAATTTCTTCTTATTCTTTTCAGCCTAGTGACAAAAAAGCTTTAAAACAAAGGCTCTGGAGGAGGACTACTGATTTAAAGTACACTGATATTTCTGACATTACGTGCCTTTTTTATTTCTTGGCAGTCCTTCATAAATACAAATTAGCACTTGTCATTGTAAGCTTTCAGCAGTACATAGGTAACTCAAGAACTTTGCCCTTTTTGTCCCAGTCACTTCTGGAACTCGACCTAACAAGGATGAATTAACATACAGCCCCCAAGAAGAAAGGAATATTTTAAAGAAAAAAGTCCTTAGTCCAAAGTCTTTGTGTTTAAACTTAATAGTATGTTTGACCACAAGGGTTATCTTAAGAGAAATACAGATTTACATCTTAAAAATGCAAACTTTAAAAAATTTCAAATTACAAGTAAAAGGCAATGGTGATAGATAGGTTCAGGAAGGTATAAGCTGTCATTACTCTGTCCTCTCCCTTCTCTTCCCTTTTATTGATGTTATCTATCCTTTCCTCTCTAATATTTAGTTTTACATTGTTTTGCCCCCTCTTCTAATTCTTACTTGCAATTGGACATAACCCTAGCCAGATACTATCTGGGAATTATAAATGTATGTGTGTATTTGCATACACACACACACACACACACACACACGCACACACACACACCTGGGTTCCATGCCTCCAAAGTACTGGGATTTTACAATTGTTCTCATCCAGTTCTACAACACTTGTCTCTATACCAGGAATTCTTTATTTTCTCTCTGCTCTACCTTTTGATCTGCCTGCTTGCACTGTGACCATAGACTCTATCAATACTATTCTTCATGATTAAGGTAGATTCCTATTGGGAAGAATTTATAGATTCTATATTCAACCAAAACACCTTTACCCAGCTGTGCCATTTACTATCTGGGAAAGTAGCTAAAACTCTAAGCCTCCACTTTTCATACCTAAAAGCTAGCAAAATAATAGGACTTACATCTTATATTTGTTAATAAAAATTAATTGGGATAATGTATAAAACGTAGTGATTAGCACATAGTTCCCATCAAATATCAGTTATTTTTATCATCATCCCTTTCATCATTAACACTGAAAAACTGAGAAAATCCAAATTTAATGAGCAAAGCTAGCTTCCATCAAATTCTTTTTGCTCTTTATCACTTTGCTTTGAGATTCTTTTTTTTTTTTCATTCTTTTGCCCATTCATATAAATTTTGTTCTATGAGTCTGTGGTTCCCAAACTGTGTGCCAAGGTGCCACAGGGGCTCCCTGAGATACTTAAAGTTTTCAAGAGAAATACAACCTACCAGCTCATGATCATATGATAACCTTTCAATGGCATCATCTCTTTTCAAAGCTTAGATTTTACCAGTCACTATCTTAAAAGGCAAGTACAATGAGAAAATTCATGTGGATGGAAGTCTTCAACCTGAATCCAAGTCCTGAAGAGTTGTGCATTGCCCACAGATGCATACATTCCATTTGCATACACACACTGATGGAAGTTGTACATTCCATCAGTAAATAATTTTGGTTATTTAAGAAAGTAATAGCAATATATTCTTCTTTCAATTTATGTATATTAATTTTTCAAACCATTGCCTAAGTGGTTAAGACATATAAATGTATTAAGATGCTTGGAACTAACACTCAGAGAACTCAGGTGTTTTGTTTTGTTTTGTTTGGTTTTGTTTATTGACTTAGGGGTTCTAGGAAAAAGTTACTGCAGGTGTCATGAACCAAGAAAACTTGGGATCCCCTCTGGAAGTTATTCTCAATCCTGGTTGCTTATTAGTATCACATGGAGTAATTACATACAGATTTAACCTTACCAGGGGTCCTGCTATACCTGATGACTGAGAACTACCACCATAAACAGTCTGTTTACTAGGTGACAAAACCAGAGAAAAGAAAAATTTCCAGAAATAAGTCCTAATTTCAAGTCAAGTCCATCAAGATTATATTTTCATGTGCTCTTAAAATGAACTTCTCACCATTGCACAGTATTATGTTAAAATAGACTTTAAGGAAAAGGCAGGTCCTTTAGAACAGAAATTCTCAAAGTTTAACTATCTTTCTCCAGAGGAATGTATTAAAATGCTAATTTCAAGGGTCTTTTCTCAGAGATTCTGAGTCAGCTGATATTAGGAAAACACATTAGAAAGTCTGGAATAGAAAACACAAGGAAACAATGAACAAGAACCCCACCCCCCCGCAAGAGCTCGAAAATAAGAAGTATTTCTGGAAAATAAATCATAAAATCAGGATATGATAGATAAGAATGAAAATATAAAAATTCATTCCAAGTTTCAAAAGATTAAGATATGATTATAATCTGATATATTTAAAGAAAATATCCCTCAGAAGAAGAATAGTTTTTCAGGAGTGCATGCTTATAAAGTAGTATCTGGAAGGTCTGCAGTGCATTAGTGTGACAGAGCCAACTGGTGTTGGCTTGTGAGACCTGGGTTGTGTGCATCTCTTCCCACCTGTGCACTTAGGAATACTGGTAGCTTCAACTTGGCCATGGTGATAATATATACACCACAGACATTAGCAAACGCTATAAATTTATATGTTTTTTCCTTTAGAGCTGATTTGTTAAACATTTATCAGCACACTAGATACTAAGAAAACCTACCAAATATGATAGAGGAAAGAAATATCCCCAACAGGCAGGATAGAAAATTTATATCTACCTAACACATCTATTCTTATTGTGGAGACAGATAAAAATTTATATATAAAAGTGTGAAAATATTCAATATTTATATCCTAAAAGAATTCCTCTTCCTCTGTTTTCAAATTCTGATAATTCAGCTTCACTAAAAGAGAGTTACATTGGGCCACCTGATATCTGTTCTATCTGATAGCAATACTCCTCAGTGTAAATAAGTAAGCTCCTATTCCAATTTATACTACAGTGAGAATTTAATAATCATTATTTTTTGTTAAGATTTTATTTATTTGACAGTGAGAGACACAGAGAGAAAGGGAACACAAGCAGGGGGAGGGGGAGAGGGAGAAGCAGGTTCCCTGCTGAGCAGGGAGCCCAATGCAGGACTCGATCCCAGGACCCTGGGATCATGACCTGAGCTGAAGGCAGACGCTTAACCGACTGAGCCACCCAGGCGTCCCTAATAATCACTATTACTAATTTATTTTTTAAAAGATTTTATTTATTTATTTGTCAGAGAGACAGAGAGAGAGAGAGAGCACAAGCAGGGGGAGTGGCAGGCAGAGGGAGAATCAGGCCCACTATTGAGCAAGGAGCCCGACGCAGGACTTGATCCCAAGACCCTGGGATCATGACCTGAGCCGAAGGCAGAAGCTTAACCGACTGAGCCACCCAGGTGTCTCCATTATTATTAATTTAAATCCAAGAAATCCTGGGTACTGACAATATTAAGTTTCTACAGAGTGACTCAGTGGTCGAGACTGTCATATAATGGTACCACAACACCAGCAGGCCTTCTTTGAAGATGCATAGCCTCAACATGTAACTTCCTTCAGAAGCAATCTACCTAGGATGATGAGAGACAGCAGTACTTCCTCAGACTAGACCAATTGTACCAGACCAACTTTATAAAAAGTTGCTAGAACTTAATAATGCCACAATTTTTCTTTTATCATGTAATATTCACATCAATTACATTCATATTTAAAAGTCATCTCCTCTCTTTTTTTTTTAAAGATTTTATTTTTTTATTTGAGAGAGAGCAAGAGAGAGAGAGCATGAGAGGGACGGGAGGGGCAGAGGAAGAGGGAAAAGCAAGACTCCACACTGACCAGGAAGCCCGAAGCAGGGCTCAATGCTGGGTTCAATCCCAGGACCCCAAGATCATGACCTGAGCTGAAGGCAGACGCTTAACTGACTGAGCCACCCAGGCGCCCCAGTCATCTCCTCTCTTTATGGCTATTCTTGAGGTACTTGCAGGCAAAAGGAACAAAGGTAGAGCACTTCAACCACTCTACTCCCTGCCAGGAAACACACAGCAGAAATCAAAATCCATATAAGCTCAAATCTTCAAAGTGCCAGAACCTTACTAATTGATTCCTTATAAATCTAGATCAGCCCTAGAAATATCTTAGGTACAAAATACTTACCCTAAAGGGGCAGAACAACATCATTTGTCTACTTATTATTCCATCCTAGGGGTTCTACTGATTTCTTAAAGAAATTTGAAGCTAAAACTCCCTTGATGACTATGAGATTTATCATGTTCATTAGAAAAGATTACTACTAAAGATTTTTTTAAGAAGAAAACCCATTATAAATTGGAGCCTCATAATAACGTATGATTATGTTTCCAAAGATGACCTCTGGCATGTATCTATAGATTCATACGGATGGTTTCTCAGGTCTAATGATTTATTGTCATTGAGAAAAATGTAAAAATAATCTTGTAAAATTATAATTACTTACTACTTCTTAATCTAGATAGGTTTTTAATGATAATGCCTTATGAAGCTATATTCTGATTCTAATACACTATTTTCAAGACAACCTACTTCAATTGCAAATGAACAAAAATGATTAGTGAGAACAGGAACGATATATAGAGTGTCTAAATAAATGGAGCATTTTCGTGAAAACTATTAAATTGATGAATTAGATTAAAATGTCACTACCATTAAACTCTGTTTAATAAATGTCAAATAAAGACTTTAGCAGTGTTCTACAGTCTTCATGACTGTTACTGTATCTGTCAGGGAAGGCATTACCAATTGTTTTTACATTTTATATGTTCTACCTAATACAAAGATTTACTTTCCTTATGTGATTGTAATTTTCATCTCTGCTGATGAAACAAAATTCTGAACACTATTGGGCTTGAGTGGGAAAGGCTGAGACCAGGTTAAAATTTTTCCCTAATTTCGTGCCAAAATCTACAGTATTAGTGGCCTTTTATAGATCCTTTCAAGACATATGCACACACAAACACATCCTAGGGTATTTTTTCAGTACTCTAGAAAAAGGATATAAATGTTCAATATCTCAAATCTCCACAATATTCAGTCCATGTAGCAGCATTTGATTCTCAGAGCGTCAAGCAAATAGAGATGATTCTGCTCACTGGGCCAGAGCTAAAGCCTCAGTGAGGCTTTTCAGTTGTGAAAGAGTAGATACAGGAAGAGAGCCATCTGCTTTAAAGGCTAATGGAAAGTCTGTTTCGGTAGAAATAGCTGACAGGTTGTTGTCTGAACTGCAGAATGTAAAGATGAAGTAGATCCGTGTTACTTAGAGGATGGGGTACCAACTTGCATCCAGAGTTACATCTGAGAGATGGGTGTGAAAATCTCCCATTAAAATTATGGGTTTGTCTAATCTTCCCTTAGTTCTGCCAGTTTTTCCTTCATGTATTTTGTTCCACTATTGAGTTGTCTGCACAGCTATGATTTTTATTTCTTCCTCATGAATTGACTCTCTTGTCATTATGAAATTTTCTACCTTATCTCTGTAATATTTCTTGTCCTGAGACCCGCTATTTCTTACATTTTCATAGCTCTATTATATTTCTTATTTATATATTTTTATCAGAATACCTTCTTCCAACTTTTACATTCAATCTGCCTCTGTATTTCTATCCAAAGTACATCTCTAATCGATAACATATTCATGACCCTCCCTACCAATGTAATAATTCTCCCTTTTAACTGGAAATTTTTATTATCTTGCTGTTTGATTTCCATATCTATTTTTATTTATTTTTATACCTTCCTTCTGTTCTTCTGTTTTCTTTTTTTTTCTTCTTTTTTCTCTGGCTGCTTTTAAGATTTGTTTTGTTTTGTTTTGCTTTGTTTTTGCCTTTCAGCATTGTGGTTTTTTTGTTTTTGTTTTTGTTTTCCTCTTATCTCATTGAGACTTCAGGTTGTATCTATACATTTGAAACTAACTGCCTCAGCTCCTCTGGCCAACCTTTTAGTCTTTAAGCTTGAGCAAGCACCCTTAGCCCATGTGATTGAATAACTAACCTTTCTTTGTATAACTATAGATCATGCATTCTGTCCTAGAAAGAACAGAGAACTTCTGCCGGTCATGTAACTGAAACCAGACCCTCTTACGCAACCCCCAGAGCCCTAAGGAACCAGACCCTCTTGTACAACCTCTGAGCACTGAGATAATATCTGTAGTTGGCACCATCAAGTCTGCACATAATCAAGAAATGTTAGGACCACTGTATGTCCTTTACTGACTAGCTGCCCTAAATTCCTTTGAAAACGCCTGGGCTAGACAGAAACCCTGGAGTTGGCCTTTGGATAACATTCTGTGTTCTCCCCAGCTGGCTGGCTTCCTGAATGATTCCTTTCCAATCAAAATTCATCTCTTGAGTATTGACTTTTCCAGCGACAGGTAGCAGAACTTGGCCTTTGGTAATACACCGATCTTTTTCACAAAATGTGGGAAATATTTACCCATTATTTATTCAAACAACTTTTTTTTCTGTCCCATTCTCGTTCTCCTTTTCATGACTCCATTAGTAGGTGCATTAGACCACTTAATATTACCCCACAGGTAACTGAAACTGATCAATTTTAATCCAATCTTAATTTTTTTCTGTTTTTTAGATTGAATAATTTTATTGAATTTTATGTACCTTTATTTCTGTAATGTCCAATCTGCCATAAGTATACTCAATGATCTTTTTATTTTGAATACAGAACTTTTTTAATTCTAAGATTCCTATTTGTATCTTTTTTAATAGACTTTATCTTTGCTGATAAGATTTCCATTTACTTGTTCATCATAACCAACTTTATGTTGAATCATTGAACATGTTTTTACAGCTATTTTAAGATTTTGTTTATTAACTCCAACATCTGGGACATCTTGCCATCTGTGTTTATTAACTGCCGGTCTTTAAAATATATGATCTTACTTCTAATCTTGACTATAAAGTTTTTATTGTATACTGGACTCCACAATGATATATTATTTTGGGTCTGGATTATTTGGACTTCATTTTATGAATTTTGACTTTTGTTCTTATGAGCAGCTAAAATATTAGAGAATCCTCTTGATCCTGTCTGGCTTTATTTATTTTCTCATAGGGTTAGTCTATGTTGGTTTAAATCTCAGTCTTACATATATATGATTTAGGAATTGTGCTTTATCTCTATGAGATGGTCTTTCTGGGATCTCCACTAAATGTCTAAGTTTGTTGCAAAGCCTATGTACTATGATTGGCCAAAACTCCAAGATCTCTTAGTCACACAACCACTGCCCTTCAATGCTCAGTCTTCAATCACCTGCTCTTTATTTTACCTCACAGAGTCTTGCCCTGTACTTGTACAGCCCAGCCCTCAGTTAAGACCTACAAGTATGCTAACATCAACTATTGAACCCTTTCTACAGAGCTCCATCTTCTCCAATATCCTGTACCACAAATTCTAGTCATTTCGGCAGCCTCCAACCCTGAACGCTGCCTCCTCATTGTCATGAAGCTTTGTTTGTGCTCCATGTCTCTGCACCATGGACTGCAAATTGCTCCCCCAAAGAATCTGCAGTGAATGGGAGGCTCACCTCCTGTATTTCCTTCGCTCAAGAATCACAGTTTTTATTGCTTATTGTCCAGTGCTTGAAAGTAATTGTCTCATATATTTCATCCAGTCACATTATTGTTTAAGTGGGAAGAAAACTCCATTGTCTGCTACTTGTTACTTCATCATAGTTGCAATTTAAACTTAAAGACAAGTAATACTGAAATCAAAATAAACATATTACTAGACTCTTGAAAAATGAAGTAGAGAAACAGAATATTCTTTAAAGCCCGTCATCAAATTGTAAAAATAAATAAAAATTAAAAACACTTATGAAAATAAAAAAAAAAAATACATCAACCAGATAGATGGTATAGATGTTGATTTACTGGAAGTCATTCAAATTTAAAAAACTATCAAGAAATTGTACCTAATGGACATTCTGACATTATTGTGTCTTGCATGTTGTTTCTGATCTTGGTTAAGTAAAATTTAAAATCTATTTTAGTGACATTGTATAATGGAAAGTAAATTACCACCCAAATGAATTAAAGACACAGAGTAGAAGACATGTGCTAGAAAGAAATCAGATGATCACCATTACCAAACACTAAAAATGATATTTTTTTCCCAAGTCATTATTGTAGAATTTGAAAAGAACCTGTGTGATATGGTAAACAAGGCACACTCCTGTCCATGAACTGGTCAGGAAACATTAAAACCAAAGGGAAAGACTAGACAATAGAGAAAGAATTTGGGTAGAATAGTATGTTTGAATAAAAACAAAAGTTTTGATTTATTAGAAAATGATTTATTTATCACAGATATGTTTTTTTTAATATTACCAAATATGTGAAGAGATTATATCTAATGTGATTAGCTCTCCCCAGTGTTCAATGAGGACTATTTATATATCTATTTTTTAAAAAAATTATATTCAAAGATAGGCTAATAAAATACTGCACATTATATTGCATGACACAAGGTAAATGATGTAAATGGTCAAGAGGAATCAAGTTACAGCTTTTTGAAATAGCATCAATCTGACCATAGTTAAAATGTATACAGTACACCTCAAATAGGCACAAATAAAAACTCAATAAAGTACATATCCATAAGAATGAGAACAAAAGGAAACACAATGGTATTGAAAACACACAAGTGGATATTAAGCTTTTAATATTTTTTTTTTTTACGTTTTAATGGAAGAAAAAAGTTCAAACATAAATTTGTTACAGGATTTTATCCTTTGGTCCCCGCAGTTCTTGGTCACCCCACTTTGAAGAAGGAAGAGGTAGATCAGAGTGGTGGGCAACAAAGCAAGGTTTATTGAGTGATAGCAAGGTGATAGTACAAAGCTCCCCGGGAGGGAGGGGACCTGAGAGGATTGCCCCTGAGTTTCCAAGTCTAGGAGTTTTTATCCGCTTGTTCGTGGGCTGTTTTAATCTGATTAACCATCCCTGTGCCTGTCATCCAATTAGGTTTTTGTTACCTATCAATCACATGGGAAAGGATAGAGGGCTCCTTCCAGGGTGGTGTAAAATCCTTTTAAGGGTGGTTTCCTCTTAGGCTGGGGGCCCCTTGTCCCTGACTGCCTGCCTTCCAACTATCCTTCATCAAACTGAATAGTCAAATAAATAAAATGGGAGGGGGAAGTAAGTAAAGACTATCACTTCTTCTGCCAGCTTCTTATACTTTCTTCATACTGTTAAGATTTATGGTTCTGTTGAGACATTATTCTCCACCCTAGAAACCACAGGAAATTTTTTATGAGAATTTAAGTATCTGACCCATAAAATGAAAGGTAAACTACACCAATAGTAAATAATTATCTTCTTGATTTTTTAATATGTATTTCAACTGAAATCAATAAAAAATAACCATTGTCAGAAGGAAATGAATGCATGTTCACAGACTTGCATAAAAGTATTTGTTGAAGATAACACTTTGTTTTGGTTTCATATGGAAATGGATTCTACCATAAAGACATTGGCGGGGGGCAGTAAATGGTAAATCCCAAAAGCAAAAAATGAGAATCAGGAAAATATTGCACGTGTAAGCACACTGTTGGGGGCCACTTTAGCATGAAGATTATTTTGAGCTAAAAGCAATCAAAACCCAGCAGATTTATGAAAAGTTCTTGGCCTCTCCCACAACTGCCTAAAAAAATTTAGATAGAGGATAGTTCCAGGAAGAGAGGTATCACCATAGATAACTACATAAAGATATGAACTAGATATGGTAGCCAGGGAGGAATTCAGCAAGGTCATTTTGATCAAAGTCCTCTCTGTCCCATTGTTTCTAAATGGCTCAGCAAACATTCGTTTACCAAACATTTATTCTTTTTCATCTTTCTGTAAATGTCATTCCTGTTCTCTGAAGTCCCATTCCCTGATCCCCTGTTTTTTTTTTTTGTTTTTTGTTTTTTTCTGATCCCCTGTTTTTTAGTTCAGGATGACATATATACCTCATTTTGCTTGACTGTCTTTGGAATTTTCATGTCTGCGTGAATTCCCCATATGTATGCTATTAAATTTGATCTATTAATCAGCCTCAGGTCAATTTGATTCTTAGTCTGGCTAGAAGGACCTTGAAAGGGATAGGAATTCTTGCTCCCTGACAATACAAATACACAAAAGGAGTTCAAAACATATAAAAAGGAATATGGTGTATTTAAGATGGTAATGTTAAACAGATCTGTAAAGACTTCAGGAAAAAGAATATTAAAAAAAAAGATTATGCACCATTTTTTAAATTAACTGTTGTTTAGGACAATATAAAATTCAACGTCATGAGCAGAGCAACTTGAGAAAGAAAAATGACAGAAGGAAAACAGAAAAATTTAATTGGTGAATATACCAGTACAAAAGATAAATAAATCCAGTTATTAGGGAAGTTAAGTAGAGAGTAAGATATTTATCAAAGGTAGGGAGAGAAAAAGAATTTCCATCTCGAATGTTTGGGGTACAGCAATAATATAGAAGACTATAGATTAGCAATCAAGAGAATACATCCTTTAAAAAACAAAATTCAACCAACTAAATTTGAAGATCTAATTGGCTCTATTAAATGAATCCTGCAACATCCCATCTGGTAAGTAGAGGGGAGCTCCAAAGAGTTGTACAAAGTAGAGGGTTTTTATAGAAAGGAGGATAGGGCATGAAAATTATTAGCAAGAGAAAAGGGTTGTTTCAGGCAAGGTTGCTTTCCCTTAGAGGGGAAGAGCAGGGTGTCTTATGTAGATTATCTCATCTTCCTGTGGGGAATAGAGAGGGCTCCACAGAGCAGACTCACTGGTGCTAATCAGAAAATTCTTGACTGATGGGTTAAGACCACTTTTCTGGGAGAGGTTAAAACTGTATTTACATTAGGTATTAAGCCACAATTTGGGGATTTGGCCTAAGTGATGCCATTTGGGCCCTATGGTTTTCTTTTTAACCATCCAGATGGGTAAATAGAGGATTCAAAATAAGTTCAATGGGAGAAAATTAAGTGGGATGCAAACTTGAGTACTGCATATTTAATTTGTATAAAATTATTATTGTAACTTTAGTAGCAGTATAACTGTAAGTACATGAATGCATGCACTTGCCTTCAGATAGCCAACTTAAGAAAACTGCCTAAAATTTTCTAGTTTTTATAGTTCCATTCTACAGCAATTGAGTTTTCATAGACTAATGACTTAATGGCTACTTGCCTCAAACTGTCAAGAGATCTTTTTTCTTTATGCTATCTCTAGAATAATTATTATTGCCATAGATCAAATTTCATAACATACAGCACTTTAGAAGACTGAAGACTTCATTTAATTCAAAGCCATTCTGCTCACTGGTACAACTTGAGACCAATTCCCTCTTAGATGATATTTAAGTATATATAATTATAAATCCAAGCTTCAAAAATATTATTTCTATATTATTAATGGTGTTAATAATTAACTCTAACAGAAAGGATTTCATTTATCCCATTGTCTTTTTTAGTAATGTGGTATATTAATGATGATATAGTACCTAGTAGATAATTTCAATGAGAATGTAAAAATATTAACTTTTAAATAGAGAACAGATTTCTAGCCAGCCTTCTAGATGACTCAATGTATAACAATGTTAATTTTGACTAAATCAATAAAAATTTCAATGAAATTTCCATCCAGATTTAAACATGAAAGAAGTTCTTCAAATAACTTGTCAAACTTAAGTATGTCATATGAAAAACTCACAAATAGCCAGGACAATTTTAAGGAAGAAGAATCAGTGGATGGTTATACTTTACCATTTCTCAAAATTTATTTCATGAGTGTAAAACAAAAAATTTCAGATAGCCAAACACTGAGGATTATTTTTCTCCAACAGACCTGCACTGTAAGATATACTAATAGAAGTTTTAGGCTGAAGTAAAATGGTTTGAGATAAAAGCCTCTGAAGAAAGGAATAGAGAACATAAGAAAGGGGAGATACAGAAGAATGTTTCATAGCAATAAGTATGTATTTATGTCTATTAATATTATTTTAATGTTAAGTATTTAAAATTCTTTTAAAGACAACTGATTCCTGATAGAAACAATGATGATGTAACACTGTGTGATGGCTGCTCATCAGCCTTGGTCCGTAGGTGACTGTAATGAGCACTATACACATCTAGCATAAGTGAAAAATAGACCATTTTCTTTAAGATAGTGAGAAAGACATATTACAAAATGTGTTCAATTAAGAAAATATGGTATCTGTTTATATTCAATTAATATGCTAATGGAAAATTGCTAAGTGTCCAGAAATGCAACCTATCTATGAGAAACTGAAATTCAAAACAAAACACAGTAGTATAACAAATCACTGGGACAAATTTTGACTGCAATATATGGTTTGGATATAACTGTTCATCCATATAGGAAAAAAAGTATTAGAGCATACACCATACAAAATATCCCAAATGATGTAAAAGTTTAAATATGAAAATCAAAACATTAAAGTATTTAGAAGAAAATACAGTAAAGTTTATGCTCTAAATTTCTTAGCAAGACACAAAAGGCACATCTTATCAAGTAAAAGTTCAATTTGGCTTCAGTAAAATTCTAAATTTCTGATTTAAAAATAGTGCTATAAACCAAAAATACTTGCAACAGATCAGAAGACTATATTTGTAAGGTATATAACTACAGAGTAATACCCATAATGTATTAAGGATTATTACTAATCAATAAAAGAAAAGCAATAAAATAGAATAACGGGCAAAGTTAAAACAAACAAATCACAGAACTTAAATGGAAAGTACACATTTAAAACTTAACTAGTTATCAGGGAAATGTAAATTAAACAATCATGAGATACCATTTAATAGCTATCAGATAGGCAAAAGTTAAAAGTCCAATAGTACCAAGTTTTGGCGTGCTGTAGAGCCACAGAAAATCCCATACATGCTCATGATAGGATTACTCTTTAAGTGCAAGGAGTTTAAAGAGCAATTTGGAAAGACTTCATTAAGATGAATGTGTATACTCCTTACACCCCATGAATCCTACTCCTCAGTAAATATCCTATACTCTTGGTTCTAAAGAAAACTTTGCCCATATGCACAATTAGCCACAAGAGAAGCATGTTCATTGTAACATCATCTATAATAGGGAAACATCTGACATTTTCATAAACAAGAAAATGGGAAAATTATTTGTGGCATAGTCATATAATAAAATATAAATAAATAAAAATAAAGTAGAAGTATCAGCATGTAAAAAATTATAATGTTCATAAAAAGAAATTTCATAATAGTCAACATATGGAAACAACCTAAATGTCCACTAATAGACGACTGGATATAGAAGAAGTGACATACTTACAATGGAATATTACTCGGCCATAAAAAAGAATGGAATTATGCCATTGGTGACAACACAGATAGACCTAGAGGGCACTAAGCTCAGTGATACAAGTCTGACAAAAAAGGCAAATACCATATGATTTCACTTATATGTGGAATGTAAGAAACAAAACAAATGAACAAATAAACCAAACAGAAATAGACTCAAACACAGAAACCAAACTGGTGGTTGCCAAAGGGGATTGGAGTGGGGGGAAATGGGAAAACAGGTAAAGGGGATTTAAGAGGTACAAACGTCCAGTTATAAAATAAATAACTTATGGGGATGAAAAGTACAGCATAGAGAATATAGTCAATAATATTGTAATAACTTTGTATGGTGACAGATGGTAACTATGCTTATCGTGGTGAGCATTCCATAATGTATATAATTGTGGAATCACTATGTTGTACATCTGAAACTAATATAATATTCTATATCAATTATACTTGAATTACAAAAAGGAATTTCATCAAGTTACAGTTTTATACCATTTTTATAAAATTTAAATCCATGCAAACAATGCTATCTCTTATTTATAGATATGTTTCTATACTTTAAACACGTATGCATGTTTGGAAATGATAATTACCAAAATAAGGATAGTTGCTATAACTAGGAAAGATAAAATGGAAATAAGAGAAAAATAATCTGTGGTATTTTTTTAAAGTAATTAAAAAAGAAGGAAAATATGTCAAGTTGTAAAGAGTTGAAAACCCGAGTTGTGAGTACAGAGGAATTAACTATATTATGTATATATAATTTTTCTTTGTACTTGATTTTTTTCATTAAAAATTCATATAGGGGCACTCGAGTGGCTCAGTTGGTTAAGCGGCTGCCTTCAGCTCAGGTCATGATCCCAGGGTCCTGAGATCAAGCCCCGCATCAGGCTCCCTGCTCAGGAGGGAGCCTGCTTCTCCCCTGCCTGCCACTCCCCCTGCTTGTGCTTGCTCTCTCCCTCTCTCTCTCTGTGTGTCAAATAAATAAATAAAATCTTTAAAAAAAATCATATAAATAAAGGATGAAATTGACTTCTATTCCAGTAACGATTGAGTAATTTGGAACTCTCCTGAATATCTTTGAAGGCATTTGAGAACTAAAAAAAAAGGGAAGGGAAAGGGGGTGTACATTGCTGGTCAAAATCCAGCAGACAGCAGAGCTTGGGCAAGAGAAGTGAAAAAGTCTGCTTTTTCCCTGGAGATATTTATAAGGTGGATTTTGATAGGGTGGATATGGATAAGGTAGCTGAGAGGTTGAACTTTTTAATCTTTTAAAAATTTTTATATAGATATAACTTCAAACTGAGATAAAAGTCTCAAGAATAAAAATATTCAATGCATACTCCTATATACTTTATCCCAATTCAGTTATTGTTAATAATTTATACTATTTGCATACCTGCTAATTTTTATTTTTTGAAACATTTGTATATAGGTCAATATATTATGGTTCCTTATCCCTAAATACTTTAACATATTTAAGAATATGGACATTATTCTAGATAATGGCAGTATGGTTAATAATTTCAGTATATTTAACATCAACACAGTATTTCGATCAATTTTATCCACTGACCAAATAATATCACTTATAACATTGTCCCCTCTGATACAGTATCTCATCTAAGGTCAGCTTTCAATTATTTGCCAAGTCTCAATAGCCTCCTTTAATATGGACCATTTTCATAGTCTTTCTTTATCTATTATGATATTAACATCTTTGAAAAGTACAGTAACCCCCCTCCCTTTTAAAATAGTACTATCCTCATTTTTTTCCTGATATTTCCTCATTATATTCTCAGTCAAATTACAATATAAGCATCTTAGTGTCCTTCACAGGGTATCACATCTGGAAATGATGATGTCCCATTCATGTGCCCTTCACTGGTAACACCGATTTTGCTCACTCTAAGTGTTGTATGATTCCTCCACTGTATAATGCTTATATTCCTTTGTAACTAATAAGTAACCTGGCATTTTAAAGGCCAGACAAATATTCTGTTCCTTATCAAATTTTCCTCCTAAACTTAAAATCTATAGATGATCCTTGCCTAATCTAATCTTTATCTGATACTTGAAAAGTACTGATTTTCCAACTTGAGTAGCCTGTCAGCATTTAGCAAATAGCACTTGGCATTATACTATAAGCAATAGCCCAATTTTATGCCTGTTAACCTTATGCATTAATGGTTATTTACTTGTATTTACTGTTGATAGAGATTCATGAATCCCTATATTTGCAATGACTTATAATTCATTTTTGTATTTCATTACTTTGGCACTCAAATTGCCCAATATTTGGCCAGTGGTAGCCTCTTTGAGGTGGCTTCTTTATTTTACAAGTCCCCATCATTTTTTGAGCAATTCCTTCCTTTTCTGCACAACAAAATATTGGAGGCTCATTCTGTGTTTGTTCCAGCCTTGGAATCAGCCAGATTTTTGAAGATTATTGCTTTGAGCAACACTTTCAACTGTCTTATGGGCCTAGTATAACAGAGACTGGAATCCAAAGCTTAGTAAGGGAAAGTGACTCTGCTTAAAGGCTCACCTTGGATAAGAGCCTTAAAAGACTGTATGGTAAGAACAAGGGTAAACTAAAAGTTAACAGTCAACTTCAGCTCAACTTCAAATCATCTCATTCCCTCAAATTAGGTTAAGGTGATACCACACTGCTACTGCCTTAATTCCCTTCCAGAAGCACACACAAAACTTTTCTTGAGAAAGGTAATATCCTAATTATCAAATTACTTCCAAAAATACATCTAGAACACAATTAAGAAATAACTAGGCAAACACAGAAAGAGGAAAACATGGCAAAATTAAAGAGATACAACAGACAATAGAAAGGGATACACAGAAGCTCAAACTATTGCCATTAGCTAACTTTTAAAGGGCTGTATTTAAAATATTTGAAGAAGAAGAAAGTTAATATTAAGAATTTCAGCAAAAAACAGAATACTATATGTAAGAAACAAAGGTTTAAAACTGAATATGAATAACTGTAATTAAAAACACTATTGATGGCTTATTTTAATTTTGAGAAGTGAGACAAGGATGCCTGATATCACCATTTCTATTAAATATTGTTATTGTATGACCTATTATATGACCTAGCAAATGTAGTAAAGCAAGAAAAATGTTAAAAGGTTAAAAACAAAAAAACTGGGAAGAAAAATAATACTTCTGTTAGTTTCAAATAATATTCTTATCTACAGGAAAATATCAAAAATATCCACACATAAGGTATTAAAAATAATGTGTAATTTTAGTAGGGTTGTTGGATATAAGCTCAATGAGCACAAATAAATGCATTCTTATATACTAGAAACAAGAAGACAGTAATTTAAAAAATAAAATTTCCATTTAAAAATCACATTAGAAATATCACTGTCCATGAATAAATCTAACAAAAAGTGTATAGAACCTCTATGTAGAAAACTTACAAAATATCATTAAAAATTTTTTAGAAGCCTATATAAATTGAGGCATATGACATGCTTCTCATTCAGAAAACTTAATGTTGTATGCATGTAAATTCTCTACAAACTGATAATTAATTTAATAATATCTCATTAAACTCTTAGCTTGGCAAAGTGATTATAACATTTGTATGTAAATGTGACAATCAAGAATAGACTAGCACTCATGAAAAAGAAAACAAAAGTGGAAGGACTTCTTTTATCAGATTTCAAGACTTCTGAGTCACTTATTAGGACAGTATAATATTAGCACAAGGATATACAAATATATCAATGGGATAGAATGGAGTGCCTAGAAACAGATATATGGGCACATAATTTATGATAACAGTGATACTATATATGATGGAGAGAAGGGAGCTATTTTATTTATTGGTGGTGGCTCAATTGAATATCTGTATGAAAAAATACAGAACTTGACTCTTACATCTAACCAGACACAATCAATTCCAGGTGGATTATAGATCAGAATGGCAAAGTAATACAGTTTCTAAAATATAACAAAAGATGATATTTTCATGTTTTCCATGTTAAGGAGAGATTCCTTAAACAGGATACAGGAAATAATAACCATAAAGGCAAAAGCTTGATAAATTTCATAACATTCAAATAAAGAAATCATGTTCATGAAAAGACATAATTATGAGTGTTAAAGGCAAGTCACATACACGGAGAAGATATTTATGATGCATTTAACTAAAAATTG
The DNA here is from genome assembly GCF_004348235.1 of Phoca vitulina. Lineage (NCBI taxonomy): Eukaryota > Metazoa > Chordata > Mammalia > Carnivora > Phocidae > Phoca > Phoca vitulina. The sequence goes on from NW_022589707.1 coordinate 57,104,991, forward strand.
TTCATATTTAGAAAAACCCTTCAAATTTATATGAAAAAGAGAGTCAATACAAAAATAAAATAAGCATGAGCTTTGAACACACACTTTAAAAGAGAGGGTCATCAAGTGACCTACAAGCTCATGAAAAGTTGTTTGACCTCATTAATAACCAGAAAAATAAAAATTAGAACCACAATGAGATAGACTACACGTCCATCAGGATGGATAAAATATATACATATTGACTGACCATACCAAGGATGTGGAGGAACCAGAACTCTTATACACTGCTACTAGTAGTTCATAATGGTACAACCACTTTAGAAAGTATCTTGGCACTGATCAAGTAAAGTCAATGAATTTCTTATGATTTATTAATTGCACTCCTAACTCAATTTATGCACATTTGTTCTTGTGTTAAGAATGCCACTGTAGCATTATTCATAGTTTCCAACCCAATGTCCATTAATAATGAACTATGGCATATTCATACAATGGAATATTATATAACAACCAAATGAATCAATAATACATATCTATATAAATAAATCTGTTTAAATCTCAAAAATTTAATATCAAATGAATAAAACTAGAAAAAAACACAAACGGCATGGTTTTCTTTACACAAAATTTTAAAAAATTAGTGCTGCAAGTTATATGTCAAATTGTAACAAATTATATGTAAAACTGTAAAAAAAATAATATAAGACAAGGAAACAATTACCATATAATAAGAACAGTGCTTATTTTGCAAGGGAGAAACTCTCTAGTTATTGAGAAAAGGTAATATCCTATTTCTTTACCAACTGAAAGTTATACTGGTGTATGTTTTAAGATAAATTAAGTTACATATCTCTTTTATTTGTGCTTTCCTTTTTTCTCTTACATATTGTAATTAGAAAATTAAAATAAGATGATGTGGGAAAAAAATGCTCAAAACCTTTCAGCTTTATTCTATATATCCAGCATGAAATGACTTACCTAAAAACAACTTAAATGATTTCAAAATCTCTCTAAATCTCTTCCAGCACAACCATTCTTTGTTTTTCAATACTTGACTTCCATAAAAAGCAAATCCAAGATGAATTCTACCCAGAACAAATGACTAGACAAAATGAGGCTGTATCTGTTTCCACCCATTATTACAGGATTACAGACTGTAGAGTGCTGTTTCCACCCATTATTATAGGATTATTATAGGCACTGTAGAGTGCCTAGAAATGTGATTGGAAAAGTAAACAAGGGTTACATTATAAAAGTTTTTTATTTTTTATTTTTTCTTTCTTTCTTTTCTTTTTTTTTTGCTAGGTGCATAAGGACATATGCTATGTTCACCTTGCTCACATGTCATCCCTGGAATATACCAAATAATGCCGAAGAAAAGAATGAAGAAATGTATTTGAACTTTAAGAATAATGGAGTTCATCAACTTACCTCAATGAGAGTCTTGCAGAGGCTAAAATAAGAAAATACATATAAAAGCACCAGCATGATGCGTGATATATAATATATCCAGTGCACATTATTTTTAATTTTTTAATTAACTTACAGTCTTTGAGCAAGTTATTTTTATTTAGGCCATAATTCTAACTTTAGTAAAATATAAGGAAACTGTCTTAATTTGCTAGAGCTGCCCTAACAAAATACCACAGACTGAATGACTTAAATAAAGAAATTTATTTTCTCACAGTTCTGAAGGCTGGAGTCAAGGATCAAGTTGCCGGTAGCGTTGGTTCTCTCCTTGGCTTGCAGATGGCTGTCTTCTCTCTGTGTTCTCATACTGTGTTTTCTCTGTGCACACACACCCATGGTATCTTTTTATTTTTTTCCTGTAAGGACCAGTCAAACTGGATTAGTACACTGCCATTATGAACTCACTTAACCTTAATTACCTCTTTAAATACCTCATCTCCACATACAGTCACCTTAGTGGTTAAAGTTTCAGTATATGAATTTTGGGGGGACATGATTCAGTCCATCATGAGGACTAACTTAACTTGAAACTTTCTTCCAGCTACAATTTCCAAAGAATCTTTAAAATAGAAAACCACAGATTCACTCAGCCTTGCAAAGATATTGCGAAAAGAAATATATCTTTCTCCTATATGAAACACTCTCCAAGTCAAACTTCAGTTTATAGATTCACATGTTGGTCTCTCCAATCTCTGGCTTTTGTTGTCGTTATTATCAGAGAATTTTTAATAAGTAACTGCATACATTTAGTTCTATGGTAGATTGAAGAGGTTTTTTTGTTTGTTTTTTAACGTGGACCAAGTATATGATCCTTAGGGAAAGAGGAAGAGAAAAAAAAAATGTGAAGGATAGGAAAATTAAGAGATGAATTGGTCTGCAGCTACTTCCTAGCAAGGGAACAGTCTTCAAAGCATATATACACAATTTAACCATGTATAGACATATGGCAAATCACCCTCTTTTTCTTCCTGTCCCAATCCACTAAACCAGATACGAGGTTCTGCCTCTTATGGGCTCTGTGATATAAAGCAATTTTAACTAAGGCTTTCTGAAACCCTAGTTTCTTCTACAAAATGTGAATAATTGCATTTAACCTGCAGAAGAGTTGTGAAGATCGAATGCTACAATGTGTATCAAAGACCTAGAATATTATAGCATGAGCAGTTGTTAATGATCTTACCCTGTTGAAGTTTTAGTAAAACCCACATATAATTTTCATACACTAATTGGGTGTTCATTGGAAACCAACTGTTGTATCATTCTGACATGTTTGGAACGTTACCCTGCCCTAGAAATAGTCATTAATTGTCACAGATGACTTCATACCTGATGATAGGTCTCACTCATCAGCTACTGGAGAACATCTTTTCATCCAGTGAGAAAGCATCACAGGGGTAAGATACATAAAACTTTTATTGTTGCTATGTTTAATGCTACTTTGTTTTTAAATACATGCATTATTATTATTTTAGGTATTTTTAAGTCATTCTTTTATTTTCATACTCGAAGGGAAAGGATCAAGATGCTTTTTAAGTTATTAATCTATTTCACAATGTTACATAGGTTAACCACTTGTCCTTCCTCATTAAGGAAACCAACTAAACCATAAATTGATTAAAATATGCCAGCTATGCCATGAAGTCTCTCAATAATGATGAAAGGGAAAACATAAATAAATGTTTGGAATTCAAAACAGAGATTGAGGCTTGAAGGAGAGAGCAAAATTTATTCATGAAGAGAGAATCCATGATTGCAGGAAGTGATTTTTCTTTTGGGGTTTGATGGCTCAATTCAATCTAATTTGGGAGGTACAATAGTTCCCCTTTCCAAGACCCCCAGTGGACGCCTTGAAACCATAGGTAGTACCACATCATATATATAAACTGTTTTTTCCTATACATGCATACCTATGGTAAAGTTTCATTTATAAATTAGGCACAGTAAGAAATTAATAATAATAACTAATAATAGAACAATGTTAACAATATACTATAATAAAAGTTATGTAAATGTGGTCTCTCTTCTCAAAAATCTTATTGCAGTGTATTCACCCTTCTAGTGATAATGTGAGAGAGAAAATGGCTACATGATGAGGTGAAATGAGTTTAATGAGGTAGGCACTGTATTGTAGCATTACGCTACCATCAACTTTCTGATACATCAAAAGGATGATCATTTGCTTCTGGACCACAGCTGTCTCAGGTAACTGAAACCATGAAAAGGACAACCATGGATAGGTGGGTGAGGGGGACTGCTGTATTGTGAAAGATATTCTTTAGTGGGACATAAGCCATTGCTTAACAGAGTGATGCCTTTGCGATATATCAAGAATCATTTCACAATGAGCGTATGGATATGCCTCATTCTAGTTCACATGTAATGATACGTTTGTTGTTATCCTACTGTGATGATTAGATTTTAAAAAGATGTTAAATGAAAAGCTAACTAACTAGAAGTTTAGCTCATATCCCTATTATTGAGGAAGGAAGGAATGACTTTGCCGTGCTGTTGCTTTCAGTACAGATTTTTGAAATTTCCACAGTGACTTTAGTTAAACCTTAAGTACTTTCACCTTCATTAAAAATAGGAAAAGAAAAGCTAGTATTGATTGTTGCATTTATGTGTAAGAGCTAAACTGGGAGGTAATTTATATAGTGTAGTCCTTAAGAGCTCAACTCAGTAATTAGAGCCTGGGTTCCAAGCCTGTTTCTGCCACTTGCCGGCTGCATGTCCTTGTGAAAGATGCTTAACCAACCTCTGCCTCAGGGGCATTCTCAATAAAATGGGGCTAATAAAAGTACTAATCTCAAAGAGTTCTTATGAGTGTTAAATCAATTGATTTATAAAGCACATAGGCTAGTCATTGGCCCCCAGTAAACCTTAATATGCTTTTTCCCCCCAATTATAAACATTAAGTAATCAATATAGGCATGTTCTTAAAGAAATCAAAACATGTTTTATTAATAAAATGTAGTTTACTTTTTATTTTTTTTTTAATTTTTTTTTTTTTTTTTTAAGATTTTATTTATTTGCGAGAGAGAGAATGAGAGACAGAGAGCATGAGAGGGAGGAGGGTCAGAAGGAGAAGCAGACTCCCTGCTGAGCAGGGAGCCCGATGTGGGACTCGATCCCGGGACTCCAGGATCATGACCTGAGCCGAAGGCAGTCGCTTAACCAACTGAGCCACCCAGGCGCCCTAAAATGTAGTTTACTTTTTAAAAATACAAACTCATTATTTTAAATACTTTATACAGTATTTGCATTAAGAAATGCCTTTCATATTTTTGACATGCTTATTATTCTAGATTCCACAAGAGCTGTGGTTTGGAATTTGCAAAGACAATCTACAACTGGGTATGAAATGACTGAACAATCTTATTTGCTTGGTCATTTTAGTCACTAAAACCAGTTTAATTCAGCCACAATAAATAGTGAAAGTTGTTAATATAGTAGAAATGATTAATTTAACCATCAGTTTTCTTTATTATTGATTTACATATACTATCAGTAAAATCTCTCTTCTTAATCTACTCAATTGTGTGTGTGTGTGTGTGTATATATATGGAGTTAATAAACAATAAATATTTATAGTTAGAATTTAAATAAAGTTATAAGCTTTGTGTCTTGAGCTTCTAGTATTTTTGTCTTGTTTTGTTTTTGCCTCTTGTTTCTGAGAATAATAAAGGTTTTCACATTGTCAAGGCTCAAATTCTTAAATTAAACCATGTGCCTGCCTTTTTTTCTTATCTACAATGTTGTAAATTGCACCAAAATTTATAAATGAATTGAATGCAGTTGTATTACTGGGCTTCTACTTTGTGGAAATGACTTTTAGCCCTTAAATCTCACAAGTGCTCTATGGAGACCCACACTTTCAATTTCATAAGGTGTTTTGTTTTTTTTTTCTCCAGCTTCTAAAGTTCTTTTGTTTGGAAAAGAAACTTTATAATAAAAAAGAAAAGCCCACAGTTGCCTGAGAGTATATTTCTAGTTTATTTTCTTACACAGTGGGATTTCTCAAATAAAGGGAAAATAAGAAGGGAAACAATAATAACTTTATTTACTGAATAACTTGAGTCAAAAAAAATTAGGAGATAACAAAATTTACCTAATATGGGCCATAGTGTATGACCTAGTCAGTTCATTTGTAGGCATTTACCCATGAGAAATAAAGTAGATGCTCACACAAACACTTGCACATGAATGTTCACAGCAGTTTTGTTTATAAGAGCCAAAACATACCAAAAAAACCCCAAATGTTCATAAATAGGTAAATAGATAAACAATTTGTGGAATATAAAATAAAATACAACTCAGCAGTCAAAATAAATGACCTACTGTTACACCCACCAGCATGGATTAATCTCAAGATAGCTATTCTTTGTGAAAAGAGCCAGTCAAAAACAGTACATACAGTGTGAGTCCATTTATATAAAATTCTAGAAAATGCAAATTAACCTATAGGGTTATAAACTAGATCAGTGGTTCACTGTGGATGGGATGAGAAAGACAGGAAGGAGCAAGAGGCAGGGATTTCAGAGTTGCACAAGGAAAATTTGGAGATAATGGATATGTTCATTATTTTAATTGTGGTGGTAGCTTCATGGGTGTATAAATTTGTTAAAATTATTATGTATTTTAAGTATGTGTAGTTTATCATATGTCACTTGTGCCTCAGTAAAGATGTAAAAAAAATATATTGGGGAAAAAACAAAATTTACTGAAATTTACCTCTTTGTTTCAATCTACCTTTTTCTAGACTATCTAAGATGGATATTGGAGTGGCCTGAGTGCTCTCAGTAGACTCTACTTATTATCCTGGAATTGCTAGCATATCATTTGACTTGTGGCAGATTATGATTATACAGCAAAAAAAAAAAGGGGGGGGAATTTTGAAAAGGGAATTCATATCTAACCGGCCCTCACCAAATTTTAAAGGATGTTGGGAGAGAAAGAATAAAAGAAAAGTGAGCATGATCAACTTCTTAAGACACCATCTGGATAGATTTACCTAGAAAAAAATCTTTTGGGGACTTCTCTTAAGAAATGAAAAAAGAAAACACTGAGTTTCTTTCAGGATCTTATTTTTTTCCACCAAAATACCTCTATGCTAAATATTACAGGTATTTTATTTTGAACTGTATAAACTAGACCACATATTAATATAAATCTCTTTAGTAATTGTGTTTCCCTATTAAGCTCTGTCTTCTTAAAATAGATATGTGACTCATTACAGGGTTCTTCAGGCACAGAGTTCAGACTTCTAAGTGATACTCTTCAATAATCTCTACTATAATCATTTGGTTTCTCTTGACTTCTCATTATCATATTCTAATTATTTGACAAATAATTTCATTAATGCTGGCTCACTATCATTTTAAAAGCAGTGCCCAATTACTCAACCCTCTGTTACAATATGGATATGTGAATTATAAGGCGATCTACTTAAGAGTTTTGTTTTGTTTTATTATGTGTATAATACATATAACAAAATGTATGCTTTTAACCATTTAAAAATTGATAAACTGCTTCGAGGGGTGCCTCGGTGGCTCAGTCATTAAGCGTCTGCCTTCAGCTCAGGTCATGATCCCGGAGTCCTGGGATGGAGCCCTGCCTCAGGCTCCCTGGTCAGTGGGGAGCCGGCTTCTCCCTCTCCCTCTGCTGTTTCCCTGCCTGTGCTCTCTCTCTCTCTCTGTCAAATAAATAAAATCTTTGAAAAAAATGATAAATTGCTTTGAAATTGTCTAGATCAGGAGTTGGCCAACTATAGCTCATTAACCAAATCCAGCCAGGCATCTGTTTTTGAAAATATATCTCCATTGGAATATAGTCATGCTTAGTTTTACACGTATTTTGTGTAGCTACAGAGTCAAGAATTTGCAACAGAGACCATATAGGCTGGAAAGCCAAAAATGTTTAATATCTGGCTCTTTATTAAAAAAAAAACAAAAAAAAAAAACTTGCCCACTCTTAGTCTAAGTTATTGCTGTCACTCAAGAAAATCCAAAGATTGCTACACTGATAATCAAAAGACAGACTCTTGAGTCAGGTCTACCATTAACTGTGACAATTGGAAAGCCTTATCACATTTTGGTCTTCAGTCTCCTCAAATTGCATATGTTGATTAAATAATTTCTACAGTCCCTTCTAACCTGAAAATATACTCACTAAAACATTTAATTCTCTGGTAGAGATTGCTAGTACTCTTGACTCCACTGATAGTGTCTTAATTCTTTGCTCCTCGAGTCTATTGGATATTGAAGAATGTATTCATAAATGAAAATTTCATAATGCAAACTATTGACATTTAAATCATTCACTGAAGTTTACAATACCAATGAGCTAAATACATAATGTTAAAATTCTAATATTCTATAATTAGCTTAATCTTAAAAACATGCTAATCACAGCTGTATTCCTATGCTTTCAGCAGCTCAGCTGAGCTTTATTCAAATACTATTGTAGGTAAAAACAAAGATTTGGCATGTCTAATGTTTAGAATTACTTCAGATTATCATCCTAGCTCTGGATCAGTTCAAACCAAATGGTATTTAGTAAATTAATAGGCAAAATAAGTGAGTCTTTTGAAACATGAAAACAAAAGGCCCTCTCGGTCATATTTAGAATAGAGGGCAAGAGTAAGAAAAGAACATTGATACCATCTGAAAAACATCATTGTTAAAAATGTTAAAAGAAATAGAAAACTAGAAACTCTGTAGGTATGATTTTATTTTCATGTTTTCCACAAAGAATGATATTTAAACCAAAACTGGAATGTTTATAGGGAAGATGAAACCATGAAACCACAGCAAATGGAACAATGGAGAGAAAGTACCTAGCACTTTAATTTAACTTAAGAGTCCAGTTACTGACATTTAAGATACTGAGGTAAGTTCCAGGAGGAACCATAGGAACACTCTTGGCAATGGTGCTTTCTCACATAGCATAGAAATAGAAAGGAGACAGAAGATGGGAGGAGAAGTTTAAATGTTTTGATTTGCAAGAAGAAAATACGAAAATTCTAGAAGTTGTCAGAGTTAGTTGTTTCTCCCTGTCAAAATGTAAAATGAATGAATGAATGACAGAGAAAACTCTGTTTGTATTCTCTATTTCTTTTTTCTTAAAGATTTTATTTATTTATTTTGAGAGAAAGAGCCCATGCTCAAGTGGGGGGAGGGGCAGAGGGAGAGAATCTCAAGCAGACTCCATGCTGAGCCCAGAGTCCAACATGGGGCTTGATCCCACAACCCTGAGATCTTGACCTGAGCCGAAATCAAGAGTTGGACACTTAACTGACTGAGCCATCCAGGTGTCCCTGTATTCTGTATTTCTATGTGCACTTAGGAAGGGTAAAGAAAACCATAATACCTAAATTTGCAAAGAATATGTCATGGTCAAATAACCTCATATTCTACTTCAGTGGAGTTATCAGAACAGGAGAGCAAAGGATATTATGTTGCATATATTCAGAACAATACAGAGAGATATCTTAACAGCAACAGAATGCTTAATTAAAAGGCCTATAGAAATATACACAAACATATCCAACACCTACAACTGCAGCCTGCATATTCAACAGCGAACATGAAAACAAGAAACATTGTAAAGGTCTCGAAGAGCTGAGTAACCTGTTATTAACCAGAAAAATTTTTAAACACTGCTCTTCCATTATATCTGTGAATACATGTGCATTTCTTTGATAATACAGAAACTATTATGCTATTGGTAATATATTATATTAAAATTCCTTTAAAAATAAGCTGCTATTAACATACATTGATTCTATTGACTTAAAACATAAAAGTCATCCATAACAAATATAAGACTTTTGAAGGCATGAAAAGACTTATAAAACATTTAATAAAGCCACGTTATTGTAACACTGAAGAAAGTAAGGCTTTATAGGGTAAAGAAAATTCTCCAAGTTCCTATGGATAGCCAGGCCAACTGGAACACCATCTCTATGTCTATTCCACTTAATCCTTTATATTGAATTTGCTAGTTCGTTATCACATCGAAACTATAGAACATGCTTAGGTAAAATAAAGTCTACATTCATTTGCTCTCTTTTCTATACCTTTACACATTGAAGAGATTACATCAATAAAAACAGATAATCTTCTCTCGTATTCTACTCATCTTATAGTGTGCATGTTCTAATTAGTCAATACTTTTCATCCCTAATGGTAACTAAAGCTGTATACATATATGTCAGCAGAAAAAAAAAAAATACCTAAAAATTATGAGGAACAGACATGATATAAAATAATTTAATTTTAAATTTAAATTGTGGTCAATCACTAGACAGAGGCTTCAGAGGATTGTTCACTACTTATCAAAGTCTTTGAGGTTTTACTCTCAGGTCATTTTTTTTTCTTAAGACTACTAAACACTGGAGTAAAATTAAAAACTAAAGTTAGAAAGTAATCAACACTGTGTTTTCTCTTTTAATTGAAAAAGAAAATGCAGTTCTGGTTCAGCAACTGTGGCTTAGAATTTCTTTTAATTCCTCTCCTACCCCTTTCTTTTCAACAAGGTTCTTCATTTAGCTGGTGGAGATAACTAGTAATGCAAGCTTGAGTTAACAAACAAAAAAGGCATTAATAAAAAAGCACTGCATCCTCATTTCTGATATCAGAATTATATTTTTCTTTATTCAAATAAGAACAAAGGTCTTTACCCTTTCCAGAAATAGAGTCATTATAATCTGTCTTTGTATATTCTTTAGGATTACCTAGATATTTTCTTCGCAGTTCATTAGCTTCATAGTAAGTTTCCCTATTGCTTTATAATTATTCATTTCACTACATAAAAATGTTTTATCTTGATAGATAACTTTAAAAACTAGGCATTTTAAATATCTCTGGGTTTTGCTCAGTGTTTTTAGAGATAGTTTTCCTATCAATCAGCCTCCTACCCTTCTTTCCCCACCAAAGGGAAAAAAATATGGAGAAGAGATGCATGAAGGTCATCACTGAAGAGTCATAAACCATTGTGAATAATGTCAGAACTATAATTTAATTAGTGCCCCATCTGTCACTTTCTGTTTGACGAGCACTAAATGTCCAATTATCATTTAATATCTGCTCTAATCAGTTCTGGCAAATTTTGCAGGCACACAAGAGATGACATTAATAGATGAAAGTGAGGCTACTCTTGCCACATTATCAGAAAGAAATCTTGAACAGCACTGACTTACAATTGGGAAGGTAAGAATTCATTCCAATTAGTGGTAACGACATTTTATATCAATGATGCTGTGGGGAGTCTACAAAAGAATTCTCTTTGTTCTCACAAGAAGTTAATGAAATAGCTCTACCTATGATTCTTCAAGAATTATTTTATGGATTCTAAAATAAAAAATTAAAATGTCATCTATGTACCCAACCATCCTTGATGCAATGTCTTTGAAAACCATCTTACTTCTGGGTTAGTCATCTACCTCTTTTAAACTAGTTTTTCCACCAACAAAGGCATTATTAGGGTGCACTGGATCCACAAGGAGTTTTGTAAGCAAACCATATGCTTAATGCATTCGGGATATTGTCTTTTGTAAAATAGAAATGTGAGTCAGTAAGGGAGTCTCCACTTAAAAATAATACTGCAAATTTTAGCTTATTTATATAATAGTAAATGAAATGTTACAAATTTGTTTCCCATTGCCAAAAAAAAAAAAAAAAATTACATCAGCATTCCATTTGAGGCTACTACTGATCACTTTGGTTTAATTTTTCAAAAATTGGAATTATAGCCCAAAGACTTTTAATTGTTGTCAATTATTAAAGGCATGTAATAATTCATGTACCATTCTTATCATCATTACTAACATTTTCCTAGTGATTCTTACCCATCTTTTGCTTACTTTTAAGATGAGGGAAAAACGGCTTGATTTTGGCAAAAATTTATTAGGCTATTGTGCTTCTGTTTGAGTCCTAATTATCCTGACCACCCAAAAGCACAATTTGACTCAAAGTATTTAGAGAATAATAGACTCTTGCTTTCTGCAACTTTGGCAAAGAAAGGAGAAGGGGATAGTACCACTACCATATATGAGGGTGAGTTCTCATTATGTGTGTCTCTGTGTATATCCGTTGACCTATAACTGGTAAAAACCGCTGAGCTTATGAGCCAGAACTTTAATTGTCAGGTTTTTTTTAAAGATTTTATTTATTTATTTGACAGAGAAAGACACAACCAGAGAGGGAACACAAGCAGGGGGAGTGGGGGAGGGAGAAGCAGGCTTCTCGTGGAGCAAGGAGCCGGATGCAGGGCTCCATCCAGGGTGAGCCAAAGGCAGATGCTTAATGACTGAGCCACCCAGGCACCCCATAATTGTCAGATTTTTAAAACACTAGCAGGGAAATCCTGAGTCACAACTTAAGGAAGTTCTGTTAAGGGGGGAAAAAAAAAAAAGGAAAATCAAGCAGCAAATTTAAACCCTCAAGTAATCTTTCCCCATAGGAACAGATCATATGAGCCCTTTTCTATGAGATGGTATATTATTGATTCCAAATGCCAGTGTTACGGTGCATATTTCAAAGAACAGCCTTAATTTCAAGAATAGTATAAGACTCTATAAAAAAAATGCTTCTAGATTCTTAGCCCTATATAAATGAAATATACAGCGTTTTTATTTTTAGTGTCTGGAGCGAAAGGGGCTCATTGAGCTACCCCATCAGTATTTGTTCACACTCCTTAACTAAGTAGTTCTAGTGACACATGGTTCATTTTATCCCAAATACCTTGAGGAACCAGTAACACTTTCCTAAAATAGAAAAAAAAAAAGAAAAAAAGACATGGGTTTCATCTTGGTTTGGAAGATGTGATGCCACAAGAAGCATCACCTTTGTAAGCAAAGAAGGGCTGTCAGAGACTTGACCTATGATAGAAACCTGATAGCTTTTACACTCAGTCCTTAGTGGCAACTTCATGTTCATCCCTGCTTTAGGAAATTCACTTAGAACTAGATGTGTTACTCACAGAAAACTAGACAAAATATTTATGGTATATTGGAGAGCTGCTAACTCCTAGGACAGGAATATGTGATTTCTGCTTTCTCTGATCTCAGTGGTTCCAGGGAATGGTGAAGTCCTGGGGGGGTATCATGAGGGATGAGAAGCTTTAAAAAAGGCCAGAGCCCTTTAGTCAATAATCTTTTATTTCCCTTGCTCTAAAATGGCAAAACTGCCTCACAACCAGAGGGCATTCACTACAATTCTATCTAGGCTATTTCATACTAATACTAATTAATTAAACACATATTTAAATCAGATAATCAAATAACACAGTAGATGAAGTGTCAAGAGAGGGCATTTCTCAATTTTCTAAAGTTCTGTGAGGTTTAATTAAGACTTCTGAAAATCTATATCATTCTGTAAATTTACTCTTTTCACTTAATGACTTGAACTTTGTGTGATTATGAAAGGAAGTCTCTAAGGGCAACAGAGAACTTGGTGTCCACCCATCTGAAACACTCATCTTATGATACGCTCCAGTCAATTTCTAACTTTCTGCCTCTCAAAACAAACATTTAACCAAAAACAGTGTCATTACTCTTACAGGTTAGAAAATATTCTATCAACTCCTATATATTTCAGGGAAAAATATTAATCTTAAATATCCAGATTACAATTTTCTCCTAATGTGACCTGTTCTAACCAAAGAGGACAGATGTAAAAGAGCTGAGTTCAGCTAATGGGTACCAAGTAAACATATTTAACAGTAACATTGTTATTGTTGAATATAATTGTTATTCTCTCATTATGAATTTGGACTAACTCTTTAAAGCCCATAAGTGTGCTATTTAATTTATTTCTTCTTCTTTAAATATAACAATCTCCAGGAGCCTGAAAGAATAGAATGCCAGAGGAAGCTCATCAAAACTATATCCTAAAGATATTCCGGTGGACTAAATAAATTGGGTTCCTTGTTTAAAATCTAGAGTGTGTCACTTTGGATTTGTAAACATTAAGCTTTCACAACCCTGAGCCTCACTGATTGAGTGCTAATACTTATTTCCAAGTTTTTCAGACAGGCAAAGGTAATTTGACCCATTCACAGACAGAATCACCAAGACAGAGCAAACACTGGGACATTTGCAGGAATAAGTACAGTAAATAATAGTGTCTCATTAAAATTCAAGCTGTAGCTTCTAAACCAGATGGGTTAGCAGAAATTTCTACAGAGCTCATGAAAGAAAATCGCTTATTTGCCTTAAAAAAAAAAAAAACGAGTTTGGACAACATTCTGAAAAACAAAAATATAGGTATAATCATGAAACACAAGCTGCATTTCTTTCAATACAAATTTATACTTTTGAATTTAATATAATTTTATCAGAATGAAAAAAGCTTTCTTTGAAAAAAATAGGATATGAATAAAAATGTAAAAAGGCTTTTCAATATTAATTTCAATGATTAATGAATTTCAATGTTAAATGAATTTAACATATGCAGGTAAAAAATAAACCAAATGGGTAAAGGATATTGTGCTTTATTAAACTGCAAAAATCTTAATGTACCTAAAGAAACATAAAGAGAGATCCTTTTTATTTGGTATGCTCATCAACAACTACTTTACACTCAATAATGACATGCACATTTAGTAGAAAAATTTTGAAAGAAGAGATTGACAATTTTTGGAAACAAACATAAGAACAACTGGAAAATAAGATTTTCTCCTCATATTTATAGTAAAAAAACTACATTGGTTACTTTTATATTGTTAATATGAAAAAGAATGTATGGGAATTTTAACAAACTCATACTGTTATTTTTTTTATTTTTATTGTTATGTTAATCACCATATATTACATCGTTAGTTTTAGATGTAGTGTTCCATGATTCATTGTTTGTGCATAACACCCAGTGCTCCATGCAGAACGTGCCCTCTTAAATACCCATCACCAGGCTAACCCATCCTCCCACCCCCCTCCCCTCTAGAACCCTCAGTTTGTTTTTCAGAATCCATCGTCTCTCATGGTTCGTCTCCCCCTCCGATTTCCTCCCCTTCATTCTTCCCCTCCTGCTATCTTCTTCTTTTTTTTTTTTCTTAACATACATCTTACTGTTATTTTTAAGTTTAAAAAAAGGTTTTATGGCTTTCAGAAACAAGATCCACTCTAAGCTTCATTTTATAAGATACTTTATACACATAAACATAATTTTGAAACATATTTTAATAAGGTGATTTTAAACATATTACTTCAGTGAAAGACATGGGAGGACAGATAAAATCAACATTTTAAGCTGCACTTAGAATACTTCCAAATCACTTATTTGGGTATTAAATCACAACTGAACCAATGGTGTGATAATGTGGATATGATTTTAACAGCTAAATGGAATAACAAATTTCTGTCTCTTCAAGTATATATTTTATCTCTTTGTGGAAATATCTCTTATTTTTCCCACAGAATAAACAATATGATACAGAACTGATACAAAATAATTTTAAGTGATAATAACTTATTGATTTATTAATAATTGTCAACCACTCCGAATTAGACACTATTCTAGACAACTAGGAATTCAGCAGTGATTGAGAACAATTTCCCTCCTTCATAAAGCTTATAGTCAAGTCTCCACTATTAATTTCTACTTGCCAACATTTTCATTATTCTCCCCACACAGTGTTTTGTTTAGTTGTTATTAGTATTCAACTTAAAAGCAAATTGTAATAAAAATTTTGTTCAGGTGAAAAAAAATGAAGGCATTTTTAATCATTTCATTTTATTATTTTATTTTTAAGTAGGCTCCATGCCTACCTAGTGTGGAGCCCAATGCAGGGCCCAAACTCATGACCTTGAGATCAAGGCTTGAGTTGAGATCAAGAATTAGTCGCTCAAATGACTGAGCCACCCAGGCACCCCTAGTCATTTTTATTTTTAAACCGAACCCACCAGAAAATATTTATGACATAGGCAAAAATATTTAAGGCTACATGATTGCTTTTTGTAAACTGACGTATTCAATGTAAATTAACATAATCATTTTTCCTCTTCACAGTTAAGAAAATTTATTTTGGGAGGAAACTAGAATTACTTGCATACATAGTTTTTTCATTTCATTTTGCCATAAGGGCAAATGATTTTACATTCAAGAAGCAATGAGACAGGGAGACAACTCAAAAATAACATGAATAGGTAAAAGAAAATGTATCCAAAGCTCAAGTGTGAATTATAAAGGCTATGGGTTCCCAATATGGAGAATTATCTCACTCTTTCAAAAGCAGCAGGAGATCTTTCAACTGAATGAAAAAAGATATCCACAATCAACCTACCTATTAATAACAGCTGTCAGTCTTAACATTTTAGAGAAAAATGGCAATGAAGATATAACACATACATATTAAGGGAACTATTTTTGGTTTGGGAACCTATAATTTTTGTGTAACAGTTAAAGTGTGCATCTGTTCTCTTATTTCCAATGAGGGAAAAACATGATCATCATCTGCAACCATTTTAGTGTATTTTTTTAAGCAAATGTGCTTTTTACTCAACAATAATTCACTAGACTAGGCACATAATGAAAATGAAAAGAGACACAGGAGAATTTACAAAGTAAACATTATGGCAAATTTTCTACTTTCTTACACTTACAAAAGAGTTACCCATTTGTGTGAATCTAGGCCTACCATTGGTCTGTAAATGCATTACCATATTCAGGAGCCAGTGTTGACCATTAAGAAAAAAACCCCTCAAAGCTGGCCTCCTGAAAAAAAGAAAAAAAAAAAAAATAAGGGTATCTTCATCTCCTTTTATTTATCTCCTTTTTCATCTTTTGTTTCCCTCCATTTATACTGCTGTGACAGCATCACGTAGTGCTCATGCTTCCAACCCTTTCTATACATTCTCACCTTCTGACTCCTTTAATGCTGTACACCAAAAAAATACCTGGCCAATCTTTCATTCTCTCTGAGTCTTTAAAATGACTGATGTGCTAATATTGTTTACATTATAGAGGGAATGTTCTACAGAGTTTTAGAACAGGCTCTGAATTATGTTCACTGTCTGGAATTCGCATGAAGTATCTCATCTTCCCTCAAATTACTGCATCATTAGTAGAGAGAGGTACAAGTAATGCTTTAATTTTTAAACGATCTGCAAATCCTCAGAAATGAAATCCAAGCTATCTGAGGTTACCTTGTGAATTCCATATAAATACTGTGTCCTGCATTCTTGGTTGTGGATATGCAGAAAGTAATAAAGAGGGAAGGAATAAAAAAAAAAATAGAATGAATTCTAATTTGTCCCTTGAACAATTGCAGTAAGGAGTTTTGGCTTTCCAGTTTACCTTGAGTTTTGTTTTTTGTTTTTGTTTTTGTTTTTTTAATTAATATAATGAGAGTGTATTTGCTTATGTAGAAGGCCCTATCTTCTGAAAATGGTTTCAGAAAAAGATAGTATAATCATCCTGATGTCCCTTCCTCCTCCTACCTATACCTTTTAATTAAATTTTAATTATATATTCAAGTACACAAAATTTTAAATGTATGAAATTTGCATTTCAATAAAATACTTTAAATTGGTCCTACTATAGAGTCAATGAAAAAATTTAAATCATCCAATATATTATTACAATAGGAAGCTTCCCATGAAGGCAGACAGGCAGATGATCTGAACAAAATACAAAAGAGTAGCAATGTAAATACGCCCTCCTGAAACGAGGCTTTGCCATTCAGAAACACACGATCCAGCTCAAAGCATGTAAACATTAATTTTTTCAACAGGAAAAAAGACATCGTTTTGGTAGATCAAATGAGTTGTGAAGAAGGTCACCAAGATAATCTAAATATCTTTGAATATTACCTTAATTTCATTTGTACAGTATCTCAGAGTAAGAACACAACACCAAAAGATGATATCCAGGCAATCCCAAGACTATTTCCTCAGGTTATTGATACTCACTGTATTCACACCATATCACTGCATAAGTTTCCATGGGATAAAATGTTGCTGTGGGTTGGAAATTTTAAAAAACCCATTTAATGTCATAATTTGGAGAGATAAGAAATAAAATATTATGCATTTATATAGTAAAAGAGTAAGGTTCTGGTAAATGTAAAAAGAAAAAAAAAATTGTCCTTATATTTCACAAAGGAATTTCCCTTATTTTACTACTAATATAAACACTCTGCTCAAAATATGAGGACCAATATCCAAGTGCTAAGAAATGTGTGGACTAGGACTGCCATGAGCAACAGGTTCCAATAGTTTTCTGGACACTTTCTTGTACATCTTGTTGTGTATTGCAATACAATCAGAACTAGTCATCAGGAGAGTTTGCTTATAAAGCTCTTCTTATGGTAAGAAAAAAAAAATTTAGACAAATTCAAGAAAATGATGACTGCTGAACCATTTACATTCACAGCCATGTGCAGTACTTGTTTATTTGCCAAAGTCTTGATATTTTTATTGTACAAAATAAGGACAAATCAATACAGTATATAAATAAATGATAGCTAACAATATTTAGCATTTGTTATTTTAGACATTTTAGATTTCATAGAATGTTCTTGTATTTTAGTCTGAAAGGGAAAATTTACATTATTGACAATAAGAATTCATAGCTAATAGAATAAAAATGATTTTTCTAATAGAAATCTGGTTAAAATATGGAGTAAAACAGCTGTGAAAATAAATTAGCAAGAAGTCAGAATCAAAGGAAAAAGAATGAGTGCATGATAAAAGAAAGAGGAATTATTAGTAGCAAATATCTATGTAGTACTTAACCATATGTCAGGCCATGCTACAGACTTGTTTGTGTGTGTGTGTGTGGGTGTTTGTGTACGTATCCCTGATAGCAATCCTATTATTCCCACTTTACAGTAATGAAATTAAAGTATAGAGATATTCACTAACTACCATCATTGATTCAGAGCTAGGTACAAACCCAGGAAGCTGATTCCTTAGATGTGATCTTATGTGCTATAAAGCATTGCCCTTTGAGTAATGCTATTAAAGATGTGTACAAGAGAATATAGGAAACCAAGGAAACAGAAACATACAAAATGATCAAATATGACTTTGGGATTAGTTATTGAGACAAGAAAAATAGTTAGCATCCCTCCCCATAAAGCGATTCTAAAGTTGCATTAGTGTCAAAGAAAGGAGAGGCAATTTTGTCCTTTCCATTCGAAATCCAATTTATGATGTCCGATGCTGTAAATATTCAGCAATAGCTGTGATCTATAAATATTTAATACAAATGAAGTCATAAGTATAATTCAGACTAAATGCTAATTAAAAAATATAAAAAAGATTGGTAGTTACTTCCCCCCCCCAAACTTCCAGATGGTGTTTAATCAATATATGTGACTATATTTAAAAATAGCATAATTTAAATAATGATTGAAAAGCAATTTGTCAGATATAGCAAGCAGCACTGGTAAAGATTCTGACTTTATCCACAGTCCTTTTACTACATAGTTCTTCTAAAATCATCCACTTTACTACCAACTTCCTTGCCTCTGGTTTAATAATTCTAACTTATTTTGTCTTTAAGACCTTGAGAAAACAAGTAATATATAAACCACTCAGAGCTTTAAAGAAGCTAGACATATTTAACTACAAGCAATGTAAGAGGACCCCAATCATTTTAATATTCTACTTATGTTAAATAATAATCCCAAAGACAGCAAATCATTTCACAAAGAATCTCAAATGGAAGATAGGAATGCATTTAATCAGTTAAATTAAACATCCAAGAACTATTATTAACTGATATCAATAACTTACCCACACATGTTCAACATAATCAAGCAGAGATTAACCAAGTGCAATTGATTTTTGATTATCCCTGTTCAATTAAGTGTTATGTATGTATGCATATACCTATATATGTGAATATGCATGTATCTATGTATATATGTATTAAGCATGTGTTTCATAGATTCCTAAAGTTTTTTTTTTTTTTTTGTTAAAGATTTTATTTATTTATTTGACAGAGAGATAGAGAGAGAGAGAACAAGTAGGCAGAGAGGCAGGCAGAGGGAGAGGGAGAAGCAGGCTCCCCGCGGAGCAGGGATCCCGATGTGGGGCTCGATCCCAGGACCCTGTGATCATGACCTGAGCCGAAGGCAGACGGTTAACGACTGAGCCACCCAAGCGCCCAAGATTCCTAAAGTTTTAATACTAACTTTATCACTAGCTAAGCTTGAAACATAAGCATAAAAAATTAATGACAACTTGTGTATATATTCCAACTAATGTTTACCCATTTGGTTCAGTGCAAATTAAATTTCAATGTGTAAGGCTTTATATATAATGCAATGCTGTCTTGGGGGAGGGGACCAGATAGATTCACTCATTCATTCATTCACTCATTCATTTGAGATAAAAGGTTGAGCTTAGTCTTCTGAGTTTTCTATCTCAACCATAACTAAAATCATGAAAATTCTCATTTGAAAAAATAAGGGGTTGTAAATGTATAAATGCTCCAATAGAGTACTTTGTGTTGTAGCTAAGAAAATGGTGTCTGCGTGTTTTAGAGTTTAAAAGAAGTCCAGGAATCACCCGTGTAATGATTTTATTACACAAATGAAGAAACTAAAGTTTAGAGAGATTAAGTAATTCACCAAAGTTTTTCAAATGAGTTTTTGTTAGAATTAGAACTAAATGCCATGCTTTCTGAAACACAATGTATGGCCCTTTAAAGCACTCAAGATTTCCTAAGTTATATTCTCTAGAACAGTAGGGTTCTGATAGACGTTATAGCTAGTCTGAAGAAGAAAAAAAATAAATTATATTTCTATATATCCACTAATGCATAATCAGAAATCGAAATTTAGAAACATCCTTTACAATAGCAATAAAATATGGAATACAAAAAGATGTACAATATTTGCTAATCAAAAACTACAAAACAATGAAGACCTACCCAGTAAAGGAAGAGAAATACTCTGTTAATGGGTTGTTAACTTAAGATACCAATTTTCCCTAAATTGATGTATGTTTTCAATACAAATTCAATCCAAATTCCTGAAAGTTTTTTTTTTAAAGCAATTCACAAAGATATTCTAAAATACACATGAGAATGCATAGGTCCTAGAATAGCCAAAATAATTTTTCAAAAGAGGAGCAGTGTTGGAGTACATATTGAGCTCTCTATATAGAATCAAATCAAGATTACTACCCAATTTCAAGGGTTTATGTAAAACTGTAGCAATCATTATAGATGGTATTGGCTCAAAGATAGAAAATAGATCAATACAGCTGAGTAAGGGTCTGGTAAGAGACATACATATATGTGGAGAACTGATTTTTGACAAAGATGCAGACAATTCAGTAGAGGAAGGATAGTCTTGTCAAAAAAATGGTGTTAAAATAATTAGATATCTGTAGGTTAAAAAGAAAGAAAAACTTACTTAATCTTTGCACCACATATATCAATGATCTTAAAATAGATTATAGACATAAATATAAAACTCGAAACTATAAGATGTGTAGAAAACAACTATAACAAAGACTCTTCAACCTTGGGTTGCACAAAGATTTCTGAGATATAACATCAAAACCATGATCCATAAAAAAACAAATTTAATTAGATTTTATCAAAACTAAAACTTTTGTGTTTTCAAAGGCATAGTTAAAACAATAAAAATATGAGCCACAGGTTAGGAGAATATATTTTTAAAGCATATATCTGATAAAGGTATTATTTTCACAATATATAAAGTGCTATTTTCACAATATATAAAGTGCTCTCAAAACTCAATATTTAACAAAAAAAAACCTACACAATTAGAAAATGAGCAAAATATTTAAATAATCAATTCACCAAAGAGATATGAGTGACAAATAAACACAGGAAAGATGGTCAACTTATTAATCTTTAGGGAAATGCAAATTAAAACCATACTGAGATGCTGTGAGTAAACACAGTTAGTAAAATGACTAAAATGAAGAAAGAATAACTATACCAAGTGTTAGTGAGCATATGGCGCAACTAGAACTTTCATATAATGTTGATGGATGGTTAAAATAGCAACACCACCTTGGAAAAGAGTTCGGCAGTTTCTTAAAAAGTTAATATACACTTTCAATATGATATAGCTATTCTACACCTAGGTATTTACATTAGAGAAAAAAGAAGCATATTCCCATACAAAGACTGACACATGAAAGTTTCCACCAGTTTTATTTATAATAGCTAAAAATTGGAAACAATACAAATGTCCATCAACAAGTGAACAGATAAACAAACTGATATATCCTTGTAATGGAATACCCCTCAACAACAAGATGAATGCACTACTGATACATGCTATAACATGGATGAATTTCAAAATGTGTGCTGAAAGAAGTCAGACCAAAAAGAGTATGTACTGTGTTAATCCATTTATATAAAATTCTAGGAAATTAAAATCAATGTATGGTGACAGAAATGCTGGGAAAGGGGAGATGTAGGAACCAAGGATCACCGAGGGGCATGAGGAAACTTTGGGGGTGATGTATATGTTTTTTATCTTGACTGTGGAGAAGGTTTCATGGATATTCACATAAATCAAAACGTATCAAAATATATACTTACTATGTGAATTTTATCAATAAAGCCACTTAAAAATGGAAAAGAAATTAAGACATTCAGATCAACAAAAACTGAGAGAATTCTTGGCTAGCAGACCTGCCCTACAGGAAATAGTTAGGGAGTCTTTCATCCTTAAATGAAAGGACACTAGACAATAACTCAAATACATACAAAAATTATAAAGAATGCTGGTAAAGGTAATTTCAAACTTAAATATACCAGACAGCATAAATGTATGTTGTTTGTAAGTCATTTATTCTTCTATGTAACTAACTACAGGACCTCAAAATACACGAAACAAATTGACAGAATTGAAGGGATATATATTCAACAATAATAATTGTAGACTACAATGTCCCATGTTCAATAAGTGATAGAACAACTACAGAGATAATCAACAAGGAAATATAAGATTGAATAACACAATAAGCTGACTAGGCCTAAAGGGTATCTATAGAATAATTCACCCAATAACCATAGAATACACATTCTTCTCAAGTACACACAAAACATTCTCCAGGACACACCATATGAAATCTCAATATATTTAAAAGTGTTCAACTCATAAAAGGTATGAAATTAGAAATCAATAACAGAAGGAAATTTAGGAAATTCACAAATATTTAGAAGTTTAGACAATAACTCCTAAATAATCAATGGTCAGAGAAGAAATCACAAAGCAAATAAGAAAATACATTGAGATAAGTGAAAAGGAAAGTATAACAAAATTTATGAGATTCAGCTCTAGCATTGCTTAGAAGGAAAATTATGCCTATAAAAGCCTGTGTTAAAAGATGATCTTAAGGCACCTGGGGGGCTCAGTCAGTTAAGCATGTAACTCTTTATTTCAGCTCAGGTCATGATCTCAGGGTCATGAGATTGAGCCATGTGTCAGGCTCTGTGCCTGCTTAAGATTCTCTCTCTCCCTTTCCCTCTGCTACCCCCTCCCTGTTCTCTTTCTCTCTCTCAAAAAGAATAAATAAATAAATTTTTAAAATAAAGAAAAAGATTATTGATCTCAAATCAATTCCTAACCTTTCACCTTAACAAACTAGAATAAAAGCGCAAATTAACCCAAAGCAAGCAGAAGTAAAGAAATAATAAAGACTAGAGCAAAATTAAAACAATATAGGTAGAAAACATATATAAGATACAATTTAAACAAATCAAAAGTTGGTTCTTTGAAAAGACCATCAAAATTGACAACCTTTAGCTAGACTGACCAAGATAAAGACAGAACAATTGATTTACTAAAATCAGGAATAAAAGAGAAGACATTGATACTGCTATCACAAGAAATTAAAGGGATTATAAGGAATACTTTGAGCAACTGTATGTCACCAAATCAGACAGCTTAGATGAAAGGGACAAATTTCTAGAAAAATGTAAAGTACCAAAATTGACTCGAGAAGAATTAAAACTATAGCCACCACATTATACATTAGATCCTCAGACCTTACTGATCTTATTAAATTTTTTCACATACGCACAAAACAGGTAAATATGTGAGGTGATGGATATGTTAATTAACTTGAGAGGGGAATCCTTTTGTAGTGTATATGTACATCACGTCATTACATTGCATTTTAAATATCTTACTACTTTAGTGTGTGTGTGTATATATATATATATATAATTTGTCAATTATACCTCAACAAAGCTGAAAAAAAGGAACAAGCAGAAAATCAGAATAGATATGTAACAAATAAAGAGATTGAAATAGCAATCAATTTTTTTCCACAAGAATAAGCCCAGGAGTAGATTGCTTCACTGGTAAATTTATCAAACATTTAAGGAAGAATTAACACCAATCCTTCAAAACTCTTACAAAAAATAGAAGAGAAGGGAATAGTTTCCAAATCATTCAATGAGGTCAGTGTTATCTTGATAAAAAATCAAACTAGGATATTACTAGAAAACTGCAAACCAATGTCCATTACATATATAGATGTAATAATTCTCAACCAAAACTACCAAATTGAATTCAGCAAAACATGAAAAGGATTATATACCATGACCAAGCCCTTAATGATGAGAAATTGCATGCTTTTTCTCTACAATCCAGAACAAGGAAAGGATCTCCCCAGTCATCACTCTTATTTAATATTTTATTGGAAGCCACAGCTTTATAATAATACAAGGAAAGTAAATAAAAGGTATGCATATTGTGTAGAAAGAAATCACACTGTCCTAGTTCACCGATAACATAACTGCCAATGTAGAAAATTCCAAAGAACAAACAACAACAATAACAAAGTTCCTGGAACTAATAAGTGATTATCTCAACAGAATACAAGGTTAATACACAAAAGTCAAATATTCTCCTTTATATCAGCAATGAACAATTGGAATTTGAAATTAAAAATATAATACCATTTATATCAACATCAAAATAAAATACTTAAGTATAAATCTAACAAAATATGCACAGGATCTGTATGTGGAAAACTATGAACTCTGATGCAAGAAATCAAAGAATATCTAAATAAATGGAGAAATATTTCATGTTCATGGTTTTGGAGACTCAATATTGTTAAGATATAAGTTCTTCCCAAATTGGCCTTTAGATTCAATGTAATTTTAATCAAAATCCCAGGAAAATATTTCATGGATATCAACAAACTGATTCTAAAGTTTTATAGAAAGGCAAAAACCAAGAATTACCAATGCAATGCTGAAGAACAAAGAGAACTGACATTACTCAGCTTCAATACTTACTATAAAGCTACAGTGATCAAAACAGCATTAGTATTGGGGAAAGAATAGACACATAGATCAATGCAACAGAATAAAATGCCCATAAATAGATCCGCACAAAAGTATTTAGCTGATCTTTGCCAAAGTAGCCAAGGCAATTCAGTTGAGAAAGGATAGTCTTTTTAACAAATAGTGTTGTTACAACTGGATGTCCACATGCAAAGAAAAAAATAAATCTAGATACAGAATTTATATGTTTCATAAAATTAATTCAAAATGGATCATAGACCTAAATATAAAATGAAAATGATAAAACTTTCAGAAGAAATGATAGGAGAAAAATCTAAGTAACTTTGGGTTTTATAATGAGTTTTCAGATACAACACCAATACAGGAAAGAAAAATTGATAAGTTCGACTATATTAAATTAAAAACTTCTACCCTGCAAAAGACACTAAGAAAATGAAAAGGCAAGTCACAGACCAAGAGAAAATACTTGCAAAGGACATATCTGCTAAGAGACTTGTATTCAACATACACACAGAGCTCTTAAATCTCAGCAGTAACAAAACAGACAATTTAAAAAAATGGGCAAAAGATATGAACAGATCTCCCATCATCAAGACATACAGATAACAAGCATATAAAGAGGTACTCAATATCATCTGTCATTAAGAAATTGTGAAACCCAACAAGATGCCACTGCGCTCCTATTACAATGTCTAAAATCCAAAAATGAACAAAATGAAATGTATGTGAGGTTACAGAGCAACAGGAACTTTAATTTATTGTTGGTGGGAATGGAAAATGGGAGAGCCACACTGGAAGACAGTTTGGTAGTTTCTTACAAAGCCAAGCAAAATGTTCCTAGACAGTGCAGCCATCATGTTCCAAGTGGTTTTGGGTTTTGACCCAGTTGAGTAAAAAAAAATCTATACAAAATTTTGCACATGAATTCTTTTTTTTTTTTTTTAAGAGAGAGAATGCATGAGTGGGGGCAGAGGGAGAGAATGAATCTTAAGTTGGCTCCACGCTTAGCACAGAGACTGATGTAAGTCTCGAGCTCACAGTCCTGAGATTATGACTTGAGCCAAAATCAAGAGTCTGACGCTTAACTGACTGAGCCACCGAGGCACCCCTTGCACCAGAATTCTTATGGTCATTTTATTCATAATCATAAAAAACTGGAAGCAACCAAGATGTCCTTCAATAGGTAAATGGATACACAGGTATGTACATCCCTATAATGGCACATTATTCCATGATAAAAAGAAATGAGATATTAAACTCAAAAAGATGTGGAGGAACTTTAAATGTATATCACTAAGTAAAGGAAGCCAGACTGGAAAGGCTATATACTACATGATTCCAATTACATGACTTTCTGGGTTAGGCAAAACTACCAAGATATTAAAAAGAGCAGTGGTTGCCAGGGATTTAGGGAATAAGAGCAATGAACAGGTGAAGCATGGGGAACTTTTAGAGTAGTGAAACTATTCTGTTTGATATTGTAATAGTGGATACATGCCATTATGCATTTGTCAAACTGATAGAACCTGTAGTGCTTGTACTATAAAATATATGCTCTTACACATATATATTGCATAACTGCAATTGAACAATTATGTAAATGCATGGTGAAAGGTGGGAGGCAGGTTTCTTACTCTTGGACTGGGCATTTATATATTAGCAAAGAGAAAAAGAATGATCCATGTGGTAATGGGTTAGAGTTGAAGAAATCAGTAAGACTACACATTTAACTAAGATACAGAAGGTTGCATATAGAACTATTAATAGATATATGCACATACATGTATTAGTATACACACATATTGCCATGCTTTGTCAGTTGAGAGAATCTAAAAGCAATGATACTCCAATAGCAACAAGCACAACTGGTCCCAAATCTTTGGTCTCTAGCGTCATTCCTTAATAAAAGGAACCAGGGCTCCTTGGAGAAAAGGCTGATTTCAGCTAACTGAATAAGCTCCCAATGGCAAAGCTGGAAAAATTTGAGCAACCAAGTAAGTAACTCAGTATTGGTTTGTAACCTAAATTTAAAATAAATATCCAAAAGTCCATACTTATACAAATGAATGATTGAGTAAATTAATAAATAGGGAAGAGAGACAGGTTTCCAATGCAGAAGAATTCCAATTAAATTATGTAGATATTCCACTCTAAAGAAAGGGGAGAATTACTCCCCTCCCCACTCCTTAAGTGTGGATTGTGCACAGTGACTTCATTCTCAAGAGTAGAGGTTGGAAAAGGGAAAAAAAGAAAGAGTAACTTTACAGGGAGAAACCTGACATACTACTTCAGCCAAGTAATCAAAGTCAACATCAAGTCATAAATCATGTTGATAAAATGTACCCTTGATAGAATGTGATGAAGATAGCACTTTACCTCTGTTTTCTTCTTCAGTCTAAATAATGAGAAAACATCTGAAAAAATTCAATATAGAGGCATTCTACAAGATACCTGACAAGTACTCCTCAAAGTTGCCAAGGTCATCAAAAACAAAGTAAAATCTGAGAAAATGTCACAACTAAGAGGAACCTAAGAAGGTATAACAACTAAATGCAATGTGGTATCCTCAGTGGGATCCCAGGACAGAAAAACAACATTAGATTAAAACCAAGGAAATCTGAATAATATATGGACTTTAATAACAATGCCTCACTATTGTTTCACTAATAATAGCAAATGTACTTTATTAATGTAAGGTGTTAATAATAGGGGAAACTGTTGAAGGGTGGTATATATTGGAACTCTCTGTATTACCGGCTTAATTTTTCAGTAATTTTAGAATATTTCTAAAAATAAAGTCTCTTAATTAAAAAAAACCTGTATGAAACCATTTACATAATATTCTTGAAAAGACAAAATTAGGGGTGCCTGGATGGCTCAGTTGTTAAGTGTCTGCCTTTGGCTCAGGCCATGATCTCAGGGTCCTGGGATCGAGCCCCGCATCAGGCTCCCTGCTCAGCGGGTAGTCTGCTTCTCCCTCTCCCGCCCCCCCCCCACTTGTGTTCCCTCTCTCACTGTCTCTCTCTCTGTCAAATGAACAAATAAAATCTTAACAAAAAAAAAAAAAAAAGAAAGAAAGAAAAGACAAAATTATAGAAATGGAGATCAGATTAGTGGTTGCTGTGGTTAAGGAGGGGGTAGGGTTGGGAGCAAAGTAGGTGTGGTTATAAAATGGCAATATGAGGGCTGTTGATGGTAATAGAGATATTCTATATCTTGCCAGGATCAACGACAATATCCGGGTAATGATACAGTACTATGTTTTTACAAGAAGTTACCACTGGAGAAACTTGAGTAAAGGATATACGGGATCTCTCTTTATTACCTTTTGCAACTCTATGGGAATCAGCAATTATCTCAAAATTAAAAGATTATAATTAAAAAACAGTCTAGTTAGTGTTTTTGTGTAGATATCTATTTTTGCAGTTATGGATTATGGACATTAAATGGAAAATACTTATATTTATCTAAATACTCATTCTTATCTTGTCCAGCATCTACTTTGTAAGTCCTGTCCTTCCATTTTATTCAAAACTTAGAGATATAGTTAATTCAAAGGAGGGGTCCTAATTCCAAACCCAATTGAGGAGAGTATATAAATAATTAGTCCAAATCCCATCCTTTATCCTGACATAAAATATCTGTCTCCTCTTTGTTGCTGACTCATGGGTCCAATTCCCCACCGCTGTACAGAATTTGGGCAGATTCCCAAGACTGACTCTTTTGTTCCCACAACCAACCCTTTTCTAAGGCCTCAGGAGGTTGGATCAAGATTCTGGCAGATATTGGCCAACTCACAAAAGCACAATCCTCTTTTCTTCTTTCAGAATATAGGAGCCCAGAGATCTTTTAGCCTTCATTTGAAACACAGACTGGTCTGATCATATATTCTTTACGGGGCCAAGAGTACTGCAACTTCCACTGTGCTCTGCTGGAGGTAGATGTGTTTTAATAACTAAATTTATAAAATGTAATAGGCTTTAACAAGCACCAAGTTTCGTTAGCTTTAAGAAAGGATAAAGGACAGGCTACATCACAGTATGCACAGCAACAGCATGGTAGGGGTGTGTGATACCTAGGCTCAGCTTCTCACGTCCTAGTGATTTCATACTCAGAATTTGCTTTGGTCACAAGAAATGAAGCTGTATATACGCAGACAACCTCAGCTTAAGGAAGCCAGTAAACTGTAGAGTCCCATCAGCCTTTACTACTAGTCACATAGCCTCTTCAAATGTATATGACTAGCTCTCATCCCCAAATGTAGTTGCATATCATCAATCCTGGGTGTTCCTTATTCAATAAACTATGTTGACAGTAAATTTGGTTCAGCAGATCTCATTGGCCAGATTCTTATCTATCTTTTATATGGTATAGTAAGTTTTTAACAATTCTGTAGTTTACACTGTAAGGAGAATCCTCAAACATCCCCAAAGCTAGAGGAAAAGGCACAGAGCAGAGATTTATCCTTTCCCCCCCGGCCCCACCCAGATATTAGAGCAGACTTTAAGGGCATGTTGTCCTCAGTGCCTGCATGAGACCGTTTATTTTCTAGCATATGATGTCAGGGCCCCTGTGGAGAGGTGGCTCTGGCATGGGATCTAAAAGCCAGATTAAGGTGAGGACAGGGGTGGCCCAGCATGGTATGTCAAAGGCCAGGTGAGTTGTGGAGAGTGTACACGTGAAGGGGTATTCCAGTGTGGTGTATAAGAGCCCAAGTAGAGTAAGGAGGAAATGCATGGAGGAAGGCATCCCAGCTCAGGTTGTCAGAGCCTGAGGGGAAGACAAAGAGGGAGACAGCATAGAGTAAGAGATGTCAGAGATTGAGCAAGGTGAGGAGAGCATCAGTGTGGCAGACAACCTGACAACTGGTTATGTGTGTGCTCTGTCCACTGAGAGGGCCGGACAGTAACAAAACCTTAAGAGCAGTGAGCACCCCTACTGCACAGTGTGGCTTCTACATATCATTCTCCACTAAAAGAAATCAGGAATCCTCAGAGAAATGCTGGTTTAAGGGCTGGGGCAAGAAAACCACAAGAAGAGCCTGGCCATCTTGTGCCAGAAAGCAAAGGAGTCCTCAAATAATGCAGATAAATTAAAAAGACACTATGACCAGTTAAAGGCCTTCCCTATGACCAAAACATTTTCTTTTAAAGATTTTATTTACTTATTTATTTATTTGAGAGAGGGAGAGAGCAGGGGGAGGAGTAGAGGGAGAGGGACAAGCAGACTCTGCACTGAGCATGGAGCCTGATGTGGGGCTTGATCCCACGACCCTGAGATCATGACCTGAGCCGAAACCAAGAGTTGGACTCTTTAACCAACTGAGCCACCCAGGCACCCCTGCAACATTTTAAGGATCAAAATTAATAATGACAGTAATAGATCTTAATCCATTGACAAAATAGGAAACCATGAATCCATTCAAATATAAAGAGATAAAAAATGAAAAGTTCGATGAAAAGTAAGATACTCAGATATTTTCAGTCTACTTCCCAACAGAGTAATTATTAATTATAAGAGGAATAAGAGTAACTTTACCCTGGAGAAGTCTTACAGGTACCACCTTTATCAAACAATCAAAGTGAACACCATCAGTAATGGGACAAAGTGAAACAATATACTACTTGACAGGTTGCATTTAAAAAGATATGAGGTCACCTCTTAGTATTTGTCCCAAATATGTACAAACTGAATCTGATCATGAGGACATACCAGATACACCCAAATTAAAGAACCCACTGCAAAATAACTGATCTGTATTTTTAAAATCGTGGAAGTTATGGAAAAATTGAGAAACTGTTTGAGTAAGGGAAACTAAAGAATTATGGTAGGGGCGCCTGGGTGGTTAAGTGTCTGACTCTTGGTTTTGGCTCAGGTTATGATCTCAGGGTCCTGATATCCAGCCCTGAGTGGGGCTCTGTACTCAGCGCAGAGTCTCCTTGTCCCTCTCCCTCCCCCACCACTCCTCCACGTTCTCTCTCTCTCTCTCAAATAAACAAACAAAAATCTTTTTTTTTTTTTAATTTTTTTTTATTGTTATGTTAATCCCCATACATTACATCATTAGTTTTAGATATAGTGTTCCATGATTCATTGTTTGTGCATAACACCCAGTGCTCCATGCAGAACGTGCCCTCCTCAATACCCATCACCAGGCTAACCCATCCTCCCAACCCCCTCCCCTCTAGAACCCTCAGTTTGTTTTTCAGAGTCCATCGTCTCTCATGGTTCTTCTAACAAACAAAAATCTTAAAAAAAAAAAAATAGTATGGTAACTAAGGTCATTATCTCTGATTGAAGAAATCATAGATGATTTTAAAGTCCTTTTTAATATTTTTATTATAACTTCTAATTTCTCTATAAAGAGCAAATGATAAGGCATATTTCCTGGGAATCAACAGAATAAAATACATAGTAATAAACAGAATGTTTATAAATAATTTAAAGAGCAGATTAAACTTAAGTGAACTTATGTAAAAATAAAAGCTGTATCTTTTAGGCTATTTACTTATATGTGAATTGTAGCAGTAGGTTCAGAAACCTCAGGGACATTGACATTTGAACTCCTCCAAGCTCCTTTTTCTATCATATCCTGGGTGAAAGGTAAATATTTAAAATATTAAGTTCTTTCTAGTTTCCTATGACTTGTACAATGGTGGAATGAGAGGAGTATTTAAACTTGACATTTTACAGGTCACTGTAAAATAGATCAACAAGTAGCATAATGTCTTAAAGAGCTGAAGGCCATGATGATGACACTGACCTTGCTACTCACCAATTCAGTCCTCGTGTGCATCACAGTTATTTATCATTTAAAATTAGTGGATGGAACCATGGCTGCTAATGGAATTCCTACAGAGAAAACTGTTATTCAACTTTTAATATATGCCCATGCTGTTTAAAAATATTTGTATTGCTATATTTTAAAATATAAGTGTATAAATAAGATTAGGGAAATTTTTGTTTATTATTTCATAATCAAGTTAATATTTCAGCATAATAAAATTGTGTCTTGATTAAAAGAAGACATTTTCTCATACAGAGTTAATATTTTATTTACCATTACTGATGAGCTGGATTTTCTCTTTTATCCTGAAGCCTCATTGTTGCTATTATAACCTTAATGTAGTGTAACTAGTTGAAATGTGTTGTGTCATTGCAAATGATCCAATCACTGGATTAGGATTTCTTAACCACATATGAAAATCTTCCCGGTGAAAAGTTCAATTTTCTTGCTGTAAAATGTCTCTAATAATTCAGGTATTTGCTATTATTAATAGGTATGTATAAAAGAGGAGAAAAGAAAAAGGGTATAACTGAAAGATGCATACAATTTTCTATCACCAGTCTTTTTAAATGAGTTTATTTCTCCTATAAAATATGTACCAGGAATATAAAAATATTAGCATCTACCTCTGGAATAAATACTGATGATATCCAAATTTCCTGGCCCAACTGTCCTTCCTATTTAGATTTCCTAGCTATTTGGAATTCTTTATTTTACAATATACTCTGATCAACGTCCTTGGGCTTTTTTCTACTGCATTTGAATTTGTTTTGCTTACTTTGATTTTCAAAGCCCTTTCAGGATATTATTTTAGGTTAATATGCATTCACTTTACATTCTTAAATGTGGTTAAAGATATGTGCTCCAAAAATCTCTTCTTGAGGCCCCCCCTCCCCATTCCAAATACCGGCCAAATCAACAAAATCTACCATTTGGCATGTTTAGCAATTTGCCATTGAAGTATCTTTATCCTCCGTTTTCATCCTTCCTGTCCAATCAGTTTTACTTATCTCTTTCTTATTCTTTGATGTTGAACCATCCCTATGATATCCAGAATAAATAACACTTGGTTGTAGGGGATGATTCTTTTGATATATTTGTTGGTTTTGATGTGATAATCTTTTTTTTAGGACTTTTACATCTATGTTCATGAGAGGTATCAGTCTGTAATATTGATTTCTTTTTTTTTTTTTTAAAGATTTTATTTATTTATTTGACAAAGAGAGAGATAGCGAGAGCAGGAGCACAAGCAGGGGGAGTGGGAGAGGTAGAAGCAGGCTTCCCGCTGAGCAGGGAGCCTGATGTGGGGCTCGATCCTAGGACCCTGGGATCATGACCTGAGATGAAGGCAGATGCCCAACCAACTGAGCCTCCCAGGTGCCCCTGTAATACTGATTTCTGGTCATTTGTTTTGGTATTAGGGTAACTCTGGCCTCAAAGAATATGTTAGGAAATGTTCCCTCTGCTTTCATTTTTCTGAAAGTGATTGTAGAGAGTTGGTTTCTATCTTCCTTAATGTTTTGTAAATTCACCAGTGAAACTGTCTGGCCCTAGTTCTTTCTGTTTTAGAAGGATATTATTAAGTGATTAAATTTCTTTAACAGGGGCGCCTGGGTGGCTCAGTCGTTAAGCGTCTACCTTCTGCTGAGGTCATGATCCCAGGATCCTGGGATCGAGCCCTGCATCGGGCTCCCTGCTCAGCGGGAAGCCTGCTTCTCCCTCTCCCACTCCCCCTGCTTGTGTTCCCTCTCTCACTGTCTCTCTCTCTGTCAAATAAATAAATAAAATCTTTTAAAAAAAAAATAAATTTCTTTAACAGATATAAGCCTATTCCAATTATCTATTTCTCCTCCTATAAGTTTTGGTAATTAGTGTCTCTCAAGGAATTGGTCCATTTCATTTAAGTTATCAAATTTGAAGTCATAGAGTTATTCCTACATTCTTTTATAATCCTCTTATTATTCATGGGAACAGTTGTGATTACCCCTATTTCATTTCTGATATACTACTTTGTAACTTCTCTTTTTTCTTGGTAGCCTGTGATGTGGACTGAATTGTGTTGCTTTTAGTTTTGGCAGTTTCTCCTGACATGACTTTAAGCTCACTAATTCTTTCCTCAGCCATGTCCAGTCTACTTATGAGTCTCTCAAAGTCATTCTTTTATTATTTTTTTTCCTGTTACATCTAATTTGATTTCTCAAAATTTTTCTTGATTCTTTCTTGGAATTTCTATCTCTGCTTACATTACCCATCTGTTCTTCCATGCTGTTTCCCCCCTTTTTGTAATTAGAGCTTAGTGTACTAATCATAGTCGTTACAAATTTCTAGTCTGATAATTCTAATATCTCTGCCATATTTGTCTGACTCTAAAGACTGCTGTTTCTCTTCCAACTATTTTTCTGCCTTTTAGTATGCCTTTTTTTTTTTTTGTAATTGAATGTTGGACATGAAGTATTGAGTAAAAGAAACTGAGATAATTGAATCTTTAGTGTGAGGTTTTATGTTTATCTGGCTAGAAATGGGGCTATGTTTACTCTTTGCTGAAACTGTAGGTATCAGAGTATAAAATTTTCTCTAGTGTCCTTATTTTTATCGTTATTATCTTTGTATTTCTATAGAGACTCTTTCTTAAATAGAGCATGAGCCTTGAAGTTCTTTTCAGATGTATTCCCTTATTGTTATACAGGGATCTCGTTGATATCGAGGTGAGATGTGGGGGGAAGGGAAACATTCTATATTCCTATAAATAGGTCTCAGTCTTTTTGTGGGCCTATGGGCCTAGCCTGTGGCATCTACAACTCCTCCCAGATTTTTTTCTTCCCTTAGATGAGACAGGAAGGCTAGAGAGGCTTAAATTTTTTTTTTTTAATGATTTTATTTATTCATTTGAGAGAGAGAATGGGAGAGAGAGCACGAGAAGGGGGAGGGTCAGAGGGAGAAGCAGACTCCCTGCTGAGCAGGGAGCCCGATGCGGGACTCGATCCTGGGACTTCAGGATCATGACCTGAGCCGAAGGCAGTCGCTTAACCAACTGAGCCATCCAGGCGCCCAAGAGAGGCTTAATCGAGGTATTTTTATTCTTCCACATTGGGTAGGTTTTGAAAAAATCCTATATTGGCTAGGATCTGGTAACATAAATTCACTTGAGGAAGTATTTTGTTAATGAGAATATAACACTTTGGATGCCAAAATTATTATTTCCCCCTCCCTCTGTCAGACACACAAAGAGAATGAGAATATAACACTTTGGATGTCAAAATTATTATTTCCCTGTCCCTCTGTCAGACGCACAAAGGGAGTTTCTTCTAATCCTTACGGGGATAGCCTGGTGGGCCTCCTGAAGGTAAAACCTTACACAAGTGTGGGGTTCTCCTAAAACTAGACCTCCAGGAGGTTTTTTTTCTCTCAAGTTGGTCCATACTTAGTCTCTAGGAATTAGTCAATTTCCTTTTGATTGTCCCTACCAGGTTCCAGCTGCAACTTCTGTTTCTGGTAACCTCTGATTCTCTGTATACACCAGTTTTGGGGGCAACAAATTGTCTTGTGGCCTCATTCTCTAATGGATCTAAGAATGGTTGATTATCAGATATTATGATTATGGTTTCTAAAATTAGGGATCTGGTTTAGAGATGAGTACTGAAATCTTGACAGATGAGTAATGTTAAATCTAATTTTCAAAATATCCAGTAGAGTGGGGAGGAGGGCAGAATGTGAAAGCATGCAGGTGAAACATGAACTGATAGTAGTTGAATATGGATGTCCAATACTCTCTACTTTTGTATGTGTTTGATATTTTCCATAATAAAACTAAAATAAATTTTTTTTCAAATTTCCAGGTACCTGGGTAGCTCAGTTGGTTAGGCATCTAACTCTTCATTTCAGCTCTGGTCATGATCTCAGCATCATGGGATCAAGCCCCGCACCTGGCTCTGTGCTAGGCATGGAGCCTGCTTAAGATTCTCTCTCTCTCTCCCTCTGCTCCTCCCCCACCCTTATCTCTCTCTCTGTCTCTCTCTCTCTAAAAAAAATTGTTTCAAATTTCAAGATAACAAAAAGATATAAACAACACACTGAAAGAATATATTTGTAAAAAACATATATGATAAAGGACTATTACAAAAAATATACAAAGAATAAAGTTCAACAAGAAAACAATCTGATTAAAAAGTGGGCCAAAGACCTTAACAGATACCTCAACAAAGAGGATATACAGATGGCAAATAAGCATAGGAAAAGATGTTCCACATTATATGTCACCAGGGAAATACAAATTATAACAATAATGAGATACCACCACACACCTATTAGAATGGCCAAAATTTGGAACAACAGCACCACCACCAAATGCTGGCAAAGATGTGGAGCAACAGAAACCCATTTACTGCTGGTGGGAATGCAAAATGGTACAGTCACTTAAAAAAAAAAAAAAAAAGTTCGTCAGCTTCTTTTAAAACTAAACAAACCCTTACCATAGGATCCAGCAATCACACTCCCTAATATTCACCCAAAGGACTTGAAAATTTATGCTCACATGAAACTGCACATGTATGTTTATAGTAGTTTTATTTATACTTGCCAAAACTTGGAAGCAACCAAATGTTCTTTAGTAGGTGAATGGTTAAAGAAACTATGGTACATCCAGACAATGGAATATTAATCAGTATTGAAAAGAAATGAGCTATGAAGCCATGACAAAGAATGGAGAAACCTGAAATGCATATTACTAAGTGAAAGAAGTCACTGTATGATTCCAACTATATGACATTCTGGAAAAGACAAAACTATAGAAACAGTGAAAAGATCAGTAGTTCCTAGGGATTAGGTGGGAAGGAATGATAAATAGAGCACAGAGGTCTTTTAAGACAGTGAAATTAATTATTCTGCATAACATTATAATGGTAGATACATGCCATACAACCCATAAAATACCAACACCAAAGGTAAATCCTAATGGAGGGTATTATGCTAAGTGAAATAAGTCAATCAGAGAAAGACATGTGTCATATGACCTCACTGATATGAGGAATTCTTAATCTCAGGAAACAAACTGAGGGTTGCTGGAGTGGTGGGGGGGTGGGAGGGATGGGGTGGCTGGGTGATAGACATTGGGGAGGGTATGTGCTATGGTGAGCACTGTGAATTGTGTAAGATTGATGAATCACAGACCTATACCCCTGAAACAAATAATATATTATATGTTAAAAAAAAAAAAAGAGAAGAAGATAATAGGAAGGGAAAAATGAAGGGGGGAAATCCGAGGGGAAGACGAACCATCTGAGAAACAAACTGAAGGTTCTAGAGAGGAGAGGGGTGGGGGATGGGTAGCCTGGTGATGGGTATTAAAGAGGGCACGTTATATGCAAACAATGAATCATGGAACACTACATCAAAAACTAATGATGTAACGTATGGTGATTAACATAATATAATAAAATTAAATTAAAAAATAGTTATTAAAAAAAGTATATCCTAATGTAAACTAAGGACTTTGGGTGATAATGGTGTGTCAGTGTATGTTCATCTATTGTAAGAAATGTCCTTTCCACTCAATTTTGCTATGCACCTAAACTGTTCTAAAAAATAAGGTCTATTAAATTTTTTCTTCAAATTTCTTGTACTTTAACTCTATATTGCAACGTCAATATGAGTTTGGACCTAAATAATCAGAAAGGAAAAAAAAAAAGAAAGCAACTTATGTGTTGGTGGTTTTTTCACTAGTGTTCAAGAATCCCAGCTCATTCCACTACTGGGTATTTACCCCCAAAAAAGAAAAAAACTAATTCTAGAAGGTACATGCACTCCTATGTTTACTGCAGTACTGTTTACAATAACGAAGCAACCAAAGTGTCCATTGAGATGAATGGATGAAGAAGATGTGGTATTGATATTATAGAATATTACACAGCCATAAAAAAGAATGAAATCTGGGCGAAATAGGTGATGTGGATTAAGTAGTGCACTTGTTGTGGTGAGCACTGAGGGATTAAAATAAAAACTTAAAAAAAAGAATGAAATCTTGCCATTTGCAACAACATGGATGGTCCTAAAGGGTATTATGCTAAGTGAAATAAGTCAGAGAAAGACAAATGCCAAATGATTTCACTTTTATGTGGAATCTAAAAAAAAATAAAAATAAAAAAAATAAGAAGAAACAGACCTATAAATACAAAGAAAAAGCTGATGATTGCCAGAGGAAATGTGAGTGTAGGGAATGGGAAAAAAAAATGGTGCAGGGCCATGGAGGCACAGGCTTCCAGCTATGGAATGAATAAGTAATGGAGAAGAAAGATACAGCATAGGGGAAGAGTCAATGACACTGTAATAACGTTGCATGGTGACAGGTGGTAGCTACCCTTGTGGTGAGCATAGCATAAGGTATAGACTTGTTGAATTACTATGTTGTACACCTGAAATTAATGTAACCTTGTGTGTCAAATATACTTCAATAAAAAAAAAAAAAAAGAATCCTAGTTCAAGTACACAGGTGCTCCTTGGGAGCTGTTTGAACTAAATGCACCAACCAGGGAAAAATCAATAAAGCTGTTTAAATGGTTTCCCAGGGACCGTTGTGATGACGGACTACTACTCTTCTATCAAGACCAATAGCTGTACATATTCTGCATTTTTATTTTTTGGTCCATGAACAGTAACTAAAGCTATTCAAACAGAGGCAAATTTAGGACCTAGAGAAACTATAAAGCAAAGCTGGGTATATTTTTTTATTGTCATATCCAGCTGAAAAATAGCTTTAATTTCTATTTTACTTATACATAATAAATCATTAAAACTCTGAAGCCCGCACCTTTCAAATGTAGGGGTTTGTTTTGTTTTGTTTTTTAATGCAGGAGAACCTGTAGACACCAATGTTCTTAGAAAACTAAGTGAGACAGTATTCCATATGATGTGGGATGTTACAGTAGATTAGACTGTACTGAATTTGAAGTAATCATTTTAGTTACTAGTCTACAAATTATTTGAAAGTCTGGATGATATGAGAGTGAATTTTCTCTTCACAATGAGGGTTAGAGCTCTAAGTCATATGTTTTTAAATACTGCCTTCTGGTACAAATTTAAATTATGGGGCACCTGGATGGCAGTTGGTTAAGCATCTGCCTTCGGTTCAGGTCATGATCCCAGGTTCTGGGATTGAGTTTGCACTGTGCTCCCTGCTCAGTCAGGAGTCTGCTTCTCCCTCTCCCTCTGCCCCTCCCCCTGTTCACTCACTCTTAAATAAATAAATAAAATCTTTAAATTAAAAAAAAAGAAAATTTAAATTATGAATAATTTAACTGGTTTTATAAAAGCAATAAATTTAAACATATCTACAGAATTCTTACTCATGGAACTTTGTTTTCCTTACTTAAATGAGTGACCAAGAAATGTTCCCTGATTCACAAATCCATTTCAAGTTATTTCAAATGGGTAAAAACAAATGAAGTAAATCAACTAATATCATTTTGATATGATTACATAATTTGCAGACCAATCAGATACTATCAAGGAAGATATTATCATGTTTTTTATCATTTTGTACTCTTAACAGTTCTAGATTTTACCTGTATGATGTCATTAGAAATCAAGGGGCAGGACAAAATCTATTAGCTAAAGGTAAGATGAGTTAAGAATATCATCCACAGTAATCCATTTATCTTTTCATTTAATAAGCATATATGAGAGAGTTATAGTACTCAACACTGTGGCCAGTTTGGCAGTAGATACAAAAGAAGTCAAATGCATTGAGATCTGGGAAGCAAGCAAGAGAAATAAGGTTTGCAGAGCACTGAATCTATGCCAGCTCTTGCAATGAAATTTAAATGTACAACTTTACTTAATTTTAAACAATAATACTTCTTATTTAAGTAGAAAAGGCATTTTAGGTCACTCAAATAAAAACAAATAGGCATACATACAAAAGAGAAAAATCTCAGCCTAAATAAAATAGAAAAACATTGGTAATATATAACGCAGGTGGGAAAACTAGGCTGGGGAAATGGGTAGGATTTAGAGAAACTAAAGTAGATTTCCTATGGGTGTCAAATTACAGAGTCTATTTGAGATCACTGGCACTAGACACTGGATGTTGCCACAAATAGCAAAATAATTTCTGCTTCTCTACCTCGGACTGTCCCCAGATTCAAAGTGTCAAGGAGAGAATAAATTGGCTTAACCCTCTGTCATGTATCCTAAGCCCTGCTGTCAGAGTTCAAGGAGCATAAGAACTTGGCCTTTTGCTTTTATAGTCAAAGTATGGTCCTTCCTCCTCTCTAAAATTCAAAGGTTACCTTCTTATTTTAAATTATATTAAAATTAAGTTCCATTAGATCTCTGTTTTGATCAGTATGTAGAAGGGCATGAAATCCCTTCACTCCTAAAAATACTAGATACAATGAAAACCATATATTCTATGAGACAACCGAAAACAAAGAAAAAAGAGGATGCACAGTTAATTCCATTGAGAAATTAGTGCTTTAAAAGTGAGCTGAGTGCTTATGGCAGTTTTCAAACCTGGGTCCATTACACAGTCTGGATACAGATGGATGAAGGGATAATCCTGCCATAGAGAGACACAGAGAGAGAGAGAATTCCCAGGGACAAGAAGAAATCAGTTGACCTTCTGGTAACAGTATGAGCTGATGAAATATATTGGAAAGAGAAAGAACCCCAAATACTACTACAATATATTTCTCAGACCAACAAGTCTTCCTCTACCATTATCCTAATTATGCTGGGGGATAAAATGGCAATGGGGAAAGGACTAGAAAGCAGAGAGAAATTACATACCCTTGAATATCATTGTAATACTTGAGTTCGGGAGCCCTGACAGAATTGAATCCATAGGTGAACCAAAATAATCTGAAACAGTGTGTCCAACTTATTTCCAGATCAAAAAGACAAAGTCAAATGGTAGGGATGTGGGGATTCTAGGTTGGACAAATCACAGGTAATTTCAATCTAATGTAAGCTTTGGTCAACTTCACTCAAGGACAAATCTGGATGATAAACTCCTTACCCTAATTACTCCCTGGAAAATAAAACAAAATGAAATTTTACTTAGATCTCCACTGTTATTTTATGTACAATTTCAGAAACATGATAAAAATATATATAAACTATGAAATTAGCATGTATCTATGACCCATAAACAATAAGAAAAACAGTCAATAGAAAGACACCTCCAGATGATTCAGTTTTTGGAATTAGCACATAAGAATTTGAAAAGAAATATAAATATGTTAAATAATTTATGGAGAAAGATAGATATAGAAGTAAAGAGATGAGATGTACAAGGTGTGAAATGGAAACTAAAAGAATCAGGAATTATAGAACTGAAAAATACAATATCCAAATTTATTTTAAAAGTTATTAAGATATACTTAAAAGAAGATTGGACACTAAGTAAAAAATGATACACAAACTCATAGACAGGTCAATCAAAATTAAACAGAGAAAAGGAAATTACTATTTAAACCATAGGTAATAGCAATGCATAAACAATGAATCATCACAATATATCATGTAAGAACAGGTGAAATGCTGGCACAAAGAATGAGGGGGTGGAGCTAAACACAAGTAGAATATTGTAAAGTTCTAACATTATATGTGAAGTGGTATAATATTTCAAAGTAGATTGTGGTCAATAAATCAAACATAGAGTAATCCTGGAGTAACCTCTAAATTAAACTAAAAAATGTGCCAAATATGCATTCCAGGTTGTTACTAAGCTGCATTTTTATTCCAAGTTGTATTTGGTAAATGCTCTCAAAACGTGTCATCTCAATTCTAAACACATCTAGAAGTTGCACTGGGCATTCCTTATGCATATATTTATTAGGATACACGTTACTACAGAAATTTTCAGCTATAATAGCATTTCAAAAGTTTCAATTATTTAACAATTCAGTAATTGACAAGTTTCAAAAATTGTCTATTGAAAAGTAAGATAATTGGAAGAAATTTAGACAAATTAAACACTTAGTGGGTACTTATAAAAATTTACAATTTATCAACATAGATAAAACATTCCCTATTGCCATTACATTAGGGATATAACTAAAATATTGTTCAAGGAAATGTGTAACTACAACTAAAATTATTGGAACTGCCATCATGTTACACAATTGGAAATAGAAAGAAATTACTAAAAAAAAAAAATTCCTGAGAAGATTTGTGTATGTGTCTGGGGAGGGTAGTTGGTGAATGTGTCTTTGAAAAACCTAAAATTTAATAAAACAATGGGAGATGGGAACGAGGCATTTCAGATCTAGGGAAAACAACAATAACAGCAATTATAATGACGATGATGATTAGGATCATGAAGATGATGATGATGATGATAGCTACTTATGTAGTAAAATTTACTTATTTAACACCCAGAAGTTACCTAATATTACCTTAATGGTTTTTCTATAACTCAGAGAAACTAGTTAACTAAATTATCTACATACAAACGGCCAGTAAGTGACATCATCTTTAAAATATAGATCACTTTTTTTTTTTTTTTTTAACTTTAGTCATGCTTTTTTGAATCCTTACTCTCTGGTGGAAAAATTGGTGCTGGCTTCAAAGACGAAAGCTGATGCCTATAAAGGGCCACTTAGAGAAGTGGCCCAAGAATTAAAAATATTCCTAAGAGACTGGACACAAGCAGGACTCTCTAAGGTTATTCCTCCAGCAAAGAATCAATGTTTGATTTAAAGCAGAGAGAGGGGCCTCTGGGTGGCTGAGTTGGTTAAGCACCTGACTCTTGATTTCAGCTCAGGTCATGATCTCAGGGTTGTAGGATCAAGTCCCAGGTCGGGCTCCGCACTCAGTGCGGAGTCTGCTTGTCCCTCTCTCTCTCTGTTCCTCCCTCCGCTCACAATCTCTTTCTCTCTCTCTCAAATAAATAAATCTTTAAAAAAAAAAAGAAAATAAAGTAGAGAGAAAAAATTTCAAAGTCGTTTGTATATGTTTCAGAATTTCTGCTTCTATCCTCCATGATATCAATTCATTGATTCGTTCATTCAACAATCACTGCACCGAGTGCCTCCTATTTGCAAACGCGCCACTAGGTACTAGAAATACAGACATGATCAAGACTGGGAAAGTCCCTGTCTTCATGAAAATGATGGTTTTGTTCATGTATACACTATATTACTTAAGATTTGTTTTAATTTAGAATTTATTAAATAGTTTTGCCCTATGGCTATACTAATTATTGTAAGCTCTAACTGATCCAGAATCTGAAAAAAAACCCTCTTATAACAAATTGTTTTCATATTTTTCTATAGTAATAGCACATATTCTGCAGACTGAAGTCACTTCTGAATCCTCAAACATGCACTTAACATCATCATCACTTTTGTGCAAATGGGTTATATTGAAATACAGTCTTTTATATAAGTTTTAGCTATATGCCTTCAATTTTTCACAATAGTTTATTCCAGGTAAATGAGAATTTATTTATTAACAAAATATCCATGGATAAACTTCTAATTTAGTCAAATGAAACTGTTTTAACATGTGCTTTCATACAGTAGGCATTGAATAAATATCAGTTATTGTTAATGGTGCAATTCTACATATGTACTGGAATTTTTAAAAATGAAAGTAGTTTTGAAAGTGCTTCTGATTTTTGTCTGTAATGGCCTACTTATCAGCTTATAGAGAGTATTATTAAGATATATTACTTTTTGAAAGTGAAATTCTGATGTCAGTATAAATTTATCACTTTAATCAAAAGATCTGGCACAGAAAAATATTATGGGATTATTCTGTTTATAACGGGCATGTTTATCTCTCTTATCAAGCCTTACTATCTTGAAATTGTTCTCTTTCCCCATGTTAGAGTCAGCCCAACTTTGTTTGTGTTGGACACTGTGAAACTGAGATTTGGTAACTGAGTTAGGT
Source organism: Phoca vitulina (assembly GCF_004348235.1). NCBI lineage: Eukaryota > Metazoa > Chordata > Mammalia > Carnivora > Phocidae > Phoca > Phoca vitulina. The sequence continues at coordinate 57,148,374 of NW_022589707.1, forward strand.
TATCAATGAATTACACAGCCAACCCAAATGCTTTGTTACCAAAAATTCATGTGAAAGGCTGCATTATTCAAATCAGTTCCAGTTTAGCCATCAACACTGATCAAATTAATTGGGTAATTGCTAAATCACTACTTTGTTTTGAGCTACAAAGACACACATTTAGAGCCCCTCTGCTGCATATTTCAAAGCACTGAGAGCATTTCTAATCTAAGCGGTACCCTAGAGCCAGAAAGGCTTACTGCTACCCTACAGGGTCTCCTACATGCTGGGAATAACACAACTAATAAAAATTTCCTTAGTTTGACCTGAAAATATAAAATATTTTTCTATTTCTCTGGAATCCTTAGATATTTTCTTTCTGAAATCTTATCTCTACAAAATATTCAGAGCCAAACAAATAAACAGTTCAAAAAGCAAAGAAAGTCATTTTAATTAAAACAAGTGCAGGTCTTTTGTTTGTTTTCCCTTTTGAAAAATTCCAAGACAATAAACCATAATATCCAGATTGTCTTATATATGACATTTGCTTTCATAAACCATGCAGTTATCAAGAGCTAATCCTGTAGAGAAAGTAATCAAGGAAGGTGTTACACAAATGCAAAACATATGATTAAAGAGAGGGAAGGCAAATCTCATGCAAAGAACTGAATATTATAATGAAATTGCCACTGAATGGAGATGTGAAGACTTCAAGCTCAGTTTAATTAGGCCACTGAGTGGAATCCCCTAAGACCAACAAGAATTGAACAGCTAATAATCAGTTTGTTCTTTGCTGATTACCAGTAAATCATGTCCCAAACACAACCCTGGTCCCTTCTCTAATTATGAATACATTTTCAGACCTCTCATTTAATCTCTACATTTTTTATGGGTGCACAAATCTTAATCAGCTATCTGTAAGAGTGCCTACAACTGTTAGTGTCTTGAAAGGCCTTCCTACTGTTTAGGAAGTAAATATTTGCATCCTTTTGTACCACAGTGGTAAACAGCTGATCTTATGAGGGAAACTAGGAGCATAGGAGGCAAGTGCACATCAATGTAGGGGAGATTCTTTCTACATAAAGATCATCTTTCTTTACAAAGTGCTTGCTCTTTATGGAAATTTGGAACTTCACACACACACACACAAGCAGAAAGAAAACATTGTCCATGGTTCTACCACGAGAAGAGAATCACTGATAATATTTTCATTTACTTCCTTCCACATATATTTGGGGGGAGAAATACATACATCTCCTGTATGTCTTTATATATACTTATAAATAATATTGCATCCTACTATTAAAAGTTAATAATATATGCATTCTACAGATATACTTCTTAAATATTAAATAACTACATACTTTTCTCTAAAGTGGTATAACATCATTTATTTTAACAGTTATTAGTAATCATTTAGTTTGTTTCTCTGTTTGATATTATGAATAACTGATGCCTGAGGATTTAAAAATCATTTTATATTTATGATTATATCCTACAGATACATTCAAAAGAAACTTAATACTTGTTTAAATTGCTTTCCAAACGCCAAATTCAAAGAAGCACTCTACTTTTGGGGCTCAGGTTCTTTGTTTGGTTATAACGATTTCCATTTGTAGAATTCTATTATTCATTTGCCATTAAAATTTTTTTTATCTTTTTGGAGTTTTTTTAATAGCTCAGCTGTATAGATTCTGAACTCCATAGCTGTCACCTCTTTCAAGTATTCTAATGCCAATTTTCTGCTCATCTTCATTCTGGAAATCACTTCCATGTGAGTACATTTCCTCACTAGTTTAGTCTTTGGTGGTGACAATGCTGCTACAAAATATATGCAAAATAACTGTCAATATCTTTACTGATAGCAACAGCTATCATTTATTTATTGAGTGCCCATTAGGTACTAGAAAGTTTACAGCCACTTCCTATGAGGTAGAGTTTATTGTCACCATTTCTTTTTCCCCCAGAGGAAGATACTGAAGCTCAGAAAAGTGAAATAACTTGCTTACTTCCACCAGCTACAATATAGCAGAGCTAGGTTTCAAACATAGATTTGTGAGTCCAAACCTTAAGCTAACTTTATTGCATGCTATATCCTCCAAGCCAGAGAGCTAACAATACAGTGGTGTAGGAAGAGGGTAAGGCATGGGGGATGTTGAAGTAGGGTGTGGTGAGTGGGTTAGGAGGTGAAGTGGTAATTCACAAGTTGCCTGAGAGAGCAGACTCTGCAGATGTGAGTCAACCCATCTTCATTCAAGTTCTGCTCTGCTACTTACCAGCTTTATAATATTAATTTAATCTTTCTTGGTCTCACCTTATCTACAAAATGGGGATTATGATAAGTACTTTATAGGATTGTCATGAGATGAGGCATATAAACTGCTTAGTCCAATACTTGGCACATAGTAAACCCTCCATATCCATCATCATCAGCCTCATCCTCATCACCGATGTTGTTGTCATTTTATAGTCATTATTGTATCACTGATTAAAAGTTCCAAATGCAAATAAGCCTGTGCAATTAAGAATGAACACAGTTTGCTAGGAAAAAAAATTCTAAATCTTATGCCCACTAATGCTAAATGCCAAAGGACACAAACCCAGAATAGGATGGAATAGGGGTAACATGTAGTCCAAAATTCCTGAACTAACATTTGATGATGAAGTTAAAGAAAAGTGTGAACTTAAAAAAAAAAAATCCTCCTTTGTTAACAAATGAGATTTGAATAGGTTAACTACGTTGTACCCTTTTTTACCCCTTATTTCCTACTGTATTTGGAAAATCACTTTAACTTTTTAGAGTTTATTTTCTCTTGATTCTTCCAAAACGAAATTTCTGGTGCTTATTAGATAGATGAATAAGTAAGTGCATTACTATGTGTTAAAAGATGTATAAGGCAATAGAGTGGACCCTGTGATACACCGTCCAGTTCCCCATGTGGGACAGAGACCCTCATTCCCTCTGTATCTCAGAGCTGAGTCCCACTCCAAAAATTGCCCTCAGCCTAAGGAAGCTGCCTTGCCCAAGGGTATGTCCTCTCCCTGGACACAACCTGCCTCAAATGATTGATCCATGGGGGTGGGAAGAGGGTATATGCAAAAGCCCAACCCCTTTGCCTCATTTGGAATACCTTTGAAGGCCACCCCAGTTCCAGAGTTCCCTATGGGATTGGTCACAACCTGTGTGGCAACTGCACAGCTATGTACTTTTTCCCTCTGTTCAATTCTGCTTCTCTCACTTCTCACAGATGTTGTTCCCAAGAGCATTCTCCAATAAAATCCTTGCATGCAAATCTCAGAGTCTGTTTCCTGAAAATCTAACCTGTAGCAGGTAGTTTTCAAAATGTAATTTTACTTTTTATAACCTCATACTTCTCTTAAAAACAGTTACTTGTGTATCTAAGCATATTTAAGATACATGATCGCTGTGAGATTGTAAGGGTAAAAACAAAAATACTGGAGGCTTAATTCTCGCTCAATCTTTCTCAAGGAAATATTTCACCTCCTCTCTTTTCTTATAGCATTTACTTTAGAAAATGTGTAATTTTAACTCCTTTTTCTGTCTCTTTGAAATGTATGGAAAACATTCAAAGGGTAAATAACCCTCTTTCTTGTCTGATTTAAACCAGGAATGGCTTTCTCAAAGACCTGGGAGCCACCTGTGTGAAGTATAAGAATCAGGGGAGATTGCACCCCTCTCTCCCAGTTACTGAGGGAAGGTAGGCACTTAATTTCAATGGGCCCCTTGCTCCAAGTCGCAAAACTATCTCCTGTCATAAAGATTGAGACGTTTATTCTTCCTTTGGATAAAGCCAATTTTCATATAGCACAGATGTTCACTCCATTGCTAAGTGAATTTAGGATGAACTGTGTGCTGTCAAATCCTCTTCCTTGAGGACTAGTTATTGTTTATCTTGAGAACATATTTGTAATGGGCTGTCTTGGCTTGGCTACACAAAAAAGAGTTTTCCTTCTGTCTTGCAATCTCTTTAACAAATGGCATGTGATGAGCATCACATTGTGGTTTAATGCTTATTCAACTACAATATATATTTTTTTGTGTGGAGAGGTTTTCTGGGTTGTTTGAAAACTTTGTTTTTAATTATATTTCCCCAACAATATTACAGGATCTTTAATGGGATAAGGCAGCAACAGAGATGAAAGAACAGTTAACCAGCCTGACTGAATCATAGAATATTAGAACTAAAAGCAGGGTGCGGGGGCCTGTATGAAATAAAATCTGGTTGTGTGCCTCTTTCCAGCTTCACAGTCAGAGTCAATGATGTCAACTACTTACCCCAAGGAAATAGCACACCCTACCAATCAAACGTTGTTATATTTTGTTGTTGTTGCTTGCTTGTTTGTTTTCCAGAGAGTCAGTTTTCAAACTTTTACAAGCATATCATTGGCTGAAAGCTACCTGGCTAAGAAAATCTGAACTAGTAATTGCTAAGACACAGAAGACAGTTTCAGAAGATAGTTGGCTAGATTTTACCCATTTGTTAGAGTGTAGTCAGGATAAAAGCAGGTTTTCTTTTTATCCTATATCATTTTTCCATATCAGTCTTTAAAAAATATATATATATATATGATACTTCTGGTAATATTATTTTAATCATCACTAATGAAAATTGGAGCAATTGTTCAAGATACAATAGTTAAAATAGTTATTAACATTTTTTTATTTTTTAGATTTTTATTTATTTGACAGAGAGAACACAAGCAGGGGGAGCGGCAGGCAGAGGGAAAGGGAGAAGCAGGCTCCCTGCTGAGCAGGGAGCCCAATGCCAGACTTGATCCCAGAACCCTGGGATCATGACCTGAGCTGAAGGCAGACGCTTAACCAACTGAGCCACCCAGACGCCCCTAATTATTAATATTTTAATAAGAAGTTCTAACAAGTGTTGGTTTCATTTTGTTCAATGAACTGGTACTTCCACATTAACCATCTCAAATGCTTTCATAAACAGTACTTAAGAAGGTCTTCTAAACCCTATTAACAATGGAGAAAAAAGGGGCGCCTGGGTGGCTCAGTCGTTAGGCGTCTGCCTTGGGCTCAGGTCATGATCCCAGGGTCCAGGGATCGAGCCCCACATCGGGCTACCTGCTCCGCGGGAAGCCTGCTTCTCCCCCTCCCACTCCCCCTGCTTGTGTTCCCTCTCTCGCTGTGTCTCTCTCTGTCAAATAAATAAATAAATAAATAAAATCTTAAAAAAAAAAAAAATGGAGAAAAAAACCAAACTCCTCAGGTAAGAGAGGGAGGGACCTGTCAGAGGTCAAAGAGCTAAATAAGTTGGTAGAGACTATGGTTCCAACCTACTTTTGGTTCCACGTAAGTGATTTCTTCTATCCCAGGCTGATCTCACCTTCAATATCCTTAGATTACAAAAACAGAGAAAGGCATAGCATTACTGGGGGAATCTCTTGAAAGAGTGCATAAAGTACTTGAAAAAAAAAAGAAAGGAAAAAAGAAAATCCCGTACAAAGAATACATCTAGCTACATTTAGTCTATGTGTCTTTGATTTTAATATTACATCTTTTGAATGAACTTTTTCATATATTTAACAAAATAAGATATAATGTCTAAAGAAAAAAGAGGAATTAATAGGAAATATAAAGTAAGGCAAATAATTAATATCTAGTAATACTGTACTCTTATTATGTGTTTTGATACTGTGCTAAGGTTTTTTTGTTTTGTTTTGTTTTGCTTTGTTTTGATAGAGACAGAGAAAGAGAGAGAGCATGCACAAGCAGGGGAAGCAGCAGGGGGAGAGGGAGAAGCAGACTCCCATTGAGCAGGGAGCCCCACTACGACATGGGGCCTGATCCCAGGACACTGGGATCACAACCTGAGCCAAAGGCAGACGCTCAACCAAATGAGCCACCCAGGCACCCCTGGATACTGTGCTGTTTTTAACACACATTCAAAAATCAACCTTCAACCTGTATTTCTTGAGCTTACATTTTGACTCAGCCATTTTCCTAGGTGCTTGGTTAAAGAGTGATCAAAAAAAACTTAAGCCCCTGTTAAAAAGCAAAGATTTTGTGTTTTATTATACTAACATAGAAACATTGAGACTAAAGCTTAGAGAAGTTAAGTAAGTTGCCCAGGTTCACACTTTTATTTGCAGATCCAGAGCTGATAGCAAAGTTTCTTCATTGTTTACAATGCTCCACTCTTGGCAGGAAAAAAGGAAGATAAACTACTCAACATTGTTAAACTACATAGCCTCCGGAAAATGCGTATTTCAGTTAAGGCCATATTTAAGAACGTAATAATAGAAATGTTATTCTAAAATAAAAGGGTGGGGATAGAAAATGAGAGAGAGAGAGAGAAGGTAGTCTTAAAACAGTATAAAAAAGTGGTTGTAAATGCCAATTTTTTTTACATTTTTTTAGAGAAGTTTTATGTTCACAGAAAAATTGAGAGGAAGGTACAGAGATTTCCCATATATCTTATGCCTCTACAGATGCATATCCTCTCCCATTATCAACATTCCCTATGAGAATGGTATATTTATTATAATTGATGAATTTACATTGATACATCATAATCACCCGAAGTCCATAGTTTACCTTAGGGGTCACTCTTGATTTTATACATTCTGTGGCTTTGGATAATATGTAATGACATGCTTCCAAAATTATAGTATTGTATAGAATAGTTTTCTTCACTAAAATCCTCTGTGGTCTGCCTATTTATCCTTCTTCCCCCCCACCATCCCTCGTAGCCACCAATCTTTTAATGTCCCCATAGTTTTGCCTTTACAGAATGTCATATAGTTGAATCATACAGTATGTGGCCTTTTTAGATGGTCTTCTTTCACTTGGTAATAAGCATTTAAGGTTCTTCCATGTTTTTGTTTGTTTGTTTTTTGTTTTTTTTTGAGAGGGGTGGAGGGGCAGAGGGAGAAAGAGAGAGAATCTTAAGCAGGCTCCATGCTCAGCATGGAGCCCAATGAAGGGCTCAATCTCACGACCTTGAGATCATGACCTGAGCCAAAATTAAGAGTCAGATGCTCAACTGAATGATCCACCAAGGTACCCCTCTTCCATGTCTTTTCATGGCTTGATATCTCATTTATTTTTGGTGCTTAGTAATATTCCATTGTCCAGATATACCACAGTTTATCCATTCACCTACTAAAAAACATTTTGGTTGCTTCCAAGCTTTGGCAATTTTGAATAAAACTGCAATAAATATTCATGTACAAGTTTTTATGCAGACATAGTTTTCAACTTCTTTGGATAAAGACCAAAGAGCTTCACTGCTAATTAATATGGTAAGAGTATGTTTAGTTTTATAAAAAATTGTCAAAATGACTTTCAATGCATCTGTATCATTTTTCATCACATCAGCAAAGAATGAGAGTTCCAGCTGACCCACCTTCTTGCCAGCATTTGGTGTCAGTGTTCTGGATTTTAGCCATTTTAATAGGTATGTAGTGGTATACCCTTGTTTTAATTTGCATTTCTCTGATGACATATGATATGGAGCATCTTTTCATTTGACATCTGTATATCTTCTTTGGTGAGGTGTCTGTTAAGGTCTTTGGCCCACTTTTTAATCAGGTGTTGCTGTGTTCCAATAAAATTTTATTTATAAAACAAGTGGCATGCCAGATTTGGCCTATGGGCTATAGTTTGTTGACCCCTGTCCTAGAGGATACACAATAGAAATTTGAGAATTATATGACCACATACAATCATAATGTGGCAATATTTTTTGAAACTTAAGTTAATTCAATACTGCATCTTAATAGACAATGAAATTACATTAGGAATTAAAATTGTCCCCCCCCCCATAGGCTTTGAATTAGAGAATTGGTTTAATGTAAATTCATATCTTTTGGAAATAAAATTTCTCTGTAGGATATACACTTTGTTAAAATAATAAATAGGATGGAAGTGACAATGCAAGCTTTTTCAGAGATTATATCTCCCAAAGGAAGTTGTGAGCTTTCTGGCATTTATTGAAAGCACATGATTACCTCCTATGTGCCTCCATCATTTGTCGGGCTACTTTCACTTTAAAGGCTACTTAAGTATTGTGTTAATTATAGAGGAAATACCAGTACAATTCCACTTGTGACTTTTACACTGTCTTGTTCATTCTCCTTAAAATGCAGTAGGGCACAGAGTAACTTCCCCCATTCACCTTTCTCTGAACAGAGATGAGTAGCCAGCCTGAGTTTTACCAACTGGACCAACTAGATTAAAAACAAGCTGTTTTAACTTTATAAAATAATGTTCAAGATACATTTTTTCCTGATTTTGCCTTTTTTAATATGGCAGAAAAGAGAAAGAAAACCTCATCATTTTTTTTTCCCCTCTCATTCCTTCTTCATGCTTCACTAGTTTCACAGGTCATTTCTGGTGGAGGGAGAATAAATTGCCCGCTCCTTGGATGGAGGCTCTTATCTGAAGGGCAATATATCCTCTTCCAGGGACATGTTATGTCAGTAAAAAGTCCTATAAATGAGTTCAAGGTAATAGAAAACAGTCCACAGATGACATGTTACAGAAGGTCCCTTCTGGTTCCCCTTCCTCCCCATACGGTTCTGGAGGTCAAAAGTGGTCTGAGACAAAGTTGTATAATAAATAAAGATAAGAAACTTAATCCTTCATGCTATGCCTTTCCACTACTTAAACTCATTCATAGAATAGGCTTTGGAAAGATTCTTCTATCTTCCCAAAGATTCTTCTATTCTGTAGCTGTGTGACCTTGGACAAGTTATTGGTACTCTGAGCCATAGGAATCCTCATCTATAAAACACAGCTAATAATACATTTGCATAGTTCCTTTAGTTATCTTCTCTCAGGGATACACTCGTCTTAAATATCCTCTGCTCTATTTATGGGCTGGGAGTCAGTACACATTCCTATAAGGCCTGTGCTGTCCCAGGCTCCTCAACCAGGGAACCAATCAGGTTCCATTAAGGTTTATCAGTATTGGCAAGAGATAAGAAGACAGAAATAAAAGAAAAGTTTCCTGCTTCTGACTTTAGCTAAGATGGCAGCGAGATTGGGGTGATCCCAGAATGTAGCTACCCTGACAGAGGCAGTAGCTTTTCTGAGGTTACAGCCTTTTTCAAGAAGAGATGTCTTTTAGAGAATCCAGGGTCATGTGAAACAGTAGCTCCAACAGCAAATTAGCAGGTAGGCACTTGTGAGATTCTTTGTACTTGTATCTACTGCTAAGTAACAAAGTACTCAAAACTGTTTTTCACAGCTAAAAACAAGCAAAAAAAAAAAAAAATTATTATCTCATAGTATCTGATGATCAGGAATCTGGAAGTAGTTTAGCTATTTAATAGTTCTGCCTCAGTGTTTCTTACGAGCTTGTAGTCAAACTGAAGATGAGGCTATATAACCTGAAGGCTTCACTTTGGTTGGAGAATCTACTTCCATGGTGACTCCCTCCCTCACATGACTTCAGTTCCTTTCAGGCTGTTGAGAGAACACTTCAGTTCCTCATTATAAGAGCCCTTCCATAAGCCTGCTTGAGTGTAAGCACAACATGGCAGCTGGCTTCCCCCTGGAGTGAGTGATAGGAGAGAGAGAGAGAGGCAGAAGCCACGATATCTTTTCTACTCTAGTCCAGAAAGGGATACATCATCGGTTTGCAATAACTTCTTGGTCACACAGACCAGAAAATATCACTCAAGAGCATAAATACTCGGAGACAGGAATACTGCCTTAGATGCTGGTCATTAATCTTCTCCCTTCTGTTCCTAAAGTCTTTCTAACACCTTTTAACTTTCTCTTCCTCTCCATCTCCCTTTCCCTCTCCCTCTCCCTCTCCCTCTTCTCCCATTCCCTCTCCCTCTTCTCCCATTCCCTCTCCCTCTCTCACACCTGGAGTGGTTTCTGTTTTCCTAACTTGATTCTGTCTACTAATCCTACCTAGCACTTGCCGAGAAAGTATAATGTGAAAATGGACAGTAATAAGGTGTCAAAAACCTGGCCTACTGGATGACACTTAGTAGGCATTATATTACTCCTACTTTAATAAAGTGAAAAGCATACATCTTGGCCTCCTATGATTCCCCCAGAAGAGTTAGACCCTTTATCTTTTAAGGCATTCAAACAATTTAGCAGTACCTCCAATATAACTCTTAAGGTGTAGTGTTAAAATTAACCCACTTTATACATCTGCATCCCCTTTTAAATTTGAGCTCCTTCATGGCAGGAATCTTATTTTATGTTTCTATATGTCTATAGCACCTAGCACAGTGTGTGGCTCATAATAAGCACTCAGCAAATGAGGGGTGAGGAATGTGTGGGCTGAGGGTGGGGGGAGGAGGGGAGGGGTGGTGCTTCTAATCCCCCCCTAAATGAAAAAGGAGTAGATGAATTGAACTGAAAATATGGAGATCACTTAATGAACCATTTCTGAGAGAGTAATATTTAGACACTTTTTAATTTTTGTACCATAAAGGGAGGTGGAAATATTTTGTTCTGCTTTCTATTCTGAAACTTAAATGTGCCTTTTCAAAATTACTTTGGTATGCAATTATGCTTATAGAAAGATAATTTTTATTTCAGATAGTCAAATAATAAAATGTTGGAGTGGGAGGAAGGCAAAAACAGGACCCAATTTTTAAAAATCTTATCATAAAGCAACCTAGAGATTGGTGCTCCCTTTGAAACCATTCATCGGTTCTGAAATACCTGGAGCAAGATGGGGAATAGCAACTGTGCAATTAAGGACTGGCTGGTTATCTTTTTTGCTTAAATGCCTTTCTTCATAGACAACTCAACTCATTCTTTCGTCTAGGACTAAAGAGGCCATATCAAGAGCCTCCTAAGATGTCAGTGTGTGTATGTGTATGTATGCGTGTCTGTGAATGTATGTGTATGTGTTTGTGTGTCTGTGTATATCTGTGTGTATGTGTGTCTGTGTGTGTGTGTGTGTGTGTGTGTGTGTGTGTGTGTGTGAACCCACACATGCTGGAGGTAGAGAATAGAGAGAGGATTTGACAAGCACTGTGGAAGAAGTGAAGGAGACATTTTCACTATCTGACACACTCCAGGAAAGTATTTCTCCCTCACTCCTACCCTACACCCATCAGAGGTGTCTTAGCAACCATATTGGATTGTGAACATCAAGATCACTCCATGAGTCTCTGATGATGGGAGTAAGGGAGGCTATCTGTTTTTCATTCTGATTTTCTCAAAGAAAGAGACAGGCAGAATCTTTGAAACTATGTGACCATAGGACACTATCCAAATGAACTACCACAAACCTATATATTAACATCACCTCATTCATTCATTCATTCACTTGTTCTTTCATTCAGCAACTGTTATGTCAAGTGCATCAGTATGTCAGGCATTGCATTGGGTTGTACTCATCCATATACATTTCAAGCGTGCACATGGAAACCTATGACCTCACAAGGTTACAACACTTTTATGAGCTATCAAGTCAAATATGTAACACAAGGCTGTCTAACTTATTAGGACCACAGGCGGCCATTTCTGTTTTATAATGTGAAGGGCATTAAATGGCTTAGGATTTTAATTTTTTGAAATAGGGATGGGGGAATCATAAACAGAAAAAATGATTCCTAAGGTTTATTTCTTAATTACTTAATTGGTATTCTATTATCAGTTATTCTATTAATAATTATTACTAATAGACATTAGTATTACTTAATTAGCACTCTAAGATTCAAATTAATGTCAGAAGTGTCTTTCCCACCTGATACCTAGAACCTCAAAATCCCCTTCCACAAATTCTGTTTCCTGGGACAAATATATTCATTGTTACATGAGCTCAAAAATTAATAACGAGTGGGATTCTAAACAAATGTGGTAAACTGTGTGTCAGTTCCAGGAGACGCTGGGAAATAGTGGAAGCAAAAGGCTGATCTGGTGGTAAAGGTGGTGGCAGAAATGCAGAAAGGGCAGACTGACTCCAAATAATGCAAGAGAGAGGAAGAGGCAGCCAAAAAATTTCTGAACTTTGCAATTGTGTCAATGGCTGATTGCTGCATTTTTATATATAGTTAATTTCTGCAAAGTGAAATTTGAGGACAGGGGCTTTTATCCTGGAGAAAACCCATGTGCTTGAGGGTAGGGAGCATTAGTTCTTATTTTTTTAATTAAAAGCCGTTATGTGTCTAAATGCTCATGTGCCTCTTGGGGTCTGTGACTCCCCAAATTATGAAACCTCCCTTTATGCAGATGTTTTGTGTACTCAACACAGGAAGGATACAGCCTTCTCTCTTTTCATTTGCAATGGCCTCATGTCAAGATCTTCAGAACTATACTTAAATTATTTTTGAGGTAAGTAATGTTAAAAGCTGAGGGAGATTCTAGAATGTAAATTATCCCCAAGGAGAGTTACAGGAGGCATTATCCTATCCTAGACTTCACACGATGCCTCTGCTAACTGGGAATGACGTGCAGAAGGAGAGGTTTACAACACACAGTGAGCCACAGCCGGCAAGGTCACTGACGCAGGGACAACTTAAGCCTGATGAGACAGAGCCTGTATGTAAGTTCAAAGCTAGATCCTCCCAGGATTGCTTTTCATATTGACTGACACCTGACACACAGGGATCAACGTTGGAACTTTGCAGAGATGAGAAAGAAAGGCAGAGGGGAAGCAAAATGACAAACTGAATTAGTGGGATGTGCCGTATATTCAGCTTCTTGGAAACACAAAACCCTTGTAATATAGGATTATAAATCTTTAGCCCTGAAGAGAGATTTATACAATTGTTAAGGGGGGAAAATAAATGATTCAATGCAAACAAACATCAGAACACTTATTATACAAGCACTTTTCTCAGTACATTGAGGTTAGTCTTGCACTTACACTCTATGGGCCTCAACAAGTCACATAGTCATATCTGAATTCAATAGACAAGTAAACAGCAAACCTACCACATACCTGGAAGGCGCCATAGGACAAAATATTTGTGAAGAAAGAGACATAATAGCTACTGCAAATCATATCTAAATTTCAATATGGGGTGCCTGGGTGGCTCAGTCGGTTAAGCATCTGCCTTCAGCTCAGGTCATGATCCCAGGGTCCTGGGATCGAGCCCCGCATTGGGCTCCCTGCTCGGCAGGAAGTCTGCTTCTCCCTCTCCCGCTCCCCCCTGCTTGTGTTCCCTCTCTCGCTGTCTCTCTGTCAAATAAATAAATAAAATCTTAAAAAAATAAAAAATAAAAAATAAATTTCAATTTAGAATGAAAAGTTAGCACCAAAAAATCAAAAAAGAAAAACTAAATAATTATTTTTTAAATGATTTTTTCAAGTTATGCCTTTTTAAAGGGAATTGTATAGAAAGTATGTATACATATATACAGAGAGAGGAAGAAGGAAAAATTACCTATAATACCACTCTATCTAGAGACAAACACTGATTATCCTTGTAGTCTTCCTATCATGTAAAATGTACCAAAGTTTATGTCACCAATGTCTTTGAGTGTTATGTTTTCCTGAATAAACATAAAACTTGCATATTATATGAATATGTGAAATACCAATATATCTCTACAACGAAAATGTACAAAATTTTCAAATTATTATAAAAGCAAAAAAACCCTTTAGACATACTAATTCTTATTTCAAATACCACGTAAGTTATTTAGGATATATTATTTACAGAGTAGAAGTCATATTAATATTTATATATGTATGCATATGTGGTATACATTAGTGTGTATACACATGTATGCATTTATAATCTATACATATGGTTTTGTATATGCTTATAATATTTTACACTGATTTATTCCATCTTGATAAGTATTCAAAATGATGTTTAATGACATAGTCCATATTATGGATGCATTACAATATTTAATCAGGTTTTTAATTTTGTATGCATTTTCCAACATTCAGAAGTAACATATATATAAGTTATATATATATATATATTTATATATATATATTTTTTTTACTTTTTACTTTAAGTAGGCTCTGCTTTAAGTATGAACTCATACATGAGGCTTGAACTCACGATCCTGAGATCAAGAGTCACATGCTCTATCAACTGAGCCAGCCAGACACTCTATAAGTAACACTTTTATAATCACTATGAATTCACCAGAATGTGAGCATAAAGAAAACTGGAGTCATTTATTGTTTGCCAGTGTAACCCCAGGTGCCTAGAAGAGTGCTGGTACTGTTAAGCATTACTAGATGCTTAAATAATATGTATTAAATAAATGAATAAGGAATGAATGAATGCTTTGGTTCACACCACTGAACACAAATTCTTTGTTGAATTCTCTAAAAATTTCCTATGGTACACTGTTAATGCTGACTTGTTATAATCAAACAGTAACAACACTATATAGTCTTTTTTTAAAAGTATTAACCATTTATATAAATGTAATCAGTGTGAATGCCAATTTCATGACATTTACTCCAATAACAGGTATAATATTTAAGACGTTTTTCCAAAATATTTTCAGTTATATAATTTTAAAGTATTGTTTTAATTTAAAAAAGTTAATTAACTTTTATTTCAAAACAACTAAAATGAGCCTTGTTTCACATTATTTGTTAATGTTTGTAGTTTCCCTGATATAAATGTTTGCTTGCTTTCAGCCAATATCTTTGCATTATCTTTTGTCTTATATTATTTATATTATTTACTAAAGACTTGATGAGTCTTCAGTATCTTCTCAAACTAAGAAAAAAAATCATTACATAATTCTTAAAACAAAAGAAACATGTCTTCTTTTTATTTTTGCTTTGTGTGGGCTTTAGGATATCTCTTCATTATACACTGAAGTAAAAAGAAAACTGTACAAAAAGTGACCATTTTCAGATGCATTTCACTTCCTTTCCTAACCTTTTAATATACTTGACTAAAATGATGTCAGTAGTAATGCCTTGCATAAAATTTCAGGAAAATATTAACATCAGAGAAAGTATATATATATATATATATATATATAAAGTATATTTTCAGGATTTCAGTCTATGGTAATCTTTTTCAGGATAATTCTTTCCATACCATAATTATTTTAATGAGTGTTAATGTTATTTATTTAAAAGTACATTACCTCTGTCATTGTCATGGTGATATAGATTAACGAAAGAATATAATAATTCATTAGCTTGAAATGAGTGACAGGCTTTATTATACAAAGAATCCAACTTCTATCATTCCAGAACTTAAGAAATCCTGAATACATTTTACTTTTCTTTTTTATTTTTTTATTTAAATTCAATTTTAAAGAAAACTTTGAACACTGACTAAAACATAATTTAGCTACAGCTCAGTTGTTCCTTTCCTCTATTTAATTTGCCTCAATTATGTCACTTGCATTGAGGTAAATAGTGTAATTTATTAAAAATGTCAAACTTCACATTTCACGTTCTTGATTGATTTCAGCTATTTTAGAAATTATGGCATTGTACTTGTTGCCACATTTTAGCAAACACCACAGCTTGAAGGACCTCCATTTTTCAGTCTTTATTGTATTTTTTTAATGAAAGCACAGACACTTAAGGATATGTTACTTTCGTTTCTATAAATATTTATAATTTTTAAGAGGCCAGCAAATTGAGTTACTTTTAATGATTTTTTATTTCCTTCATCTCTGCTCACTGTCTAGTATTTCTTCACTACTGAGGAGCTATTCAGATTAGCCAAAGTCAGCTTTTTTTTTTTTTTCCCCATTCAGAATTTGGGGGATTGACTAATAGAATTTGCCTGGAGAAAAATAAACCAGTGTCTATGTCCAAATACTTTATGAATGCAAGACACAGAAATTATCCTTTCATTGTGCAGGACTCAATGTCTGCAAAAGAAATAAAACACACAGGAAGTAGCTGCCTTAGAAACAGAAACTCAAATATTTTTCATTACATGTCAATAGCCAAGTTCAGCCAATAGTTTTACAAATCAGAGTTTGAACATTAATACAGGATCTTTCTCCACCCACCTAAAAAATATCATACTTAAATATAAAATTGCAAACATAACTCTATAAATTTGTAAATTATCTCAAATTCAAAATAGCAGCATCTCTTTGAGCTGACTGTCATAACTGGTATAAAATAAGCATTTTGATAACTTAAAAAGACTACACCATTCACAGATGAAGTTTGACTAATAGTAATAATGATGATGATGATGATAATAATAATAATAATGTGCTATATGGTATGTCTAAATAGATCTGAGTAAGTTTGATAATAATGAAGGAAGAGTTGCAATTTATTCTTTATTTTATTTGTATGTGCCCAGTAATTATAAAAACATTTGGGAGTCATTAGTTTTATCAGTTTGCTGAGATACCGTTATCTTTGTAGAAATACCTTTTAAATATTATTTAGCCTAGCTAATCTTCTGAGACTTCTACTGGCAACATACAACAACACTTTACTTTGAATTCGTCATTTAGATAATGAAATATCTACAATGAGTGTACATTTGTCTGCTAGGGAACTTTCTCTGATTAGAACAAGATTAGATTAAAAGATAAAAACTTTTCTAAACTGCCTCACAAATAAAAATGTCCTACTATTAATGCTGTCTTTTCCAAAATACCAACCTTGGCAGATACTGTGGGTTAGTTCACTCTCAATACCCCTTTGATCCCTTTCCCCCTTGCCTTCTTTACTGGAGAGATAGAAAATGAAAAACTTGAATTCTCTGTGTCCCTACAGCCTGCAGGGGTGTAAAGGTCCATGCAACAAAATCTGGCCAATGAGACGGAGGCTTAAATCCCAATCTCTTGAGCAGACATCTGGCCTCATTTTTTTCCAGCCTCCTCCTTCCTTCCTGAAAGACAGATTTGATGTACAGAAGTGTAGGAACCACCTTCCACTATTAGAACAAAGGTAACAAGTAAAGAAAGAGCCGAAAAATCAGCCTGCAACTTCAATGAATATGTTAAGCAGCTACATAAACTCTGATCTACCTACTTCTGATCTTTTCATTACAGCAGGAAATACACTCCTTACTTTGTTAAGCCACTTTTTTTTTCAGGTATTCTGTTACACCAACTGGATCCCAGCCAGTGAGCTGGGCCTTCTAAAGGGGTGACAAGATAATAAAGGAGAGGAAATGGACAGAATTTCTGACATGAACAGAGCTTAGAGAACTGGAAGAGGACTTAGAAATATTATAAAGTCCTCTCATTTCATAAAAGAGGAAACTAATACCTGCAGTGGTGAGAAATTGCCCATGTTTATATAGCTTAGTGGCAAAGTAAAACCTAGGTCTCTTGACCATCAATCTTTCCCATTCCCTCTTTTATCAAGAGCTAGTGAAGATATCCTCAATTACTCTTTCCCTGTTAGTGTGGTCTCTACCTCTCCATTTCACACACTGGAGTAGTGTGATATTTCTAGACACACATAGAGGTGTACCACAAGGGGTTTGGGGAGGCTGACTGTGGTACTAGGAAATTTTATTACTTGGAAAATATTTATCTTACCCTCCCAATCCTGCCTCCCACCCCCATGCCCAATAAATCTCTTTGGCTTTAATACTGCATAATTTTTGCTAAAAAGTGTAAGAAGAATAAAATGGAAATTAACTTGCTCTATTTTCCCACATTATGGAAAAAGAAGCCAATCTCATTTAAATAATAGTGATCACCTTAACTACATGCATGTATATAGATGTATCTAGATATATCTAAAGACAGATGAGAGAGAGAAAGAGAAAGAGACTATCTCCTGACTATCACATTTAAAAGCCAAGGCTATTGAAAAGCTGTAGGTCTCTCTCTTTCTACTTTGTTTAAGGTTGGTTATTGCATTGGAGCCAACAAAGGGTAAAACTTCTAAGTGAGCACATTACCAGCAGGGCATTAAGTTCTGGGCTTAGGTTCAATGTTGTAGTTCCTGAAAGACTAGAGAAACAGGACAAAACCTAGCTATAGTCCTCGAGGAACTTGGAGACTTGGCAGGTCATTGAGACTAGGCATCCAGGCATAAGGTGATGAGATGGGCACCCCAATGTAGAATGGGGCTATTTTGTTCTCATAATCAAGGCATCTACTAAAAGCAGGTATAAAACTGCCATAAATCTCAACTTGATTGTGCTACAAAATGTTTTATGCGTTTCCAAGTATTTGCTGTTTCTTTTTTTGATTTTTTTTTCTCTTTTGGGGAGTCTAATGCTTTGTCTATTTTGCAATAAATGACAAATTGTTTAATTGAAGTATTATATGGGGTAGCCAATGCTGTGGTGTCCAATCTACATCTTCTCAACCCACCCTGGAAGCTACTTGTAGTTGTGGTGAGCAATGCTGTATAAGCTGATGGCTTCCTAGTTCAAGCACCCAGGTCTTTTTGCCTGAAGGCCTTCTCTTGTTACAGGATAGATGGAAGATATAGGTGGGGACCAAATTGTTTCATCTGTGATAGGAAATTTCTGGATGCAGTAGTTCAGGCAGGACACAGGTGAGACAAAAGAGCTTACAGTATAGTTACTTTTCTAAAAGGTAGTAAGAGAGTAGGAAACATATGCACTTTTCTCTTTACTGTCGCTGAGTTCAGAAGGTCAGGTTAATTAATACAAAGTATCATCTGCTAGAGCAGTGCAGGGGGTGGGCAAGAGAGAGGATGTAGAAGCGGATTAATTTTTGCTGTAAAGAGCAAAAGGCAATTAATAATTACCTTCTGACCATTGGTAGAACCAAGCTCAACACAACAGCCTTGCAAACCAGGCTATTAAATAATGAGAGGTTTCTAAATATATTCCTTTAAAGATATCAAAAACTAGGCCTGGAAGACTCACAACCTAATTTTCTCTTTGGAAAATAGGAACAAAACAAAACAAAACAAAAACAAAAACAAAAAACCTTTGTGTACCACAGAAGCCCTACCATTAGCTTCAAACAGGAAGACAGGGGTAATGATAAGATGGAAGTAGAAGAACAATAAAAGTTTTCTGGCTTGATAGTTTGTTGAGAGGAGAAGAGAGGATAAAAGAGAGAATAAAGAAGTAAAATATGGGGCGCCTGGGTGGCTCAGTTGGTTAAGTGACTGCCTTCAGCTCAGGTCATGATCCCGGAGTCCTGGGATTGACTCGAGTCCTGCATTGGGCTCCCGGCTCAGCGGGGAGCCTGCTTCTCCCTCTGACCCTCTCCCCTCTCATGCTGTTTCTCTCTCTCTCTCTCTCTCTCTCAAATAAATAAATAAATAAAATCTTTACCAAAAAAAAAAAAAAAAGAAGTAAAATATGTAGCCACTTTTCCACCCTCAAAGTTTTAACCCAGAAAGACGGAGATGAATATGATAAGTGAGGGTGGCATAGAAGTGGAGGAGAGGGATTGGCTTTTCATGGGATTTCAAGCTTTTTCTGACTTATTTCAAACTGTGGCTTTTGTTTCTCATTTGACTCCTTAATATGATCTCTTTCTGCAAAGAGCACCCTCCCCAAATATGCAGCAGGCCTCAACAGTAATGGCCATGGTTGTCTCTTTTAGAATTGGACTTCCCTCTCAAAAAGTGGTTCAGATGAGGCAAATCTGCGGAAAGCTGGTCTACAGAAAATAGAATGGAGGTTATCTAAGGCTGAGGAGAATGGGGAAGTGACTGCCAATGAGGGTACAAGGGTTATTTTGGGGTGATGAAAATGATCTAAAACTAGATTGTGGTGTGGGTGCACAACTCTGTAAATAAAAATAATACACTGAATTATACACTTTAAATGGGTCAGTTTTATAGTATATAAATGATATCTCAATGAAGCTATTAAAAATGCAAGGCCTACAACAGTAGTGTTCAACTCTGGGCATTTTTGCCCTCCAGGGGACATTGATCAATATATAGACATATTTTTGGTTCTCACAATAAATAATTATCTAGACCACAATGTCAATTGTAAAGGTCAAGAAACCCTGGTCTAAAGAAGGAACCTTAATGAAATTTTATTTTGCCTCTTCTGATACTTTGTATTTGCTTCTGCACTTTCCACAAGTTTGTGGCTCTATGGTGTCCACAATAAAAAGGTGCTCTACTTTTTTTTTTTTATAATCCAAATTTTAAAAAATCTATTTTCATGTGTCAACATCCTTTATTTTTGTAGCTTGTTTCTTTTTAAAAAAAAAATTTAATAGACTTTATCATATGATCCAGTAATTCCACTACTAGGTATTTACCTAAAGAAAAATTAAAACACTAATTTGTAAAAAAAAGTATATATATATATATACCCTTATGTTTATTGCAGTATTATTTACAATGGCCAAGATATGGAAGCAACCCAAGTTTCCATCAATAGATAAATGGATAAAGAGATAAAAAAAATATATACAATGGAATATTACTCAGCCATAAAAAAGGAATGAAATATTACCATTTGCAATAATGTGAATGGAACTAGAAGTTATAATGCTAACAGAAATAAGGTGATTAGAGAAAGACAAATACCGTATGATTTCACTCATGTGTGTAATTTAAGAAACAAAACGAACAAAGAAAAAAAGAGACAAACAAAAAACAGACTCTTAAATATAGAAAACAAACCAGTGGTTTCCAGAGGGGAGGTGGGTGGGGGGATGAGTGAAATAAGTGAAGGGGATGAACAGTACACTTATTGTGATGAGCACTGAGTAATGTATAGAATTGTCAAATCATTATATTGTACACCTGAAACTACTATAATACTGTATGTTAATTATACTTGAATTTTAAAAAAAGTTTTAATAGATTTTAATTTTTAGAGCACTTGTCTCCACACATTCAGTCTCCCCACTATCAACATCCCCCACTAGAAAGGAACATTTGATATAACTGATGAACTTACATTGATATATCATTGTCACTCAAAGTCCATCATTTACATTAGGGTCCACTCTTGGTTATGTACATTCTATGGGTTTAGATAAATGTATAATAACATTTATGTCCTTTATGCCATTTATTCCATTTATAACGGCATCCTCCATTACAGTATCATAGATAGTGGCTATAATCTCACTGGCCTAAAAATTCTCTATGCTGTGCCTATTTATTCATCTGACCCTCCCCTCTTCCCTCTGGCAAGCACTAATCTTTTTACTAACTGAATAGTTTTGCCTTTTCCAGAATGTCCTATAGTTGGAGTCATACAATATGTAGCCTTTCAGACTGGTTTCTTCTACAAAATAATACACATTTCAACCAATATTCTACTCTCTACTTCTGTGAGTTTGACTATTTTAGACACTTCATATAAGTGCAATCATGCAGTATTTGTCCTGTGCCTGGCTTATTTCACTAAGCATAAATGCCCTCATTTTCCTCATATTGTCATAATGCTATCACACATTTTTTTTAAGGATTTTATTTATTTATTTGACAGAGAGAGAGAGACAGTGAGAGAGGGAACACAAGCAGAGGAAGTGTGAGAGGGAGAAGCAGGCTTCCCGCTGAACAGGAAGCCCAATGCGGGGCTTGATCCCAGGACCCTGGGATCATGACCTGAGCCCAAGGCAGATGCTTAATGACTGAGCCACTCAGGCACCTCTCCTTTTTTTATGGCAGAATAATATTCCATTGTATGTATGTGTGCTTGTATGTGTATGTGTGCATGTGTGTGTCTGTGTGTGAGTGTGTCTGTGTGTGAGTGTGTGACATTTTCTTTATCTGTTATCTGTTAATGAGTTTTAAATTGTTTCCATGTCCTGGCTATGGTGAATAATGCTGCAATGAATATGAGAGTGAAAATATCTCTTTGAGACTTGTACACTGAACTAAAAAACACTGATGAAACAAATTAAAGACACAAAGAAATGGAAAGGTATCCCATGTTCATGGATTAGAAGACTCAATATTGTTAAAATATCCATAGTACCCAAAATGACCTACAGATTCAATGCAATCTATCAAAATCCCAATGATGTTTTTTTATAGAAATAGAAAAAAAGTCCTAAAATTTGTGTGGAATGAGAAAAGATCCCAAACTGCCAAAATAATCTTCAGAAAGAAAGACAAAGCTGGAGACATCATATTTCCTGATTTTCCCTGTTTTTAGTAATCAAAATAATATAGTATTGACATAAAGACAGACACACAAGCCAATGGAATAGAGGAGAGAGGCCAGAAATAAACCCACAGTCAACTGATCTTCAATAAGAATGCAAACAATGCACAATGGAGACAGGATAGTCTCTTCAACAAAGTGTTGGGACAACTGGATATCTACATGCAAAAAAATAAAACTGAACTCTTATCTTACACCATACACAAAATCAACTCAAAATGGATTAAAAACTTAAACATAAGACCTGAAATTATAAAATTTCTAGGAAAAAAAAACATAGGAGAAAACCTCCTTAACACCGGTCCTGGCAAAAATGTCTTGACTATGACAACAAAAGGAAAACCATTGCCTTTTGCATAACAAAGGAAGCAACTAAGAATGAAAGGGCAAACTGGGACTCCTGTAAATCGACAGCAAAAAAATAAAATAATTTGATTAAAAAATAAGCAAAGGACTTGAAGAGACATTTTTCCAAAGAAGACATACAAATGGCTGATAGGTACATGGAAAAAAAAAATGCTAAGCATTAATCATCAAGAAAATGCAAATAAAAAATACAATGAGCTATCACCTCACATTAGTAGGATGACTATTATCAAAAAACAACAGACAACAAGTGTTGGCCAGGATGTGGAGAAATGGAACTCTTACACACTGTTGGTGAAAATGTAAAATGGTGCAGCCTCTATCAAAAACATGGCAGTTACTTCTGACTTGCCTGGCACATCAGAGTAGAGGTCTAACATGGCTGCCACAGCAGGCATCTGCACATTTTTTCGGTAAGTACCAGGCACTGAATATTTGGGGTTTTACGGGCCCTCAGGTCTCTGCTGCTGTTACTCTACTCTGTCCTTATAGCTGACTGAGAAAACTGGCAGTACTCTGCATATCACCATAGTTAATACAAAAAGAACGAGTGGAGCTGTGTCCCAATAAAACCTTATTTACACAAACAGTGTGCCAGATTTGTCCTGTGGACCATAGTTCGCTGAACCTTGATCTGAAGCATCCAGCTCTATAGATGCCATCTACCTGAGAGCAATGCTTGCTTTATTCCCATGTTACTATAACTTGTGGACATTGATGCTGCCACTTTACCTGGTTTGATGCTCTGGGGCACGTGGCCATCACATGAGCTATAGGGAAGCAATCACAGTAGTGTGTATCTATTTTTCATCTCATTTCCAGTTAGCCTTTCCCATTCTGTTTGATTATCCCCTGACTGAAATCCTAAGCAAATATTTAAACTCCTTTAGAGTTCAGGCTCTATGACAGACCACTTCTTGGATTATACTGCTTTTGCTTTTGTCCTATTTTTTTTTACTCTAAAAATTAAAAAATAAAGCCCCCTCCTCTTTCCCTTCTTCCTATTAGTGGTAGATCAGAGACTACCACCAATCTTGTCCATTAACTTCCCTATTGCTCTTGCAGCTAGCTCAGCATCTCCACCCAGAGTTCATTCAGCAGATTTTGTGTCAAAGCTTTTGCTGTATAGGATCACTTTTTTAGTTTCTTTTGAATTGTGCAAGAAACCACATGACAGGAAATCTAGCCTGAGAGATCTAGCTTGAAATTCCTGCTCCCATGCTCACAGAAGCTAGGGCAGACTAGGGCAAGGTGAGTGAGGAATACAGAACAATTTCCAAGGGCTTATTTATGTTTCTTCTTTTTTATTTAGCTGCAAACAATGGCATTTTCAATCTCTGAAAAGGCAAAACATATGTTTCCTTGAGTTGAGCTATTGATTGATTTATATTAATCAGCCCATGAAGAAGAATATAAGGCCCAGAGCAGCTGATAGACGATGAAGGCTTACACCCATTACAAAAATGTCTGAAAAAGGTTAGAATTTTCTAGCTTTCAGTATTGTCTTGGATCTCTAATTTAAGCATTCCAACACCAGGGTACCTTGACATCTAGAGAGAGAAAGATAAAATTATCAGGCACACGTGATAACATATGATGCATTCTCAAATGCACCCTGGAAAACTCATTAAATATCCTCCAGTCTTCTCTAATTATCCCAGTGGCCTACCAGGAGTTTCTTGTAACATCATAATAAAAAAGATATTTTTAACTGGCAAATGTAGAAGCTTTCATCAAATTATTTGGGGGCAAGAATTCCATTTCTTGTTAAATAAAAAGATTTCATGTACAGGAGATTCAACATAAGGTAGCAAAGAGCTTTGATTATTATATTTCAGAGCCTGGGAGTCAAATGTAAAAGCTAAAAGAAAATTCTGTTCCTCTGTGGGAGAACACTCGGCAGAACAAAGACCTTTTACTACCCAGGACTTTTCTGAGTTTTAGATGTTGATTTTCCTCACTTTTCTTTTCAAGATCAGAATGTCTCTATTAGTGCCTTTTAGACAGAAATCTCATGCAGAGAATTGAAAGGGCACCACAGACTGAATAATATGACTTATTGTATAGATTACATGCATCGTAATTTATTTAATTATAAAGGTATTCCAATTCATGTATATTTTGCATTGGCTAAGAGTATCTGTTAAAAGCCTCAAAACTGAATAACAAAAGTGAAAACTGAGTCGATCACTTGCTTAAAGACTGCATTACTGAGCTTTCATTACTAAATAAGGAGAGAAAAAGACAAAGAGAAGGAACATAATTTTATATGGTACCAAATGTATATGTGTTTACATATCTATATATATGTGTGTGTATACACATATACACACACAAAGGACATACATGTATGGGTCTGTGTTTATAAAACTATATACTATATACATATATAGTTCTATATGTATATGGAAAGATATAGAAAGACTTTTCCTGGTTTTGTTAAGCTTATGGCTTAAGCAGTTAAAATTTTCTAGTCTAAGTATACCTGAGATGTTATAAGCAAATCATATGTAAAGTAAAATAGCAGTGTTTAATGGAAGCTCCAAAATCTTGAACATAAGTGAAAATTTCAGTTAGGTGCATAGATATATTTTAATATATCTGTATTATTGACTTGCTGAGTATAAATTTAAACAGAATATGATAAAATGCTAAATTCACTCTTTCCCCTAGGAAGGGGAAACTATTGTCAAGCCTCTGATTTGTATTGAATTATGAGGGTCAATAATAAGGATGGTGGCAAAATAATATTGTGGTGTTTTAGTAGATTTAGTTGTGCCAAACTCATCTCTCATAAGAAACATCACATGTGGGGTGCCTGGGTGGCTCAGTCGTTAAGCATCTGCCTTCAGCTCAGGTCATGATCTCAGGGTCCTGGGATCGAGCCCAGCATCGGGCTCCCTGCTTGCCAGGAAGCCTGCTTGTGTTCCCTCTCTCACTGTTTCTCTCTGTCAAATAAATAAATAAAATCTTAAAAAAAAAGAAACATCACATGTTTCCACAAATCATAAACCACTGGAAGCCTCCACTGTCCAAATCAGCCTCCCTAGTAGTTAGTGTTGAATGAAAATATGACAGAGAATCCCTAATGATCACTGACTAAATTTAAGAAACTGACACACTGTCAGGATATGTGAGATGGGTGTTGCTTTGGCTGCCAAGAAAAAATGTAGTCATGGAAAGAATGACTTGTTCTGTTTGTGATAATGGTTTGTGTGCCATACATAGCCAGGAAAGAGACACAGTGCAAGGACACACCAAAATGTGTCAGAACATTTGCTCCCAGACAAAAGCAAAATCCACGGGATCTACCTGCAATGGCTCTGAGAGCCATTGAAAAAGTGAAGGCACAGGGCAGTGGCCTAATTAATTAGTCTTATGGAGGAAATATTACCATAGTTTCACAGAGAAGAATAAGGATTTCTTCCCATGTGCCATGCTTGGGGACAGTGAGCAGGTAAAACTCCCTATTTCATTTCCTTGATTCTAAAAACAGATGCCTTTTGGAGTAAAGACTATCTTGAAGCCCTCAACAGCTGCTGTTGTTTGAAAAAGCAAGAGGAAAGCCAGCTGAAATGTGAATCCTTCCTATAAAATCAAGAGACGGACTTGGTTCCCAACCATGATCCAACTGTAGTGAAGGGAAAGTTCAAACAACAGAAGAATTCTTTTTTTTTTTTTTTTTTTTTTTTTTTGAGAGGGAGGGAGGGAGGGGGAGAGAGAGAGAAAGAGAAGCGGCAGAGGGAGAGAAGGGAGAGAGAATCTTTAGCAGGTTCCACATCCAGTGTGAAGCTGGAGACAGGGCTCGATCTCACGACGCTGAGATCATGACTTGAGCTTGAAATCAAGAGTTGGACTCTTAACCGACTGAGCCACTGAGGTGCCCCGCAACAGAACAAATTTTTTTAATTAATTAATTTATTTGAGATAGAGAGAGCACGTGGGGTGGGGGTGGCGAGGAGCAGAGGGAGAGGAAAAGAGAAACTCAAGCAGACTGTGGGCTGCGCTGGGCATGGAGCCCTTCATGGGGCTCGATCTCACAATCCTGAGATCAAAATCAAGAGTCAGACCCTTAACCGACTGAGCCACCCAGGCACCCTCACAAGAGAAGAATTCTTAAGTGTCCATTATATTCAGGAGAAAAAATTATTATGGTGATTAGAAACATAAGCTCTGAAGTCTCACACCTGAGTTGCTATGAAGCCTCAGACAGATAACTGTATTTCTAAGCATCACATTCTACATCTGTAAGCTGGGAATAACAATAATATCTAAATCATGGGGATGTTGAGAGAATAAAATGAGCAAACGCATGTAAAGTTCCAAAAACATATTTACCATAGAGTAAACAGGTAATTTTAAACTTAGTAATTTTATGACTACTGCTATTTGCACAAAACAGTAAATGAGTAGGCATTTAAAATCACCAATACTTCATGGGAATGCAAACTGGTGTAGCTGCCACTCTGGAAAACAGTATGGAGGTTCCTCAAAAAGTTAAAAATAGAGCTACCCTACAATCCAGAATTGCACTACTAGGTATTTACCCCCAAAATACAAAAATACTAATTCAAAAATCACCAACACTTCAATGAAAATAGGAATTCAGGTAACAATGGTGAAGGGCTTCATGTTTGATGTCTTAATCTAGAATTCAAGAAAATAAAATCACTATTTCAAATGCTTTCTCACCTTAAATAATTTACTTATTAATAACAGAATAGACCCAATAGGATATTGGTGTCAGCTTTTACAAAAGAGCAGTGATGAGGAAATAATAAAAACAAGTAATGCAGTTACCATATTGATCGCTCCTCATCTCATATTTTGATAGGTTGACTGTAATTTCTGACATGCACACACACACGCACACACACACACACTTCAACACCTTTTCTGTACCTTTTTTCTTAATCTAATTTCCTTTACCTAAAATTACAATTTTAGGGTGGGTGGGAGGATGCGCTAGCCTGGTGATGGGTATTAAAGAGGGCACGTTCTGCATGGAGCACTGGGTGTTACACGCAAATAATGAATCATGGAACACTACATCAAAAACTAAGGATGTAATGTATGGTGATTAACATAATAATAAAAAAATTACAATTTTAGATTCCATTGACCAAATTTTAGATTCCAGGACCAATATCCTATTGTTATGATTTATGTTCATTTTTAAAAGATACCTTTAAACATCTCCAAATCAATCTTTCTCAATAACAATGACTTTATGTTTTCTTGAACAATTTCAATTACTTCATAACAAACTGTGATATTTTATATTTTTCCATAACCAATCCATATATTCTGTCATCTCACTTCGTGAGAATTTGTGAGATATTTTTACATGAGACACCACCTATGAGGTCACTTGTAATAAATGTCTCCTGCAAAGTATCATTCTGTATCAGAATAACTCTGACAACTGAAGCAAAGCAGGTGTGGCTCTCTTTAGATGGATTTTTGTTTACTTTTTTCCCCTATAGCCTGCCTCTTTAAAACATGTGACCTATCTGTGGCTCTTGAAGACATGATCACAAATAATGTGTAAAAGAGAGGTTATTTTTATTCTACAAAGGGGTAAAAATGTGACCTCTATTCTCGCATTTCCAATAATTTCCAAATATATCTGTATCATATCATCTAGGAAATGGAGCCTCACGTTTACAACATATGCCATAGTCTCTAGCATAAAATCTTTGAAAAGAAGGTGTCAAAAAATCAACTTCAGAAAGATGCTCATTGACTGCCTTCAAAGGCAAAAAGAAAGAAAAAAAAAAAAGATAAACTTCATTATTTTAGAACTTTAGATCTCCATATGTAGAAAAAGCAAAATGACTGATACGTCCCAGGACAGTTCTATTTTCTTAGCCTTTTCCCGTAAGTACACAGTTGTCAGGCTCTGTACCCTAAGCTTTAGTTTTAAATATTGTATCAATTAGTATAACTGTGGCTTAGGTAGCATGGTATTTTCATTTTCAACACCTTGATATGTAACTTTTGGTCCTTAGACCACTAAATGAATATATAATCAACTCTTTCTCAGTCAGATTTTCACCACAAGTAGGATTTTTTTTGCCACCTTTGCTTCTCTCTTTTAGGTTGAGTCTATCGTAGAAAATGAAGCAGGCAACTTTTTCTCATCCTAGTTTCTCTAAAACCTGACAGGAAGAAAAAGACAGCAAAAGAACTCAGGGATTGGGTAGTTTGGTTTTTTTTTTTTCCTTCTACGAGATAGGTAGAGAAAACACATATTAGAAAGGCAAAAAGCCTATTTGTGGGAGGCGCAGAGAATGTTGTCTTGGTTCTGATCTTCGGTGTCTCAGCACATTAAGAAGGTCCCCCTGCAGCAGCCATGGCCAGCACCGTTTCTGAGGACCATCTGACCCCTCTATCCCTTCTAATTCACCTTCTCTTCATTGGTGGGCAGAAGAGGATGGGTAGAAGCAGGGGAGAAGAGGTTGCTTCACTCTGGGGTACCACCTTCCCTATTAAGGTTCCAATTCTCAGCCACTGAGTAAGTGTTAAACAATGTTCTGAGGATTGCAGAAATTTTGTTTATTTTTCCACTTCCTAGAACACAGAGAGCTTTGACTTTATGACATCCAGACTGTCGAGTATAACAAAGGCAGGACATATTTAACATGTTAGAAGAAACTAAGCTGCTCTATCACAGGCCTACACCAAAGTAGATGAAACAGTAATAAAATAACAAGTGTCATACGAGATTAAACAGGACATGCATACCTCTCTTAACATGACCTCAGCTCACTGCTACCTGAGGGCTCATAAAAGCTGCATCAGAAATATGAAGAAGATGCCCTGGTTCAAGCACAATTGTATAGCTTCCAAAGAAACCTTAATTAAATTTCAAGCAACAGGATCCGTATCAGCAGAAAATAATTGCTCTATCTGACATTATTTATTTTTATCCAGTGAAACCTAGTTACCGTGTTCTTCTATGCTAGCCCACAGTCACTTTAACAGAGTCATGTGAGGTGTGTTCCCTTTTTCTTCAAAAGCAATCAGCTCTCATCCATGTCAAAGTGTACATTGTCCTCGTCAGTAATATGAAAGCCTATTCAGGCATAGTGACTCACCGTGGTCATACTCCATCATACTCCATTATGCCAGCACTTTACTTAATCATTGTCAGCCAGGCCCACCCATTTTTGCTCTTGTCCTGCTACCTTCACACCCACAAATGTAGCAGATGCAAGCATACCATTAATGACGGTCAAGTTTTTTCTTACTTTGCACAGATGGCCGAGTTATTTTTATTCATGAGGAAGCCTCAAATTTCAGATTTTTTAATGGGGTAAGAATCTTCCATCATAAAAGGATCATCAAATTACCTCTTATTTATTCATCAGTTTAACCTGTGGTTCTTCCCAATAAACTTTTAAAATAGATTTGAGTGGAAAGTGTTAAGGTTCCCTTTCTCTAGACTTAACTATTGTTTTAAGACCATCTTCCTACTTACCAGAAATAAGGAATCTAAGTATACAATACAGTATATTATTAACTATATAGTCACATTGCTGTACATTAGAACTCCAGAACATATTCATCCTCATAAGTGAAACTTTGTACCCTTTGACCAACACCTCCCCCTTTCCCCCACCCCTGCCCCTGGCAACCACCACTGCACGCACTCTCTGCTTTTAGGAGTTTTAAGTTAGAGTACTTTCGATTTCACATATAAATTAAAATGTGCAGTATTTGTCTTTCTGTATCTGGCTTATTTCACTTAGCATAATATCTTCGAGGTTCATCAATGCTGCGAATAACAGAATAGATTTTAAATGTCTTAACCACACACACACACACACACAAAGGAAACAAAAGGTAACTATGTGAGGTGATGGCTATGTTAATTAGCTTGACTGTCATTATTTCACAGTGTATGTATCAAAACATCACATTGTACACTTTAAATATATGCACTTTTATTTTTTTATTATGTTATGTTAATCACCATACATTACATCATTAGTTTTGATGTAGTGTTCCATGGTTCATTGTTTGCGTATAACACCCTTTTAATTTTTTTAAAAAGAATCTCCTCTAAAGCATGTATTGTATTTTATACTTGCAAAATGAGAGTCTCAGCCTATGTCTACACACTCAAGTACAAATGGAAAAATGTATAGAAGTAGTTTATATTTTTGCTAGTACGTATTCAGTATTTAGTGTGCTTCTCAGAGTTCTAAGAAATTTATATGATTAGTTTACCTTCTGAAGTAGGTGTTAGTATCATTCCATTTTAAAGATAAGGAAACTGAGGATTACAGGGGTTAAGTTGATTTAAGATTGAATTCTGTTCATTACACCTAATTTTGAACTGTAACAGTAACATTTATTTGCTGGGTGACTTTGGGGAAATTATCTGAACTCTGAACTTTAGTTTTCCTTCTCTGTAAATACTGCTATGGAAATAAAAGAACATCTGCAATATGTCTGGTGTACAACAAGCACTAAACACATGATAAATATAATGGTCAGAATACTTACTGAGGGATATAGTGGGAGAGATACTTACATGAATGGCTCTGCATTTATCTACCCCACATCTATTACCACCTAAAATCAACCATCCTCCTTTAGAGCTAGCACTGAATAAATCTGCCTTTCAAGTTTCAAATGTACCCATTTATCTCATATACCTCATGATCAGGAGGTGAAGTCAGTGCCTTGTTCACTCCCAGATATGATTTCCAAAAAATTATATTCTATTTAAAAATAAAATGAGCCTACAAAATTCTCCACTACTCCTTCAAGGCATGTGCTATCCAGTTACACCACCTTCCCCTCTTTTTAATGCAGTTCCATATTGTTCTTCTGGTTATGAATTTTCTTTTCTAGAGTATATGGCTTAACATCTTCCTTATCATCCTCTTCCATTATCATAGGGGCCTGGGATTTTCTAAAGCCTTCACTACCAACAATTTTGCCTATTCATCTTTTTTTTTTTAAGATTTTATTTATTTATTTGAGAGAGAGAGCAAGAGAGTACAAGCAGGGGGAGTGGCAGAGGGAGAGGGAGAAATAGACTCCCCCCTGAGCAGGGAGTCTGATGCTGGGCTCTATCCCAGGACCCTGGGATCATGACCTGGGCCAAAGGCAGACGCTTAACCGACTGAGGCAGATGCTTAACCGACTGAGCCACCCAGGTGTCCCTTGCCTACTCATCTTTAATGACATTCTCATCTACCCTACTGCATTAAAAAATTGTCACATTCTGACTCCACTTTTGAGATCAACAACTCTCACATCTCTCTGATTGATCATAGCATCCAATCCTTTATGTGAAAAATCACTGAAATTCACTGAGGCCTTGAATTTATTTTGGCCCCAATTACACTGAATCATGTAGCCTGTTCCCAGCTATATGTCCTTCCTTATTCTTCATACATTTATGATCCATCACCACTGTCACTCTCTTGGAAACACCCCTAACTCTCTGAAACTTATGTCTCACCCCCACAGCCCCATCTCACAATCCCAAAATGAGTGTTGGTTGAGAAATTACAATGGACAGATTGTTTTCACTATAAATTCATGATTGCTAACCCACAAGGGAATCCTCAGAACTCTTAGGCCCCCTTGCTAGGTTTTTCTAGACATCTGGATCTTTCATAGTCCTTACCAACTATCTAATAACTTTGCTACCCTCCTCAGACCTCCACATTCTTCTCTCTTCTCTCAGTCTCAATACATCGTCCTCACTTCATAACGCACAGAGAAAACAAAGCCCTCGGATTGGCTTCTTCCTCAACTCCCTGCCACTGAGCTCCAAGTCAGCCGCCATTTGTAACAATCTTCTCCTTTGTCTGTATTTTTAAGAGGGAAGAGGTTCCCCTCCACTTCTCAGTAACTACCTCTTTAGTGTGTGATCACTATTTCTTCTCTTTCTATTTCCTCAAGGATCTTTTTCCTTTGATTATACACTTATGATCTTGTCTTCTCCATAATCACTTCCAAATGTGATCTCATCTTCTCTATAATCACTTCCAAAACAAAACAAAAACTCTCTTTAAACTCTGCGCTATCTTTCCAGTCATATTTCTATTGGATTTTCCAGCCAAATGTCTTAGAAAAAATTGTTACTTAACAGAGTCCCTTTACTTCCTGAACCATCTTTCAAGCTTTACTCCTAATTCCAAATAAGTGTCCAATGCCCAGCAACACAAAAATCACTCTGAATTTCTTATATTTTAAAATTATATATATTTTAAATATTTTATATTATATATTTAAATATTTAAATAAAATAATTGAATATGTATATTTCAATCCTGGTCTAATATAACTTTCCATGAACATTTGACAGACTTGCTTATTTTAACCTCATTGAAAACCTCTTCCTGTTGCCTCTATCCTCTTTAGCTTTTTCATTTTTATCTTTTCCTTCAACAAACATCTAAATGTTCGTGATTCTTTGTCCTGAGCCCTCCTCTTTTCTCGATCTATATTATCTCCTTATGTAATCATATCCTTCCCTAACTAGTGACTAGAAACTAGATGCCACAAATAGCAAGTGGCTGTAGACTCTAGCTTCTATGGTTGAAGGGTAAGAATCAAAGCCCAAAAGCTAAAAAGCTGCTCCTGCAGAGGGATTCAAGCACAGAAGAGCAGTGCATTTTTAGAATGGCCCACTACTGTGAGATATTTGCATTTATTAAATCTTTTCCTGAATGTTAAATGTGACTTCATATTTCAGTTTACCAGGTGAAAGCTCTACATCTACTTTTTGGATAATATTCATACAATCCCCAAACAGTTGATAATGCTTCAAAGCCATTTAACATGAGACGTTGTCCTGGGGATAAAGATATCTTATTACACTCAGTAACAAAAGTAGGTAGAGATCATCAAATACTTAAGGATTATCATAACCATCCAGTTTTCTGACTTGCAAATTTTGAAAAACTGAATAAAACCTTAACAATAAATTTAACAGCTGTGTGTGTATATATACAGTTGGAGGAAAATAGAAAAAAAAAAAAAAAGCACTTTTCAAGCTTTCTCATTTAGAAATATTTTCCTGTCCCAAATTCTTAATTTAATACATCTATTTTTTTTCAAACTAATGAATGGCTCAGATAATAAGATAAACCAATAAGCTTTGGAAATAATTACATAACATCAAATGACTCCCATTTTTCAAGAAAGGAAATATGCATTTTAAAAATAATATACAACTGGGGACATTTTTCCACATTGAATTCCAGAAACATGCCTGTGTCCAAAAAAAAGGAAAGGGGCAGTTTGAGTTCAACAAAAACGTCCTTTCTAGTAAGGTGACTATACTTTTGCTTATAATTATGAAATAGGGAAGCTGAAGGGACTCCATTTTAAAAAGGCTCCGTCTCTGCTGATTTTCCTCTAGGCCCCATTTCTGGATAAGCCAAAGAACCTATGTTCCCACTTCAAGAGGAAATCTAGAAAGTGAATCACTCTCTAAGTTTTGTCCTAGACTCTGAACACCTGATAACATCTAAGAAGAGTCAGATCCCAAACATGTTCCAGGACATTAGCTTCAAACAAACCTCAGCTGATGCTGGCATCAATACTCCTGACCTGCAGTGATTTATGGAATAACATCTACTATTCACCTGACACTCACCTTCGATCGGACCCTACCCTGAACTCTTGAAGGAACAAGTATCTTAGATCCCTTTCCAATATAAACCCCAAAGCTCGAGCAATTATGAGACTCATTCCCCTTTCTTTCCTGAGTCTCCCAGACACTCTGTCTGCTATACTCTGTCATTCATGCTATTCAATAAACACTGCTTTCACTTTCTCCAGCTCGCATTCAATTTCTATGTTGCATGAATGCTGGTCCTGCAGGACATCCCTCTATGTCCTCGGACCCAGACTGCCTGCGTCAATTAAGCTACTGTATTTTTGTTGAAAGAAGCTGCATATGCTGTGAATAGTATCTTTTCATACAGTATAGATATGACTTGAAAAGAACATGCATTCTATTGTTCTCAGTTCTAATCTTAACTCCTACTATTTTTTTGCCAGTGTGAGAACCTTAGGGATGCTAGATACCTGATCAAAGGGTATTAAGATATTAAAGTTTGAGGCACACATTTAAGTCATCCATCTTCACCTCTTCTCCAACATCTATAACAACTCATCTCAGCTTGGGCATTTTCAATGAGGATCTCTCTACAAAGTAACAAATTGCCTACATTTATCAATTGTCCATTATGTGCCAGTAAGTTTTCTGAGAGATTTTACATGGGTTATAATAACTGATTTTCTAAACAATCTTAATTTCACAAATGACAAATCACAAAAAAAGGCCCAGAAAGGTTGTATTATCCACCTAACATTATAGTGCATTTACTAAGATGTTGTGTCATGATGACCTCATCCTGGGCCCATCTCATTCCCTTCTTAAATCAACACTATTTCTGCAATGCCACATAGTGTTTTTGAATAGTTTGAATTGTTCAAGTTTATACTAGAATAGCGTGAAGTATGCTTTTAGATAACTACTACCTATTGACCTAATTCTCTATTATGAAGCAACATAAAATATTTGTGTGTTAAATCATCATAGCCAAGAATAACAAACATTTTAACCATTTCTTGAAGGCTTATTTTGTGTCTGGCACATTGCTATGTTATATACAATTAAGACTGCCTGGGTTGTGATAAATGGGTGTGTTAACCCATTTATCAAAATTGTCATTTATCTTTCCATTTAGTCAAACTTCCTGAAATAATCATGCTTTTATGCTTTCTATACTCTTTTTAAATTCACTTCCTTCTTAACCAATTGCAGTTGTTAAAAATAAGACAAGAGAGCCAAAATGGAGCTGTATTACCAAACCAAGACTTCAGGTCTAAAATGGAATCTTAAACCAGTCACTCAGGAATCACCTGATCAACACTAGCTAGGTAATCTACCTGATAGGCCCTTACCATCCTCCAGAGAAAAGTACCTTTGCAACAACCAGCCCTCTTTTTTTGCCAACATAACTTCCTTGTTCCCTCTCTCTTCTGCCTATATAAGTCTTGCATTTTGTATAGCTCTTTGGAGCTCCTTTCTATCTGCTAGATTGGGTGCTGCCTGACTCAAATAGATTTTTGCTCAAATAAACTCTCAATCTGCCTCAGTTTATGTTCTAATATAATCTATCATCTACTTTCATGAATTTACTGAAATTACTTTATCAAATTTATCACTGATGTCCCAAATCAATCAATTCAATAATTTATTTTTTATTCTGTACTTTTGTTGATATTTTAAAATACTCATATTTATTTGTTTATTTTAAAGTAGTTTGTGATCATCCTTAGACAATGAACAACTGGAAAGGTAGTGTATCTCATGTGGAGTATTCAGGGAGGAAGGATAAAATAATGACCAATGTATTGTGCAAATGACCATTATATCAATGGAGTGTCCTCAAATCAAGGACTGCCTGGGAGTGGCACTGATTCCTATGCAATATTAGTCTCTAAATTTCCCAAAGATCAGAATCATGCCACATTCCTCCATCTTGTACATGACAGGTGTTTGCTAAATATTTGTTGTTCAGTTAATTTTTCTCCTATCTTTTTAGCATCACGTTGGTTTAATTTTTACTACATTAAAGTCAGATACATTAAACCAAAATTTACTCAATACCCATACTAGATATTCTTCTAGATATCAGCGTAAGATAAAAGATAATGCTGATTTGCTCATAGTGATATAGGAAGAAAAGTCCCTTTTTTATAGGCTCTCTTCATCCTCTGCTTTAACCATTATATTATACTTTTCCCAAAGCAAGTAAATTTCTAAAGATATGAGGCATTGCTTTAGTTTCTTCATTCCTAGAAGTCCCTTGAAGTTCATGAGTGGAATATTTAATAATTATGCAGACAGACATGAATATAAAGCGCTCAATTTGTGCCCTAATCTGTTTCCAATTTCTTAATGCAGTCACTGCCCAGTACATTAGATTATACAGAATTACTACAGCATCTAGTGCTTATAGATTCATAGCTTTAGGGCATTTTTCTGTACCATTTATTAAGGGTGAAAGTAATTAGGGAACAGAACTGATAAAATGGTTATTGTCTCTTTGGTTAAATACTGAGAGTTTTTCTGAGATGAATGTGAGAAACAATTCAGGTGATATATTTGGTACATAAATGATACAAGTGACGAAATTGGCTTTTCTGGCACCAAGCCTAAATCCTGATGGGGCACAGGATGTCCTCAACTCTCGAAGTGTGCTCTTCTGTTTCTTCCTTCTACAAACACATACATGCATTTTCCTTTCATGCTATTAACTTTGGCATAGAAATATGGCTGTTTTATTTTCACGGTGCCATCTTTAAAAGGCAGTGTTTTCCATTTTGGGGCACTTAAAAAAATTATTTGTCATTCTAAGAGAAAATGTAGATTGTTGTTTAACATTAGCAACCTTCCTCGTTGGAGAATTGAAATAGTCAAACTAATGAAGCAATGTTGATATCTCTGAGTTTCAGCACGGAATGCGGGAAATACCACAGATTTATGTCTTGGCTGTCTGACTTTACTACAACAAATGTCATTATGGTATATGATGGTATGGAGTAAATTGCCCTAAAAGTGAAACAACATATATATTTCAGGAATCATACAGAAAACACAGCACTGGAATCTAACACTGAGCTGAAGGATATATTAATTGCAGGATTTTGTTAAAGTATAAAAAATATTTGAGAAACACTTTCAGAATGATGGAATAAGTACCTCGAAAAAAGTCTGCCTCTCCATAAAAGCATCAAGAACACTGTCAAGTATTGTCTGCATCAACTTTTTAAACTCTGGAAATTAACCAGACTTATAATAATTCAAGGACTGTTTGTGCAAGGAAAATAGCTTTACCTCAGAAATAACAAAGCTTGGTGGTATTTTAACTTGTGCTATGCCTGTTACTCTCTCCCAGCTCCATAGCAGCATTGAAGATTAATAGCCCTTTATCCGTGAATACTAGCAGCCTAGCAACTAGTATTTCCCTCAGCCTAGAGGGAACACAATATGTTTGGAAGTCTCCAAAAAGTGCCAACCCAGAAAAATGTTCATTATTTGACATATATGGCAGCTCCCTAGAAAAGCCTTATACTTGGAGTTTGTCTTTACTTGACTTGATTCAGAGGTTACTCAGTTAAAAAAAAAAAAAAAAAACACAAATAAACAACAATAAAAAAACACCTTATATTCAGAGTAATTGTTGAAATAAAATTAGAGACAATTGTTTAACAAGGCAGATGCCCGAGTTGGTGAAAACAGTTGGAATACAAGAGGTTAACAAAAAATTTTAAAGGTCTGGAGAATGAAATGTCCATAGGGGACCTTGAAAGTCTCTGACATATCCCCAAGATCTAGAAGGCTGCACAAAAGTACAGAACGATGCATATGTCCAAAAGAGACTTCAGAATATCTTAATCTCTCATCTACTATTAACCTTCACAAGGAAAAAAAGAAGATTAAGGCAGGATTGTAAGCTGTCAAAGTACTGAAAATATGCCCCAAAACATACACAGACCTCTGTTGCAAGGGCTGGTAGATTTACTGGTTCAAAGAATTAAAAGAAATCTGTATCTAATCATTAAATGAATACTAAGCTAAGTCAGCAGAGATATCAGTTGGCCACATATAAACACAAACTTTACAGAATTATTCCAAGAAAGTCACTAAGCAAACAAATAGCAATAACACAAACAAAAAAATCTGGAAGTGGAGAATCTAATTTACAGATTTGTTACATTATATTAAGAGTGCAGTTTTTAACAAAAATGATTGTGAAACACACAAGGAAACAGAAAAGCATGTCTCATACCCAGGGAAAAAAAAATAGTTGGAACTGTCACTGAGAAAGTCCAGAGATCAGAATTGCTAGACAAAGAATTTAAATCAGTTCTTATTTCTTTATTATGTGCAAAGAAATCAAGAAAACTATGTCTAAAGCATTAAAAAAGTGGGAAAGTTCTTTCCAAATAGATAATATTATTAAAAAGACAGAAGTTACAAAAACCAAACAGAAGTTCTTGAGTGGAAAAGTATAACTTATGAAAAATTTTCTATCTTGGCTCAAGATCATATTTGAGCTGGTAGTAAAAAAAAATAAGCAAATTTGAATATAGAAATATAGAATAATAGAGATTAGCTAGCCTGAGGAATAGAAAGAAAAAAAAAATGAAGAAAAATGAACAGAACTTCAGCTCCTCAAGTGCACCAACACATGAGTAATGGGAGTACCAGAAGAAGCACAGAGACAGAAAGGAGAAAAAGTAATAATAATTCAAAGGAATAATGGCTAAAACTTCCTAACGTTGATGAAAAACATGAATTCGTACATGCAAGAAGCTCAACAAAATCCAAATAGAATAAATTCAAGGAGGTCAACATTGATATGCATCATAGTCAAAATGTTGAAAGTCTAAGACAAAGAGAAACTTCAAAGAAATAAGACAGAAGTGACTCATCATGTAAAGTGATTCCCGAATAAGATTAACATCTGAGGTCAGATCAGAAATCATGGTGGCTGGGGCACTTGGGTGGCTCAGTCAGTTAAGCAGCTGCCTTCAGCTCACGTCATGATCTCTCAGGGTCCTAGGATCAAGACCCACATCAGGCTCCCTGCTCAGCAGGGAAGTCCGCTTCTCCTTCTGCCTCTGCCCTCCTCCCTCCTGGCTCTCTCACTCTCTCTCTCTCTCTCTCAAATGAATAAATAAATAAATAAATAAATAAATAAAATCTTAAAAAAAAAAAAGAAAGAAAGAAATCATGGTGGCCAAAGGCAGTTGGATGACATATTCAAAGGGATCACAGAAAATAATGTAAATCAAGAATTCTATTGTAAGCAAAGATGTACTTCAAAAATGGAGAAATTAAGGCATTCTCAGAAAAGCAAAAACTGACAGAATTCTTTGCTAGCAGACATGCCATTTGAGAAATATGAATGAGAATCCTTCAAGCTGAAATGAAAAGAGAGTAGAAAGTATTTCAAATCCATGTGAAGAAATGAAGAGCATTAGTAACGTTAACTATCAAGGTAAATATAAAACAATATAAATGTATTTTCTTTTAATATATTTTCTTCAATATAATTTAAAAGGCAATTGAATAAAAGATTGATTTTTAAATTGTGTTGATGGGGTTATGATGTATAAAGATGCATTTTGCTTGAAGTTAATAGCACAAGGGATAGAGGAAAAAATGATCTATATTGAGGCAAACGTTTTGTATACTATTGAAATTAAATTGCATTACAATAAACTAAACTGGTTTAAATTAAGATGTTAATTGCAATC
This sequence comes from Phoca vitulina, assembly GCF_004348235.1. Classification (NCBI taxonomy): domain Eukaryota; kingdom Metazoa; phylum Chordata; class Mammalia; order Carnivora; family Phocidae; genus Phoca; species Phoca vitulina. The sequence continues at coordinate 57,187,995 of NW_022589707.1, forward strand.
CCCATGGCAATCACTTGGAAAATAGTTTAAAATTTTACTAAAAGAAAAAACAAAATTAGTGATACAGTAGGAATATTATTATTTAATCTTATTTAACATAAGAGAAGGAGATAATGGAGAAGATAGAGAATCTAACATGATAGAAAACAAACAGCAAAATTGTAGGCATAACTCCGAATTCTATAAATAATTACATTAAACATAACTGGATTAAAGCCCTTAATCAAAAGACAGAGATTAGCAGAATGAATTAAAAATAGGATTCAACTATATAATTTCTTCAAGAGACACACTTTAGATTCAAACACAAAATAGATTAAATGTAAAAGGATGGAAAAAGATATACCAAAGCCACAGAAATAAAAAGAGTGGAAGTAGCTCTAGTAATATCACATAAAACAGGCTTTAAGGCAAAAAGTGCTGTTGGGCAGAAAGGATGGCATTTGTGAATGATAAGAGTCAAATAATCAGGAAAAAGGCACAAATATAAACGTCTATGCAACCAGAAAAAGGACAAAAAAAAAAAAATGCATGAAGAAAAAGGGACAAAACTGAAGGGAGAAATAAATTATTCAATAATAATTAGAAACTTCAATGCTCTAAGTTTCACAGTGTTTATAGTTATGTAGAAGAATAAATGACCTACAAATAACATGAATTTATGCTGCCTGACATACTTAAGTTTGAAATTACCTTTACTAGTGTTCTTTACATTATTGTGTGTTATTTGAATTACTGATTAGTGTCCTTTCATTTTCACCTGAAGGACTCCTTTAAGTATTTCTTAGAGAGCAGGTCTCCCAGCAAGGCATTCTCTTAGTTTTTGTTGATTTGAAGTCTTAAGTTCTGGGCGGTCGGGCCGTGGGGAGGAGGAGTCCCTTCTCCCCCAGACTCCGCCACCCACCCCGCCCCAGGGCCGGGGCTGCTGCGCTCCGCGCCACGGTCCTTGGGGCCGTTGGGCCATTGCGTGCGCATGTTAAAAATTAAAAAAAAAAAAAAAAAAGTCTTAAGTTCTCCTTCATTTTTTAACAGCTTAATTGACATATGACAAGCATACAATAAGCTGTACATATTTAAGGTGTACATTTTGTTGTTTTTGTTTTTAAAGATTTTTATTTATCTGACAGAGAGAGACACAGTGAGAGAGGGAACACAAGCAGGGGGAGTGGGAGAGGGAGAAGCAGGCTTCCCGCCAAGCAGGGAGCCCGATGTGGGGCTCGATCCCAGGACCCTGGGATCATGACCTGAGCCCAAGGCAGACGCTTAAGGACTAAGCCACTCAGGCGCCCCTTTGTTTTTGTTTTAAGATTTTATTTATTTATTTGACAGAGACTCAGCGAGAGACACAGAGAGAGACACAGCGAGAAACACAGCGAGAGAGGGAACACAAGCAGGGGCAGTGGGAGAGGGAGAAGCAGGCTTCCCGTGGAGCAGGGAGCCTGATGCGGGGCTCGATCCCAGGACCCTGGGACCATGACCTGAGCTGAAGGCAGACGCTTAACGACTGAGCCACCCAGGTGCCCCATAAGGTGTACATTTTGTTAAGAATACACACACACACACACACACACACTCAGGACTGTGGGGAAGTCCCCACAGTCAAGATAATGAACAGATATTTTATATCCTATTACTGGGATAGCCATAAAATACAGATAGTAACAAGTGTTGGTAGGATGTGCAGAAATTGAAATCCTCATATATGACTGGTGATTGTAAAACGGTGCAGCACCTTTGAAAATAGTTTGGCAGTTCTTCAAAATAACACAGAGTTACCATATGACCCAGAAATTCCATTCCTAGGTGTATGCCCAAGGGGAGTGTAAAAATATATATAGCAATATTATTTATAATAGCTCAAAACTTGAACCTGCCTATCAACTGATAAATGGGTAAACAAAATGTGATTTATCCATACCATGGAATATTATTGAACAATAAAAGCAATAAGTCACTGATACATGAATGGACATTACAACATGATGAACCTTGAAAAAACAGTAATTGAAAGAAGCCAGGCATAAAATATCACATATTGTATGGTGCCATTTACTTAAAAAAAACAAAATAGGGAAGCCTTTAGGGACAAAAAGTAAAGGAGTGGCTACTAGGAGCTAGGGGGAGGAGAGAATTGAAAGTGATGCTAATGTTTTAAAATTAGAGAGTAGTAATGGTTGCACATCTCTGTGAATATACTAAAAAACCACAGAATTGTACACCTTAAAAAGGTGAATTATATGGTATGTAAATTATGTGAATTATACATCAAGAATGTTATCATGAAACAATAATTTTTACTCAGCTTATGAGATCAAAGGACAAAAGAAGAAATCATTCAAGATCTAAGAATTAAATTCATAGCACACCAAACAATTTCAAATATGTGTCAAAAATAAAGTCCTCGATTAGAGAATTAAACTTCCTGGGTAATAAATTTAGGCCTATCTAAGGTATTCCTGAGAACAATAACATGTGAAGAAATAATAATAGCCAAAGTATTAAGCAATGATAAAATGATGTTAGTTGGAAATAGAGCTCTGTATTTGGATAGTTCAAATCTATCATAAGGATACATAAGTATTTTCAGAACAGTTTTTATTAAGGTATTTGATGAAGTTAGCCTCCTTTTTGGAGACTGGAAGATCTCTACCTTGGGATGGTTTGTAAGTTTTTATCAATTTCATTAAATTGATATATTTCATGATCATCAAAACCTTGGGGGACAGGATTTCAAAGAGTTGAATAAAAAGGTCCTGAACAAGCAAGCATTCTTTTCAAAGCTCTAGAACCTTAAATGGAAAAACAGGATCAAGGCACAGGATATCCTTCTACTTTTTCCAAGTTGAATTATTTGTTTCTGCAACTAAAATAGACATAAGAAATAAATACTTTTAAAAATAAAATAATGATTTGTTATAAAATAAAATTCATGCATGAGATAATTCTTGCAAATGTTTAGAATGTTAAAAAATTTAAATAACTAAAACATATGATCCACAAGGCAGATGGAACTAGAATTACTAAAAAGATTTTTTTTACCTACTTTCAATTAGTACTCATTGTAATCAAAATAATCCTATAACATGTAATTTAAATCTCTGCACTGTTCACTATTGAGCTTCTCATTTATTTCTCAGCAGTATTCATGAAAAATCAGAATACAGGTAGTCATCGTGTTTATATCTAGTATTTTTTGCTCCCAAAATAGTATAGGTTTGATAAATAATTTTTGCTTATCCTTAGAAACTGATCACCTTGCTTTATTCTGTTTTCTATATGGTAATAAACTGTATCATTTACCAAATAAGATTTCCACAAATTAGCATGAAATAAAGGCCTTTGATGATCTGCCAATCTTTACAATCATATCTCTTAAAGGTCAATCCCCACCTCCACCCTACATACCCTGAGTTCCCAACATTTGAAACTACCTCTAATGTTACTGCCTATCAGAGCCCATTCACAGCTTTGAATATTCTTTCTGGAATGCTATTCCTTCCTGTATACATTAGGTTCCCTTCTTACTCATGATTCAGGGCCAATTCAAATGCTACGTGCCAAAAGAATCCTCCTTTGACCTTGTCAGTCAAGAAAAATTAAACATTTCCCCTCTCTGTGTCAATAGCATTTGAATGTACCTTTAGACTACTTACCACATCACTGGGCTTGTTTATCTTTCTGATTAAACTGAGAAAAGAACAGTAACTTTCTATTTTATTTTCCTGAAACCTACCCCAATGTCTAGCTCTTATTAGATATTAATACATATTTGTTGAATGAATTAAGGATGAACAAATTCAAGCCAACAAATGTATGTATATACATGTATGTACATACATATAAATGTCCTATGTCTTGTCTAAATTGAGAAATATATAAGCTGGGTTGCTTCTGAGAATAAGTGAGGAAAGGAAACAGTCTTTTAGTATGTCCTTTATGCCCACAAAACATCAACAAAAATGGGAAATAATATCTGCAGAAATACAAATTACAAAAAATTTTAAGAAATCACCCATATGCTTGTTGCATTTTATTTTTCCTTACCTGTGATTAATTAACAGTAACTAGAGTTTGTGTGTACATGTGTGTGTTATATATATGTTTGTGTTTATAAATATATATATATATTTTTACATGTGTATGTAAATTTAGGCTGAGAGGTAGAGAAAGAATCATATTTTTAAAACATGTGAAAACTTCAGGGCACCTGGGTGGCTCAGTCAGTTAAGCGTCCATTCTTGATTTTGGCTGAGGTCATGATCTCAGGGTTGTGAGATCGAGCCCTCCTTTGGGCTACGTGCTAAGCATGGAGCCTGCTTAGGATTCTCTCTCCTTCTCCCTCTGCCCCTCCCTGCTCATGCTCTCTCTCTCTCTCTCACTCTCTTGCCCTCTCTCCCTCATAAAATAAAATAAAATAAAATAAAATAAAATAAAATAAAATTACTTTAAAAAATGTGAAAACTTCAGTTCTCATGCCAAACTATTTCTGCAACCCAGGAGGCATTTTCTTTCTTTCTTTTTTTTTTTTTTTTAAGATTTTATTTATTTATTTGAGAGAGAGAGAAAGAGAGCATGAGAGGGGAGAGAGGGTCAGAGGGAGAAGCAGGCTCCCCGCTGAGCCCGGAGCCCCATGTGGGACTCGATCCCAGGACTCCGGGACCATGACATGAGCCGAAGGCAGTCGCTTAAACAACTGAGCCACCCAGGTCCCCCAGGAGGCATTTTCTTCCACAAATACGCAAATGCCAAACTTGCTCATAAATATGACATTTTTGAGTTGTTTCACCATAGGAATTTGGAGAGTATAGAAAGCATGTGTTTCTCCACCCTTCAGTTTGAGAGAAATTTTTCTAGAAGTCTCCCAAATATAAAATGTTTGTCAGTACTAGGAGAATTATAAAATATCTGAAACACATTTTAGCATATAACATGTTACACAAAGCTGGGGGGAATTTTCAAATAGTTAAGGAACTGATAACATAAACAATTATTCTCTCCCAAAGTTTGTTTCAAGATTAAAAGATTAATTATTTTTAGGATTTAATTTGCTTACAGGGACGTGAAATTTAAATACACTCTAAGAATATTTTTTTGTCCTTAAAAACTAACTTTGCAGGATGCCTGGGTGGCTCAGTCATTAAGCATCTGCCTTAGGCTCAGGTCATGATCCCAGGGTCCTGGAATGGAGCCCCCCATCCAGCTCCCTGCTCAGTGGGAAGCCTGCTTCTTGCTCTCCTGCTCCTCCCTGCTTGTGTTCCCTCTCTCGCCATGTCTCTCTCTGTCAAATGAATAAATAAAATCTTAAAAAAAAAAAAAAAAAAAAAAAAACTAACTTTGCAGTAAGTCATAGGACAAACTGCTACCAACTTCAAGTTTTCAGTTAAAAGACTTTCCAGAGATTTCTCAGGAAAATGCCTTTTTAATGAATCAAGTTCAACTCAAACTTTCACACCTAGACTGACAAAATCAGAAGGCTCAATTTTTAATTAAATGGGTTCACAATCTCTATACCCTTATTCTCATTGTCATATTTGGTAGTCTCTTACTACGTGGGCCAGCAAATATGAAAACGAAGAGAATCTTAAAAATCAGAAGGCAATTTTTCTAAAATTAGAAATACCATTTATTTTTCTATTTAAAGAAACAAAAAGATGTTATAAGCATAAAATATATGATATATACAGAATAGAACTCTCTTGGCATAGTGACATTTAATAGACATGTGCTAAACTCCTACTATATTCTGGGCATTGGGGACAGAATAGTAAACAAACTCAATAAAAGAAACTTTGTCCTCCTAGAACTTGTATTCCAGGTAGGAGAAACAAGCAACAAACAAATAAATTTGAAAAATTTATGGCATATTGTGTAACATTAATTTTATGGGCAAAAATAAAGCTAGGGACAGAGATACTAAGTGTTGGGGGAAGAGATGGACTTTTAAATAGAAAGGGCATAGAAAACTGCATGAGAGGATAATATGTGAGTGTCAACTACAGGAGATTTTGTGGGGGAAGAGCATTATAAGTAAAGTATCAGCAAATGCAAAGTCCCTGAGGTGAGAGTATACCAAGTATACTGGAAGAACTTATAAGAATAAAAATACAATAAATTATATCACAAATATAATTTCAGAAAAGGTGGTAAAGTATATGTGTGTTTAATAATTTGAGAGATATATTTCCTTTGCCCTAAAATATTAAAATTAAGGCATCTTAATCTATAGATTGACAAATTAATCAACGATATTTGTTATACATCCATAATGTATATGAAGTATGTAGTTGGTAGATATAAATTTAAAAGTGAGATTGGAATTTTAGTAGCAATTATGCTACTTAATAACTCGATGACTTTGAATGGGTCAAATAAGCGCAGTTTCCTCAGTTATAACATGAGGTTGGATGTACTCTAAAATTTCTTCCACCTCATACATTACATCAACTGGAAATTCTGAAGATCTACTGACCATCTATCCTGAATAGCTAGTGCAGCTAATGCAGTGGGTAAGATATTGTTGTATAAAGTGTGCAGAATTCCTCATGTTTAGCAGCCTACCTTGGAGAGGAGAGGAGGGATGGGGGAAAGAGAGAGACTGACACTGTGCACACAGTAAAGTGATGTCCTGAAAGTAGTGCTGGCAATGAGGGCTTTAGGAGTTCAGAGCAAGGAAAGATCACTGAAAGTCAAGTGTATCCTAATAAGTCTTCACAGAAAAGATATTGTATCTTGAGGAATGGTGGACTTGGGCATACATTTACAGAAATTCAAGAGTATGCTGAATGTGGTGAATCAATAAATAAATGGTAGGATCAGAAAATTAGTGGTTTTAATCAAGGAAGTGGGCCTGATCTATAATAAAAAGAAAGAACACTGGGCAGCAATTAAGGCGCAGGAAGTCATTTAGTACATTTCGGATCAGCTGGATGAAGGCTTGCAGATGGTAGAAGGAGTATTGATTGTGAGCAGAATTACAGAGCCCACACTCTTTCAAAATAATAAAGTTATCTGGCCAAAAGTCGGGAAAATCCTGCGCAGACATTGATCTGTCCTGAAAGGTGATAAATTCCTTTGGATTAGAGAATTCAAGGCCTTGGTAATGACCATAACAACATAATTTTACGAAGATTTTAATAAATGACTTTATATTGTTTTAAGCTTAATTTTGATAAACCATTTAAATAATAGTTCTTTAAAAATTATAAAAATTTTATAATCATTTTTCTTCAATTTTCACTAATTTTCAATTTTTATTAGTGTACCATTCTCATAAGATTTTAATTTCTAAAAGAGAAATTTCCTTTTTTTTTAAGATTTTATTTACTTATTTTTGAGAGAGACAGAAAGAGAGAGAGAGAGCATGATCAGGAGGGGAGGGGCAGAAGGAGAAGCAGACTCCCTGCTGAGCAGGGAGCCCATTGCAGGACTTGATCCTAGGACTCTAGGATCATGACCTGAGCCAAAGGCAGACACTTAATCAACTGAGCCACCCAGGCACCCTAAAAGAGAAATTTCTAAAAGAGAAATAACTGTTGTTCTGTCAGTGTATATAAGTTTATTTATACATGTTTATTGAAAAAATAAATAATGGAGTAAAGAAAGCACTTGAGAAAAGAAGTAAAAATCTTCCAAAATCATTGGAAGACAATTATTCTTAATATTTCAAAGCATAAAGTGTTGAGATTGTTTTTAATTCCTGCATATAAAGAATTTAAATTACAATGAATATAGGAAAGGTAAGCTCCACAAAGGTATAAACAATTTTCCAAGGGTATATATCAATTAATGTTTTCATATGTTTTATTTAAATCCTTTTTGCTGGTGTTTGGCTCTATACTCAAATTGCTGATTTAACTAAGTGCTTCATTTCTGTGCAAGAAACATAGTTTTATATTTTAGAACTTATTATGTATTATATAGACCCTTTCTTTTTTTCCCATGGATGTCTTGACTTAAATAAGATGGTCAAAACATAAATAGAAAAAACATGAATATATTGTTACGGGATATAAATGATTCCAGTGACCTTTGAAAATGAGAACGCCAATAGAGGGACAATTTACCACTCAATCATAATGGGTGAATTTGTTGTAGAACACAGACATACGGCAAGTGAAAACTTATTTCTAGAAAACAATACTTACTATGTCTCTTATTCTTTGTTCTAATAAAGTAAGCCATATGGAAGATGTACTATGTAAAAAGATAAAGTGAGGCATATTAAAAATTTTAAGAGTTTATTTGATTGAAAGCTTATTTGAATTAGGCAGCATCCAATCTAGCAAAAAGAAAGAAGCTGTGAGGAGCTATACAAAATGAAGATAGGCAGGAGACAGCAGAAACAAGATAGACTATGAAAAAAGTGGGTTGGTTGTTACGAAGTTACTTTTCAGAATGGAAGGGGTCTATCAGGCAAGTTACTTAACTAGTGCTGGTCAAATGATTCTTTTTTTTTTTTTTTATGTTATGTTAATCACCATACATTACATCATTAGTTTTTGATGTAGTGTTCCATGATTCATTGCTTGCATATAACACCCAGTGCTCCATTCAGTACATGCCCTCTTTAATACCATCACCAGGCTAACCCATCCCACCAACCCCCCACCCCTCTAGAACCCTCAATTTGTTTCTCAGAGTCCATAGTCTCTCATGGTTTGTCTCCCCCACAATTCCGCCCCCCCTTCATTTTTCCCTTCCTGCTATCTTTTTTTTTTTTTTTAACATATAATGTATTATTTGTTTCAGAGGTACAGGTCTGTGATTCAACAGTCTTACACAATTCACAGCGCTCACCATAGCACATACCCTCCCCAATGTCTATCACCCATCCAGCCCATCCCTCCCACCCCCCACCACTCCAGCAACCCTCAGTTTGTTCCTAAGATTAACAATTCCTCAAATCAGTGAGATAATATGATACATGTCTTTCTCTGATTGACTTATTTCGCTGATCAGGTGATTCTTGATTGACTGGGCTAAGATTCCATTTCTGGGAAGTTCCATTTCCATTTCTGGGAAGAAATTCCATTTCTTAGCATTTGTGACTCCATTTGGGGTCTGTTGTCTTGCTTTTAACATCTGGTAAGCCAATTTGAAGTCATGTATGGCTTAAATCCTGGTGAAAATTAGCCCACTGATTCAGGCAATCAATATTATAAAATGAAAACCTAGAATACCATAGTTGTGAAGTAAATATTTATTAAATGTTGAATGAATGGAGGGGGATTTATGAATTCATTCATTGGTCAACATTTATGGAGCTCATGCTACAGACCATGTGCTGTACTATTATTGGGAAACAGTGATGAACAAAACAATCTTTCCCTTCTAGAAGTATGCTATATAGTGGGGGAGAAAAAAAGCAAAGAAAGTTATAAACCAGTGTGTAAGTGCTGTTATAAAAGCATGCATGGATGCTTACATTTGCCTGGGTGGTAGGAGGATTTACAGTGCTTTGAGTGATGACAGCACAGAATTGATTTGTGAAGGATAAGTACAAATTTACTGTATTTGTTATTACTGTAATTTCAATTTTATAAGTGAAGAAAACAAATTTCAGAGGAGTAATTGCCACAGATCTTGCAACTAACAAATAGGTGTTAGAAATAAAAACTTCTGTTTTCTACGTTATAGACATTTCTACATTATAGTTATCCCGTTACATCACACTAACTGATGTAGAAGCAGAGGCCTGAAAGTTTGCTTGAGATCACATAGTTAGGGCAGGGCAACAAAAGAGACTTTAAATCTAAAGGTCTCCATTATTACTATTTTTTTCTAGACACATACTTAGACACATGGATTTATATAATTGAATTAACGGCACCTGGAGCAATAATATCTGGCTAGTATCAAAAATGGGAGAATTGTAAGCCTATCCCCAGTGTGTGTTCTTACCTAAACTGTGTCCCAAACTTTGACTAACTTTTGGGAGTATCCACCAAATATAACCAGTTGTCATGGACAGATCTGGCCTGGAGACCACAGGCCCAGAATGGCCAAGGATATTGTACTGCTGTGGTTTTCTATATGACCTTAGGCAGAGCAATCACTTATTGCTGGAAATACAGCCAAAATACATTAAGCACCTACTCAGGGAATGAGACCACACAAGTTTGAGATACCGCAATACACCTAACAAAGCTTTTATGATATAAGGGCCTGCCTCCAAACACTCAGGAACTTTGTCAAAAAAAAAAAAAAAAATTCAGGCAATTTCTGAGGGTATTTCCAGTCCTAATATTTTATAATTATATATATGAACCTTGCCTTTTTAAACCTCTCTATAATTGAAATGCCATTTTTTGGCCAGTAATAAATAAAAGATGGCTAAAAATAATTCTGAATATATTGTCTTTTATTCTGGTATTTTATCTGTAAAAGTTATTTTGGTATTTTGGAGTATCTTTTTTTTTTTAAATCCCATGTGTAGTTCCTCAAATGACTTCATATACCAGAAACTACATGATATATAACCTTTCATAACACTTGAATGTTGCATTTTTCTTAGAAATGAATTTCATCTATTCTGACAGTCTTTTTCTGAAATCTGTAAGCATAAAATTAAAATATCAAACACCAATGAAAATGGTTCTCTGAATTAGAGAAATTTATGCTATGCATTTGATGGGACACTAATGAGAATATTCCTTACTATGTCTAAAATATGTATCTTTTCTGTCCTTGATTTTTTAGTTAAAATGATATTGAGAAAACAGGAAAATAATCCTGGAATGAGAACCAAGAAGAAATAGTTTTAAAGTCCATGCCAAACAAACAAACAAAAAGCAAAAACCTAAAAACAAAAATAAAGAACAAAAGAAAGAATAATTCAGAACATAAGAGAATTACAAATTTATAGGAACACTAGAAATCAACTACTTTTTATATCTTCGTGACCATCTACATTTCTTTTGATTCCCAAAAGCCAACCAACTATTCTTAGAACTATATTTAACTCTTTTTCTAGAGTAGTATAATAATCATTTAGATGTAAATTAATTATCTGTTTCTGAAAATATTATTTGAATCCTGCAGTTCACTTTTGGCCAATTAGAAGTTAAACAGTCACATCTCAGTCTCCTTACCTCTATGGAACCTACAAAAGAGTTATTAAATACTTGAGAGGTTTTTTTTAAGTTTTTGTTTTACATCTGTTTATCTCTGTGTGGATAGTCTAAATTAATAATGAATTAATAAAAACTAAAAACTATTATTTTTTACATAGGGCCTAAGAACTATAGATACTGTCACATAGGTAGTAATGTGTAAATTATTCCATTAAACATAATATGTAAGTCACAGGCTTTTATACTTTCAGGGTATGTATCTGTATTTTCTAAAGTGAACATGAAGTATTTTATAAATAAGTAATATAAAGGGAAATTGATGTATGCATGTTAAAAAGTTGTAGGTAAACCTAAATTCATGGCCCATTTCAAAATCCTTTTCCCTTATGAGAATCAGAGCCCTTTGTCCCCCAATTCAGAATCCTAAATTGAGATTGAGGTGAAGTAGTGCCTTCTACACAGGTATAGAAATATAATATCCACCACAGACTGGCAATTACTCTTTAGAACATATTTGTTATTCTCCCCAAGAAAGCTGAGGTTGAAAAGGTTACCTAATTTGTCCACGATCAAAAATCAATAAATGTGGGAGACAGATTTGACTTTCCATCTCTCTGGTAAGAAAGCCCCTACTTTTTCTGCCTCCTTTTCACATGGAGATTCGGCAGAGAATGCAAAACCTCTTACAACTGTAAAAAGGTATCTTTTAATATTGACAAGCCCAACTTTGTCTAGAAAGGTTTTTTTCTACCACAAATTCCCAGAAATTTACCATCCTCAGGCAACCTGTTTAACTGGGGCTACCTCAAGGGGAGATCCTTTCTGCCAGGGTAATTTAGGGATGCATCTACAGATGCTTAAGATGTGGCCAAGAACATCTGTTGTGCTTATATATGAGGGAGGTGAAGAGAGTATCGACAATGGAACTGTGCTAACTTAGCAATTTGCTTTTCTATTTGGCAGGAAAAACAAATAAATGAACATATTTTATTTCCTTTGTCACATTTATCAAAGAGCTAAATTAGGATTTGCTGAATAATAGGACAAGTGGCCTAGAGAAGTGGTCAGCAGCCTGTCCCTATTAACACTGTGATATATGTTCATGAAAGCAGAGGCTGGGTGTCCACCTGTCAGAGGCACTTTAGAAAAGAGTCTTGTATTGGCTGGACCTCTAGGTCCTTCCATCTCTGAGATTAAGTAATTCAAATTTTAAAATATGTTTTCATTTTTTTATTTAGGGCAAAGAGATGGTGGTGGGTAAGAAAAACAACATTTGAATGTAAACGCATTTTAATACATGATGTCCATCAATTCCCTGCCAAAATATTCATTTTATATAGTTAGCATTCTTGTTGTCTAAATATAGTACATTTGAATTGGGGGGAAACAATAAATTTTATTTTTAACATGCAACTTAAATGTTAAATTTCCTTTGGTTGATATGAAATACTTTTTATTGCAATAAAATGACACTGAAAGTTCTAACTAAAAATAAAATATGTGACTATAAAATGCATTCATCAGTTATTTTTTCCCTCTTTCATCGTTTAATTGCCTGATTTTCCATAAATATGCTAAAAAGGAACAGAATGGATTAGTTGAGCTCAATTTACTTCTCTGGACAAGATCTGAGCAATTAAAGAGATCAATCCTATTTATAATATTTTCTGATTCTAACATTTCCCAGGTTAGAATGTCTTTCTCTTTTTATTCAGAATATAAAAGTCCCACATATCATTTTACTAATTAGAAAAGTTTTTTTTTAAATTCCACTAGTTATGAATATATCTCTCATTGCCATACCATTGAACAAAGTAGGATACTTAAAAAGCAGCTTTGAAGTTAAAGAAATTAACAATATGCCCCCATAGTAACTGTAATCTGCTGAAACATCTTGGTCGGCATCGTGCTATGATAGAGATAAACTAAATCAAAACAGATCTGTTCTGAACTATTTTCAACTTCAGCACATCAAGTAAAATGGCTACTTGTCCCATATGTTGTTTATTCTGAAAGTGAAGGATACTTTATATTAAACATCTGCCTGCATATTGCTTTCATGACCACATTCATCTGAGAAAAAAAAATCACAAACTTCATTGACAGCATTTTATGACCTTTAAATATACAATATAATAACATTTCCTTTAGATTGGCAATAAACTAGACATTAAGCTTTGATACAATTTTCAGAGGGCTTATGATGCCAGGATCCATGGTATAGCTCATATCAGTGAAGGGAAGTTTGACTGACTGCAAACAAGGGGATCAATGAGAGTTTTTTCTTATTTCCTTTACATATTTAAAATTTTAAAAAGCCTTCCAGTGCCCCCCCCTTAATTAGAGGTAATTTTCAACCTCTTTACCTGATGTCTAAAGCCTTTTACAGATTGAGTCCTATATATGCTTCAAGCAAATCCCAAGTAACTTTTTTAAATGCTTTTTTTTTTTTTTTCTTAATGAGCTATTCATTCTTTCCTTGAGTGTACCTGGCACTGTCTAGCTTTTGCACTTGTTTTCACACTGCTTCTTTCAGCTGCTATGTCTTGCCCTCTGCCTTCTTCTGCCAAAGGAGACATTCAAAACCTAATCATAAGGCATAATCTTCCTTGTTTTATAAATCCTATCTATTAAACACTCACAAACTATTATAGTCTATAATGATGTTTCCATTCTGTGTATTCCTACAACATGCCTCATTTCTTCTCTTCTTTTGGAGGCTAATACTGTGGGTTTCTTAAAATAATTTTTAACAGTATATATTATAGTATACATAAATTTTATATACTAGTAAATATTATTTACTGTTACACTATCTTACACCTATACATGGAATTCTTAAACAGTTACTCCTTGAGGGCAGGAACCACCCAGTATTTTTTATATCTTTCTTACAGTTTCTAGCTTCTTTTATTGGTTAACTTGACATCATAACCTAAGAGTGCATTTTTCACATTTAGACAGTCAAATTAATTGAGACTAAAGAAAATTGATAAAAAAGAAAAAAGTAACTGGGGCCCTCAAACCAGATTTTAGTTATCTCTTACATGTTACCCAGAAAGGAAAGACTAAGTGTTAGGGGAAGGTCTGTATCTGGTCTAACAACCTATTCTCAAAAGGTACAATTATCTCATCCATATAAGTATATATATTTGGATCAATTTATAATAATTGAAATGAGATATGTTCAATGATTCCTTTATTGCCAAAAAAAAAAAAAAGTATTTCCCCAACAATACAAAAGTTCTTTATTCAATGGTTCTCAATATTGGCTGCATGTGAAAATCAGCTATGAAACTTTTTAAAAGATAGAGTGGCTCAGGTCCCTATTGGAACAATTAAATTAGAATCAGCGGAGATGAATCTCAGGCATCTGTACTTCTTTTTAAGTTCTCCAAGTGATTTTAATATGCAGCCAGGGTTAAATGCCAGTGGTTTAAAGGGAGGTATGATGAAAATAAGAAAGAGAGGAAGAGAGGAAGGAAGAAAAGTAGCTGGGAGGGTGCTAACAAGTGAATGAGCTCTGCCTTAAAGACTGATTCAGAGAAATATGGGTATACCCTCTCTTCCCATTCTGGAACACAGATTAGAATTTGCCTGTATCAGATGTATATGCAACTGCCTATTGGCCCAACCCCATGCAGCATATAAATTCCTATAAATTTCGGTTGCCTCTTCAGCCCAGTGACACAACTCAGAAGTATGAACTATTTCTGGACTGTGAGGTAAATAATGATAGTCCAATTAAACTCAGTTCACTAAAATAAACAATATAGTCTATTCCTACTGCCTCTATATTTTGTTTGATTATTGCTCTCTTGGGTATGCCTTTATGCTTAAACTGTGTTTTTCTACCAGTAAGTGCCTGTGGTCTCTATCTCCACTGATTTCCAACAATATAGGATATAGTCAAAAGAAGTGGACACTATATAGGTTGATCTCTGTAGGTCTAGAGATAATATAAACAAGGCAGAAAATAGACTGCTATGTAAGGCAACAGAAGCAAAGCCTTATTACTATTATCAGCAGATTAAAGGTAAATTTAACTAAGTTTACCTAAACAGTGACTTGCAAGCTTTAGTGGGGATGGAAATAATATGGGGGTCCATTCTTTTTAATTTGGCAAATTTGGAGAGGTGCCTTGGATAAATATAATGGAAGTGTTCCCTGACCTACTCCTTGCAAAACATTCTCACTTCTGGTTACACATTTAATTATTATGGGATACTTTTAAATAATATTATGTTATAGATCCCATAGAGAAATAAGTAAATCAGAATCACTGGGAATAGGGCCTTGCTATTTTTTAAAAGCTCCATAGGAGATTTTGAGGCACAACAGAGCCAATGACTAGGATCTGGATATGAAGAATTCTCAGATCTCACATCATCAGTAGGTTCAATTTTATTCAGAAAGTGTTGATTAGAAAAGAAATACACCTTTCCAGTAAATTATAAAACAATAATTATAAATAACAAGAAGCATGTCTCTAAATTACATTTGAATTCTGAGCAGTTGAAAACAAAACAAGAGTATATTAGTTAATTTGAAGGCAGAGCAAAAAGAGGTTTCATATTTCTTTTAAGTCTAGGTCTCTCCCTGCTCTAGAGTTGACCCTGCCAAGCTCCACACATCCTGAAACTACCTGCACAACCAGTTGTTGTCACTAACATATGACAGAGTCAAGTCAAACAGTTGGGCTGACAAAGTAGACCAAACAACAGCCTCAGTTGATCATGCTGTAGAAAAGAAAATGGTTATTTAAGTTGAGTGACTTCACAATTCAATCACAATGACACAATGAATTAAATGTTTGGTTGCGTTTAATGGGAAGGGAAAAGGACAGAGCTGTAAGCAATTAGGCATCCTTTTCAAATTCCTCATGATCTTATAGAATCCTCCTATAAACTTTACTCCATTTATTAAACTCTTCAAAAGAGTAGATGGGTGTGTGTGTGTGTGTGTGTGTGTGTGCGTGTTTGACAGATACTCATTGGAAGTTTGAGATTAATATCAAAGATATTTTACCTTTCTTTGAGAATATGGGATTGCTAACAAAGATAATATGTGAAACAGAACATACAGATATGATCCAGTAACATTTTGATAATAGCGACTTACAGGACATACTGCCCAGGATACAATTTCCTCTATTTCCTTTTCTATTCTCTTACATACATTCTCTTAAACATATGTGAACAGATAAAGCCCTGGACAACACTGAGAAGTATGTAAATTTCCTTTGTACCTCTTATGCATTGTTTTCTGAATTCATTCCTCTTTTTCAATGAGCACAAGAAATTATTATTATAAGGAAAATAAAAGAAATAGCAGAAATTCCAGAAACAAGAGTAGGCCAGTAGGGAACTTAGCTTAAATTAGGGTGGCCATTGAGCTTCGCCTCAGATCACATTTATTCATTAGTTAATTCACTCATTTCGAAAACATTAGATGTCCCATGGCACGTGCTGGATTCTGGAAAAAATAGCTGTGATTTTAGCCATCAGGGAATTTATATCTTGCAAGTAAGGAAGGTTTATAATCCTTAAAATGAACTGCAAAAGATGATAAATTCTATGAAGAAAAATTTTTTTTAATTCTCTGAGAGAAATAAGGTGAAATATAAATCAGAATGGCAGCTCCAACCTTTAAACATTGGAAGAAATTAAGAACTAACAATGAAGAAAAAAGAGAATAAAAAGAAATAAAGAAGAATAAAGAAAGGTAGGAGAAAAACCAGAAGAGGGAGATTTGAAAAAGAGAAGAAAAGAAAAGGTGCTAAGATAAAAGAAATGTGCAACAATGTTGACAATGTTGGAAAATCAAGTAAGCTAAAAGTAAAGAAGCACCAACATGGTTTTACAACCTGAAATCCATCAGCAAAGCCAGTTTCAGTGAAATCATTGCTATTGGGGCAATTTACAAAGACTGAAGAGTAAATACATGGAAAGTAGATATATATGTGTCTTAAGAAGAAAGAGGAGGAGGAGAATGAGAATGAGAAAAAGAAAAGAAGACGAAGACAAAGATGAAGAAGAAGGAGAAGAAGGGGAAGAGGGAAAAAAGAAGGGGAAGGGGAGGGGGAGGAAGAAGAGGAAGAGGAGGAGGAGGAGAAGAAGAAAAGTATGGATGGATACGTTGAGAAGTTCTATAGTAAAGTAAAACATAAATTTGGAGTAAATTCTGCAGGAAAATGTAAAATCACATTTATTTTGGTTTTCTTTTATTTAGTTTTTTTTTTTTTTTAATGGCAGATAATAGAACAGGTTTTAATGCTGCTGGGAATAATTTACTAGAAAAGGAAATATGAAAGATGCAGAAGAGAAAGGACAAGACGGAACATGAAGAATGTAAAGGCAGATGTAATCCAGAATCTAGTTGGAAGGACTATCTTCTGAGTCAACACATTTGTTATAACAGAAAACAGAATATGGGGGAAAAACACAGTGGAATGCCCTTGCCTGTTTGTTGCAACTTTTTAAATCAAGAATGAGAAAAAAATAGATTCACTAAGAGTGGGGGAGAAGGAAAAAGAAATGAAAGACATTTTTTAAATGATTTTATTTATTTATTTGACAGAGAGCGAGCGAGAGAGCATGGAGCAGGGGGAGCTTCAGAGGGAGAAGAAGAAGCAGGCTCCCCGCTGAGCAGGGATCCGGATGTGGGGCTGGATCCCAGGACTCTGGCATCATGACCTGAGCCAAAGGCAGACGCTTAACCAACTGAGCCACCCAGACACCCCGAAATGAGAGATCTGAGGAAAGAAGAGAAGGTAGGAAAGAATCATATTGAAATAGGAAAGGAAACTCACTAGGAAAATTTAACTAATGTATAAGGATAAAAACATCAGCTGAAAGCAAGGGATGAGACCAGAGAAACAAGACTGGATATTGCAGTAGAGTAAAGACGATCAGAAATAGTCATTGCTGAAGACAAAAAAGAGGACTCACAAAACCTTAGACATTGACTTTCCCATTCTAACATAGGATAGGCCAATCAATGATCTACACTGGTAGTTCTCAACCGGGGTAACTTTCCCCTGCCTCCCATAGGTGACATTTGGTAATGTCTAGGGACATTTTCATTGTCACAACTGGGAAAGTCATAGTAGTATCTAGTGGATAGAGGCCAGAAATGGTGCTAAATATCCTGCAATGTGCATGATGCCCTCTGAATTATGTGACCAAGAATTAATTGACCCTGTCAATAGTGTCAAACTTGGGAAACCCTGGTCTAGGGGAAGAGGATTTTAAAATTTAGAATTTCCTGCTACTGTATACTAAGATGTTGAAGAAATTTATCATCTTTAGTAGAGATTTTGGTTTCTTTACAAACCTGTAAGTCAAAAAAATTTTCTTAGTTCCTAACTAAACATTTTCTAAAGCAATTTAGGTTCATTTTATTTTATTCTTTCCTCAGAGAATTTGGAAAAGTACTCCCTGACATTTTTTTAAACAATGTTAATAAGTACAACTTGTTAATCACCTTCTGCTTCCTTATTCATATATTTTCCAAAACACAGTTCACTTTTTAATCATAGAGGTTTATGTTTTGGATGCAAAAGCATCCCCATGACAATGACTATGAGCATAGTTTGGCAGTGTCCCAAAGGCATTCAGGAAAAGTGTAAAAGTCTGTGAGAAAGAAAGTAGTTTCATAATGTCAACAGCAAGAAAGAGGGTGTTGTAAATAATGTTGTAAATGTTTTTCTTAGAAGTCTAAATACATATCCCTATAATACAATGTTAGTATTATGGTAAACATTTCTTAAAGTAAGTGTATACTCTATTATATTTGCCAAAGAACCTATAATTCATCTTGGCTTTGAATAGAAGCTATGGTTATGAATCAGCCAAGACCTAAGCACAAAAGGAATAAAATCATACATCCCTACTACACGGAGAAAATAGTAAAGGGACAGTCTCAAGGGAACACCTCATCTGAGCTCTGTATATAGGTAGGTCAAACTAACCAACATTTAAATGGGACGTGCATTTAAATGGGACAACCGTTCCATAAATAAGTTTGAGGTTAAAAGGAGATAAAATAAAAATACATACACGTTTGCATAAAAAAAATTATATGCTAAAGCTACTTTAATAATAGTAGTAATTAAATTTATTCCATGAATCATTGGTTTCAAAGAATTTTAAATCATAGTAATCATGCTCAAGGGAGTTAAAGATTTGCAGATTTCAACAAATATGTAGAAATTTTGGCTCCTTGGGATCAAGCAAAACAAGGATTATTTTATGTTTTGAAAATTTAGATGATTTTATTGTAAAAACTTACGAACAGCTCATCCCTCCACCAGTCACCACGTGCAACTAAATGGAATAGAAGTAGATTTAAAAAAAAAAATCAAACTTCAACAGAAACTGAGTTTTTACTCATAAAGTGTTTCTATCAATATTTAAATTAAATGCTTTTAAAAATTTGAGATAATTGTATCCTCACATGAAGTTTAAGAAATAATTACAGAAAGAATTTATGTACCTTTGACTCAGTTGCCCCCAATGTAAAGTCTTCCAAAATTATAGTGCAATACAGCCAGGATACTGGCAATAATACAGTCAAGATACAGAACATTTCTATAATCACAAGTATCACTCATGTTACTCTTCCATAACTACACTCGTTGCCCTCCTGCTTCCATAACTACACTCAATTCCTCCTTAACTCGTGACAATCACTCATCTTTATTTCTAGGATTTTGTAATTTCAAGAATATTATATTAATGGAATCATACAGTATGAAACCTTTGGGAATTGAATTTTTGCACTCAGCCTAATTCTCTGGAGATTCATTCCAGGTGAGGCATGTATCAATACTTCGTTCATTTTTAATTACTGAGTAATATTCTGTAGTAAGATTATACCAGTTTGTTTAACCATATCCATGTTGAAGGAAATACAGGTTGTTTGCACTTCGGGCTATAATAAATAAACCTGTTATAACATTCAGGTACAGGTATTTGTGTGGACATAAGTTTTATAGTTTCATGTGTATTCTTTGAAGAAACTGCCAAACTGTTTTCCAGAGTGACCATCCCACAATATAATGAGGAATGTATGAATAATTTGGTTTCTCTGATTCTGACAGCATTTGATGTTGTCACCATTTTGGTTTTGGTTTTGCTTTTGTTTTTTTGTTTTTATTTTAGTCATTCTGATAGGCATGTAACGATACTTTATTGTGGCTTTAATCTCCATTTCCCTGATGGCTAATGATGTTGAACATGCTTTCACGTGCTTATATGCCACCTGTATTTTCACTGTAATGTCTCTTCATGTTTTTTCTCGGTTCCTAACAGATTTTTTTTTTTTTACTATTGAGTCTTAAGAGTTCTTTATTCTATACATAACCATTTGTCAGAAATATGTAGTTTGCAAATATTTTCGTAGTCTGTAACTTGCACTGCCATCCAGCTGTCTTTATAGAGCAAAAGTTAATTTAAATGAAGTCCAACTTGTCCATTCTCCCTTTTGTGGCTCCTGCTCTGGTGTCAAGTCTAGGACTTCTTTGCCTAGATCTAGATTCCAAAGAATTCGATGTTTGTTTGTTTTTTTCCTAAGAGTTTCATACTTTTACATTTTACAATTAAGTCTGTGAAATTTTTTTTTCTTAATTTTTATGGAAGATGTTAGGTTTTGGATGAGATTTCCTTTTTTCCCCCCTGCTTATGAAAAGCTATCTTTCCTCCAATGAATTGGTTTTGCAACTTTGTTAAAAATTAGTTGAGCATATTTGTATGGGTCTATTTCTGAGTTCCCCCTTTGTTTCATTGACTTATGTAACTAATCCTCCATCAATACCACATGTCTTGGTCAGTATAGCTACATGATAAGCCTTAAAATCAAGTCAACTGAATTCTACTTAATTCTTAATTTTCAGGGGTGCCTGGGTGGCTCAGTGGGTTAAGCGTCTGCCTTCAGCTCACGTCATGATCTCAGGGTAGGATTGAGTCCCGCATCGGGGCCCCTGCTCAGCAGGGAGCCTCCTTCTCCCTCTGCTCCTCCCTCCTCTTGTTCTCTCTCTCTCTCTTTCTCTCAAATAAATAAATAAATAATCTAAAAATTCTTAATTTTCAAAACAATTTTAGCTATTTTGGTTCCTTTGCTTTTCTATATAAATTTTAGAATAATTGTGTCTATGCCTACAAAACCTTTCACAGGGATTTTCCTCGGAACTGTGCTAAAACCTGCATATCAATTTAGGGAGAATTAAAATCATGACTATACTGAGTTTTCCAAACATGAAGAAGTGGCTCTACATTCATTTAGATCTTCTTTTATTTATCAACATTTTGTAGTTTCAACATAGTCCTATACATGTTTTGTTAGACTTATATTGGTTTTTTTTTTCATTTTTTGAGCAATTGTAAATGTTATTATGTTATAATTGTAATTATAATGTTTCTGTGTCCACCTGTTCATTGCTAGTATATAGAGGTACAGTTGCTATTTCTATCTTGATCTTGTATCATGTTATCTTGATGAATTCACTTATTAGTGCTAGGATTTTTTTTTTTTTTTTTTTTGGTAGATTTTTTGAGATTCTCTAGATAGATGATAATGTCATCTGCAAACAGGAAACATTTTATTTCTATTTTTCCAATAAAAATGCCTTTTCTCTCCTTTTTTTAAATTTTTTGCCTTATTTTGCCATATAGTTGCCTTATTTTTTTTTTTTTGCCTTATTTTTGCCTTATTTTGCCTTATTTCACTGGGTAGAATTTGCCACACTATGTTAAATAAGAGTGGTGAGAATGAACATCCTTACCTTGTTTCTGATCTTAGCAAAAAAGTGTTTTCTTTGGCCTGTTAATATGGTGGGTTACAAGATTGAATTTAAAATAATGAGGCTTGGGGCACCTGGGTGGCTCAGTCGTTAAGCGTCTGCCTTTGGCTCAGGTCATGATCCCGGGATCCTGGGATCGAGCCCTGCATCGGGCTCCCTGCTCGGCAGGAAGCCTGCTTCTTCTCTCCCACTCCCCATGCTTGTGTTCCCTCTCTCACTGTGTCTCTCTCTGTCAAATAAATAAATGAAATCTTAAAAATAAATAAATAAATAAAATAAGGAGGCTTGCATTCCTAAAATAAACCCCTCTAGGTTTTGAGGTATAATTCTTTTTATACATTACTGAATTCTATTTGATAATGTTTGTTAAGGATTTTTGCATTTATGTTCATGGGGGCTTTCTGTCTGTAGTTCTTTTTTCTGCTATATGGTTTTGTATCAGAGCATACTCTCAACCTAAAATGAATTAGGAGGTGCTCTTCTCTTTTCTGAAAGAGATTGTGTAGACTTAGTGATAAATTTTTAATCATTTGGTAGAATATTTCATTTCCAATGAAATTGCCTGAACTTGAATATTTATTTTGGGAATGTTTCCATTGCAGATTTAGTTAATAGCTTAAGAGCTTTCAAATTATTGATTTCATATTGGCTAAGTTATGGGACATCGAGTTTTTAAGGATTTCTCTATTTTATGTAAGTTATTACACTTATGTGTGTAGGATTATTTATATTACCTCATTATCTTTTTGATATCTGTAGAGATATCCTTTGTTCCATTTCTAATCCTGATAATTAGTGTCTTCATTTTTTGTCAGTCTTTCTAGAAACTTGTCAATTTTATTAATCTTTTCAAAGAACTAGCTTTTGTTTCATTATTTATTTTGTTTTTAATTTAACTGATTTCTTCTTCTCTTTATCACTTCCTTCCTTCTGCTTGCTTTAAGTGTGTTTTGTTTTTGTTTTTTTGTTTTTTTATGTGAACGCGCCTGTTCTCATCTGTAAATTCTTATGGTAGTAACATATTTTTGCTTGAGGCTTTTCCTCTTTTCTAACATATGCATTTAGTGCTATAAACTTCATTCTTAGCAATGCTTTAGCTATGGCCTACACATGTTGACATGTTGTATTTTCATTTTCATTCAGTTCAATATACATTTTTTTAATATTCCCAGAAAGTTCTTATTTGACTCATGGATTATTTAGAAGTGCATTTTTAGTTGCCAAGTATTTGGATATTTTCCTATAGTCTTCTTTTTTTTTTTAAAGAATAAGTGGCTCTACATTTATTAAGCTGATGGACATATAAAAAGCTGAATATTTAACATACACAACTTGATGACTTTGGAAATAATTATAAACCCATGAAAATATCACCACAATGGTACTTTTTGACTAACACCATCCTGTTTTCCCCTCCCACCAGCCCTTGGTAGCCCCATTCTACTCTCTGCTTCTATGAGTTTGACTCTCTTATTAGATTCTTCATATAAGTAGGATCATGTACTATTTTTTTTCATGTCTGGATTATTTCACTTAGCTTAATGCCCTCCAGATTCATCCATGTTATCACAAATGGCAAGATTTTCTTCTTTTTAAAGGCTGAATAATATTCCATTGTATTTAAATACTACATTTTCTTTATCCATCATCCATCAATGGACATTTGGATTGCCTCCATGTTTTGGCTATTTGAATGGTGCTATCATGAACATGGAAAGCATATATCTCTTCAAGATCCTGATTTCAATTCTTTTGGATATATACCTAGAAGTGGGATTGCTGAATCATATGGTAGCTCTACCTTTAATTTTTTGAAGAACCTCCATACTGTTTTCCATAGTGGTTGTACCAATTTACATCCCCATGAATACTATATAAGGGTTCGCTTTTCTCCACATTCTTACCAGTGCTTATTAGCTTTTGTTTTGATAGTCATCCTAAAAGGTGTTAGGTGGTACCTCACTGGTGTTTTCATTTGCATTTCCCTGATGATTAGTGATGTTGAGCATATTTTTATATGCCTGACGGCTATTTGTATATGTTCTTTTGCATTTCCCTGATGATTAGTGATGTTGAGTGTATTTTTATATGCCTGATGGCTATTTGTATATGTTCTTTGGAAAAATGTCTATTCAGGGTCTTTGCCTATTTTTTAATAAGTTGTTTATTTATTTATTTACTTATTTATTTCTTGTTTTTGAGTTGTAGGAGTTCCTTATATATGCAGGCATCATACTTCCTAATTTCAAAATATAGTTGACCCTTGAACAACACTGGTTTGAATTATGCAGGTCCATTTACAAGCAGATTTTTTTCTATAAATACAATATAGTACTTAGGTGTATTCTCTCTTCCTTACGATTTTCTTAATAACATTTTCTTTCCTCTAGTTTATTTTATTTTAAGAATATAGTATATAATACCTGTAACATACAAAATATGTGTTAACAGACTGTACATTATCAGTAAGGCTTCCAATCAATAGTAGGCTATTAGTAGTTAAGTTTTTGGAGAGTCAAAAGTTTTATGTGGATTTTCAGTTGTGCTGGGGGTCAGCATTCCCATTTTTTTTTTTTTTTTATTTGACAGAGAGAGAGACAGCGAGAGAGGGAACAAAAGCCGAAGGCAGACGCTCGACTGAGCCACCCAGGTGCCCCTCAGCATTCCTAATTCTTGCATTGTTCAAGGATCAACTATAAATTACAAAGCTATAGCAATCAAAAAAGTATGGTACTTGCACAAAACAGACATATAGGCCAATAGAAGAGAAAACAGAGGCCAGAAATAGACCCATGCATATATAGTCAACTGATTTTCCACAAAGGTGTCAAGGATATACAATGGAGAAAGGATAGTCTATTTAATAAATGGTGCTAAAAAACTTAATACTCACATGCAAAAGAATGAAACTGAACCCTTATCTTACACCATACACAAAAATCACCTCAAAATGGAGTAAAGATTTAAATGTAAGACCTAAAATTGTAAAACACATAGGAGAAAACATAAGGAAACGTCTTCTTGACAACGATTTCTTGAATATGATACCAAAAGCACAGGCAACAAAAGCAAAACAAACAAACAAAAAAACCCAAATACCATTATATCAAACTAAACAGGTTCTGTGTAGCAAGGGAAAAAAAATCAACAAAGTGAAAAGGCAGCCTACAGAATAGTAGAAAATATTTGCTATCCATATATCTAATAAAAAATTAATATCCTACTGCTTTTTGTTGTTGATTTCTGCTTTGACTGAAAAATGTGTATCCTACTGCTGTTGCATAGAACAGTCTATAAATGTTGATTAGATTCTGTTGGCTATCAATGATATTGAATTCTCATATAGCTCGCTGATTTGCTGTCTAGAGGTTCTATCAATTATCAAGAATGAAATGTTGAAATATACAATTATAATGGAAGGCTTATGTATTTCTTATTTTAGTTTTATCAGTTTTTACTTCATAAATTTTGCAGCTCTGATGTTTCGTGCATATGCATTAAGATTATGTCTTCTTTGTGGATTAACCCCCTATTATTATATCATTTTACTCCATACTTCAGTAATTTTTTTTGCACTGAAGTCTACTTTAGTGGATATTAATATAGCTACTCATTCTTTCTTTAAAGTTTTCATGTTATACTTTTTTTTCAATTATTTACTTTCAACCTTCCTATTCTGTTATATTTCAATTGTATTTTTAGGAAACAACATTTAATTTGATCATGCTTTTAAGTTCATTCTGGCAATTGTTGCCTTTTGATTGGTGTATTAGATTACTCACTTTAATGTAATTACTGATAAGTTAGGGCTTAAGTCTACCATTTTATGTTCTTTTTAATATTTTATTTATTTATTTATTTATTTATTATTTGACAGAGAGAGAGAGCACAAGCAGGGGCAGCGGGAAAGGGAGAAGCAGGCTCCCTGCTGAGCAGGGAGCCCAATGCGGTACTCTATCCCAAGACCCTGGGATCATGACCCGAGCTGAAGGCTGATGCTTAACCATCTGAGCCACCCAGGTGCCCCAACCATTTTATTTTTTTTGTTTTTTGTTTGTAATCTCCTTTTTTTTTCCTATCTCCCTTCCTTTCTGTGTATTACCTGAACATTTTTTAGAATTCCATTTTGATTTCTCTATAGTGTTTGTGTTTGAGTGTACATTTGTATATCTATTGTATAGCATATTGGTGCTTTCTAGATATTATGTAATATATACATAACGACATAGTCTACTGGTGTCACCATTTTGCCAACTTGAATAAGATACAGAAATTTTATCTCTCGTTATGTCTTTTACCCACCCTCATTTATAGTATAATTATCATAATTAGGTCCTTTACATACATTTATATTAAATCATGCTATAATTATGCTTCAACTGTCAAATTTAATTTAGAAAATTCAAGAGAAGGAAACCCTATTGAATTTACTTATATATTTTATGCTCTGTTTTCTTTTTCCCCTTCCTGATATTTCAAGGTTTTATTTTTTACACTTTCTGTTTATAGAAATTCTTTTAGTCATTCTGTTGGGATAGTTGTGCTGGTGACAAATCCTATTAGCTTCCCTTCATCTAAGAATGTGTTGATTTCCCTTTCATTCCTGAAGGATGTTTTTCCCAGATACAGGTTTCTAACCTGACAGTTCTGTTCTTTCAGCACTTGAAAAGTTTTCTGCATCTTCTTGCCTCATTTTTTTAATGAAAAATCTGCTGTCATTTGAGATAACCTTCCTCCCCCCCACCCCTGGTAAGGTGATGACCTTTTTCTACTGATGCTTTATTTTTTTAATTTGTCTTTAGTTTGGAGAAGTTTGACGATGATGTGTTCTTGGAGTGGATTTCCTTGTGTTTGTCCTATATGACATTCACTCAGCTTCTTGACCTTGCACTTTCATGTCTTTTATCACATTTGGGAAGTTTTTGGCTATCATCTCTTCAAATACCTTTTAAACCCCACTCTCTTTCCTCTCCTTCTGGGATTCCAATGGCATGAATTTTAAGATTTTTTCTTATACTTCCTAAAAAGTTCCTGAGGCCCTATCTCCCTCCACCCCCAATCTATTTCCTGTATTTCATATTGAGTCATTTCCATTGTTCTGTCTTTAATATTTCTTGACTAGTGGGAAAGATGGTGGAGTAGGAAAACTCCTAAGCTTACTTTGTCCCATGGATACAACTAGATAACACCTGTATCATTGTAAATAACCCAGAAAATGACCCAAAGACCGGCAGAATAGACACTCTACACACTTAGCTATAGGACTGAAGAGGGTGGGAAAGGTGGAGATGCAGTGAAAGCTTAATGGATCAGCATGACTGTTCAGAGGAGAGAAGGGCTCCATGGGTGCAGAGAACAAGCAAACAAACCTCATACCAGGCACTTCAGGCACAGGGAACATGCACAAGGAAGATAAATCCCTATGACGTTTGGCAGAAAGAATGTTAGGGGAGAACACAGAAAGTACCCTGCAGTTTGGTGCTACTGCATCTCTGGCAAATGCCTTGTCTGATACAACTCAAATCCAAGGTGGCCCCAGACTGGCCCATGAACACCACAGGGACCAAACCCTGCCCACAACAGGCAAAGAGAGCCATTGCATATGACTGTACTGAAGGCATAGTGGTTTATCCACAACAGTAAAACACAGGCAACACACACAGGAGATATCACTGAAGTGCCAGGTCCTGGTAAACAGGGTACATTGCACTGCAGGGAACTACAAACCTCTTCTTCATAAGCCACTACTTTCAAGAGTAGGGAATGTAGCTGACTTTCCTAACACAGAGAAACACACACAGAAAGTTAGACAAACTGAGGAGACAGAGGAATATGTCCCAAATGAAAGAACAGGACAAAATCACAGCGGGAGAGCTAAATGAAATGGAGATATACTTGATAGAGAATTTAAGTTAATGGTCATAAATATATTCACTGGACTTGAGAAAAGAGTAGAGGACCTCAGTGAGATCCCCAACAAAGAGATAGAAAACCAGATCCAGGAATCAGAGAGTCCCCAACAACATGAACCCAAGGAGGACCACACCAAGAAAATAAAATGACAAAAAATAGTGATAAAGAGAGAATGTTAAAAGCAGCAAAAGAGGAGCACCTGGGTGGTTCAGTTGGTTAAGGGTCCAACTCTCAGGGTTGTGAGTTCAAGCCCATGTTGGGCTCCACACTGGGTGTGGAGCCTAAATAGAAGAAAAAATAAATAAATAAGTAAATAAATATAAAAGCAGCAAGAGAAAAGAGAACAGTTACATACAAGGGAAACCCTATAAGGCAATCAGCTGATTTTTTAGCAGAATCTTTGCTGGCCAGAGGGACTGGCATGATATATACAAAACACTGAAAGAAAAAAACAAAAACAAAAAAAACCTGTGGCCAAGAAAACTCTACTCAGCAAGGCTATGATTCAGAATAGAAAGACAGATAAAGAGTTTCCCAGACAAACAAAAGTTAA
The DNA here is from genome assembly GCF_004348235.1 of Phoca vitulina. Lineage (NCBI taxonomy): Eukaryota > Metazoa > Chordata > Mammalia > Carnivora > Phocidae > Phoca > Phoca vitulina. The sequence goes on from NW_022589707.1 coordinate 57,216,334, forward strand.
GGGAATTCATGATCACTAAAGCAGCCCTACAAGAAATGTTAAAAATAATTCAAGTAGAAAGGCAAGACCACAAGTAGGAGTAAAAAAAAAGTAGAAGCATAAAAGCAGTAAAATTAATTATATCTATAAAAATCAGTCAAGGGATGCACAAAATAAAAAGATGTAAGGTATAACACCATATACCTAAAATGGGGGGGGAAGGAGAAAAGAATGGGTTAAAACTTAAGCAACAATCAACTGAATATAGACTGCTTAATGCATAAGATGTTATATACAAAGCTAAAGGTAACCACAAATCAAAAACCAGTAATAGATGTGCAAAAAATAAAGAGAAAGGAATCCAAGTATATCAACTAAAAAAGCCAGCAAACCGTAAGAGAAGAGAGCAAGAGAAGAAAGGATCAGAGAACTACAAAAACAAACATAAAACAAATAAAAAATGGTAATAAGTACATACCTATCAGTAATTACATTGAATGCAAATCGACAAAATAGTCAAAAGACATAGAGTGATGGAATGCATTTATCATGCAAATGGATGTGAAAAGAAAGCTAGGGTAGCAATACTTATACAGGACAAAACAGACTTTAAAACAAAGACTGCAACAAGAGACAAAGAAGGACTCTATATAATCATAAAGGGACCAACTCAACAGGAAGATAGAACAACTGTAAAAAATTTATGCACCCAATATGCGAGGATCCAAAGACATAAAGAAGTGACTAACAAACATAAAGGAAGTAATCGATAGTAATACAATAATAGTAGGGGACTTTAACACATCATATACATCAGTGGAGAGATCATCCAAACAGAAAATCAACAAGGAAACAGTGACTTTGAATGACACATTGGACCAATGGATCCAACAGATATATTCATAACATTCCATCTTAAAACAGCAGCATATACATTTTTTTCAAGTGCCCATGAATAGATCACATATTAGGCCACAAAATAAGGCAACAAATTAAAAAAGATTGAAGTCGTACCATGAATCTTTTCTGACTACAACTCTGTGAAACTAGAAATCAACCACAAGAAAAAATCTGGAAAGAACACAAATCCATGGAAGTTAAATAACATGCCACTAAACAATGAATGAATCAACCAAGAAATCAAAGAGGAAATTATAAACACTAAATGGAGACAAATGAAAATGAAAACACAATAGTATAAATTCTTTGTGATGCAACAAAAGTTGTTCTAAAAGGGAAGTTTACAGCAATACAGGCCTACCTCAAAAAGCAATAAAAATCTCACATAAACAACCTAACCTTACATCTAACAGGTCTAGAAAAAGAACAAAACCCAAAGCCACCAATAGGAAGGAAATAATAAAGATTGGAGCAGAAATGAACAAAAAAGAAACCAAAATACAATATAACACATCAATAAAACCAGGACCTGGTTCTTTGAAAAGATCAACAAAATTGATAAATCTTTAGCTAGCTTCATTAAAAAAAAAAAAAAAGAAGAAGAAGAGGGAGAGATAGAGGACAGCAAAGTAAACAATCAACAAAACTAAAAGGCAAACTACTAAATGAATGGGAGAAGATATTTGTAAATTACATACTGGGTTAGGGTTAGTATCTAAAATATATATATAGAACTTATACAACTCCACACCAAAAAAACAAAACAAAACAAATAATCCAATTAAAAAATGGCAGAAGATGTTAACAGACATTTCTCCAAAGAAGACATGCATATAGCCAACAGACACATGAGAAGATGCTCAACATCGCTCCTCATCTGGGAAATGCAAATCAAAACCACAATGAGATATCACCCGATACATATCAGAATGGCAAAAAAAGAAAAACAAGAAAGAACAAGTGTTGGTGAGGATGTAAAGAAAAAGGAACTCATCATGCACTGTTAGTAGGAATGCAAACTGGTGCAGCCACTGTGAAAAACAGTATGGAGTTTCCTCAAAAAAGTAAAAATAGAATTACTATATGATCCAGTAATTCTACTACTAGATATTTACCCAAAATATACAAAAACACTAATTTGAAAAGATATATGCACCCCTATGTTTATAGTAGCATTATTTACAATAGGCAAATTATGGAAGCAGCCCAAGTGTCCATCATTAGATAAATGGATAAAGAAGTGGTATATACATATATAATGGAATATTACTCAGTCATAAAAAAAGAATGTAATCTTGCTATTTGCAACAACATGGATGGGTCTAGCAGGTATAATATTAAGTGAAAGAAGTTAGAGAAAGACAAATACACATGATTTCACTTATATGTTGAATTTAAGAAACAAAACAAAGAAAGAAAGAAAAAAAAAAAGACAAACCAAAAAACAGACTCTTAACTATAGAGAACAAAGTGAGGGTTGCCAGAGGGGAGGTAGGGGCGGGGGATGGGTGCAATAGATGAGGTGATTAAAAGTACTCATCATGATGAGCACTGACTAATGTATAGAATTATTGAATCACTATATTGTACACCTGAAACTAATAGAACACTATGTTAACTATACTAGAATTAAAAAAAAAAAAAAAAGATTTCTGATTCTTTCTTCTATTCCCCCCACTCTGCGGGAATAAGACCACCTATTGGTTTTTGTTGTTGTTGTAACTATACATTTTACATCTAAATTTCCATTTGGTTTTCCTTGTATCTTCTATTTCTTAACTGAGACTTCCTATTTACTTGCTAAGATATTTTATTTTTTCATTTGTTTCAAACATATTTGTAATTGTTGAAACATTCATTATGACTGTTTTAATGTCTTCGTCAGGCAATACCAAATTTCTGTTATATAACCGTTGGCATCAATTGATTGTCCTTTGTCAATGACTTGGTGATATTGGTTCTTGGTATGATAAATGAACATTTAGTGGCAATAGTTAATATATTTATAACTGGTAAATACAACAACAGGACTGGCTCTTAAAAATATACTGCTGACTGATAAAATGTGGGAAACAGATTGCAATACAGTATAAGCCTATTTACATAAAGTAAGAACACATGGAAACAAAAATGTGCATGCTATAAGAATTTATAAAAATATAATGCTAAACATTAAGCCCATTAGAAATAGCCATGCTGTAATTGAAGAGGATGGGATTTTAAAAATATGGCTTCAAAAGGAACAAATAGGTGGAAAATGAAATATAACTAATTTTGAAAAATGGTTAGGAGTGGCAGTGTAAGGACCTACAATATTCTCATGTACTGCAACTGGATCAGTATTATTTACAATGATAGCTCAAGAAAGCTTGATGTAAACTTATTATTTAGAGATATGAAAGTAACCATCAAGTCTGTGTACTGAAACAAGAACAATTTTTTAAAAATAAAACAAGGTAAGTGGTGGAGAAGACTAAGGCTCATCAATGCTGTTTTTCCTTACAGAGCTTTTGTGTTTTTTTTTTTCATTTTTACTATTTGAATCTATTAATTTTATAGATTTTATTTCAGCAAATTTGATTTAATTTAGTAAATTAATTGATGCTTTCATAACCATGTATCTATTACCTGGAGAGCTGTCTAGTATTTAGTAAAGGGCAGGACATTACTAAAAATAAAACCAGAATATTAATTTTATAGGAGGATATAATTTACTTTAGCAGCTCCAACGTGCTGTGCTGATACTTAATAAATAATTTAATAATGATTTACTGGGGATCTACTATGCATTGTGCCCCTTTTAGGTGCTGGGGTCACAGCAATGTATCCAAGAGGCAGGGTTCCTGCCTTATTATCAAAACAATAGCCAAGGCTTGAATTATTCAGATAATCAAAATAATTCATTTTATATTTCTAGTGTTGACCTTCTTTCTGTGGTGTACTAAAGATAACATATCTTACTTAAAAATCCCTATTTATTTTGAATGGATATAATGGATTACCCAGTAAAGACTCGTCATGTGGAACATTTCATTAGGAAAGAACTGTCAATTCTTACACACTAAATGACATTTCATGTTTCACAATCACCTCAATGATTCTGTTTTCCTGCAGTGTTTTATTAGCCAGATGTCATCTTTTAAAGTGTCAGAAAAAAAGGAAACGTAAGGACATAACAAAATGTACTGCAGACTTTTAAAACAAGTGCAGGTCTTTGTGTAGGTTAACATTAGTATCTGATTTCAGCTCCCAGATTTTGTTGTATGGTTTTTTAATAATTATTTTTCTTTCTTACGTTATCTTCACTGATGTTTTAACAAGGTATATTTACTAAAGGCAAGTTCTCCTATGTAAAACCTACTACAATTAATTTTACTTTAAAACCTTGTTTTCTATGGTGTTATAAAATGACCAATCAAAAGGTTAATAATATAAACTTGAAAAGAAAATCTCTTCTTTGAGATAATGCTTAATGCACCTCCTAAATTTCCCCCCGATAAATATTATTAGATTATTCAAACAATTATATATTATATAATATTTGCAACATTTAAATCAGAAATACACAGGTTATTGTATGGGGATATCAACCTAATCTTGCACAAGTTCCCACTCACAAATATAGGAATATACCCAAAGGCAGTGTAAGCAACAACTCTGATGACAGCTATTTAGGATTAGTAAAAATTATTTAATTATTATTACTATTAAATAATAATAAGTTATTGTTATTTAAATTATTAAATTATTTAAATTAGTAAAAACTATTTGAAAATATTTTTTGTTTTTACCAACATGGTAGATTATTTACTAGACCTATATTATTGTGGGAAACAAAAAAATGAATAAAATATTTTTTTAAGCATGTAAGCATAGATGAGCAAGCAAGAAATCACAGAAATCTAAGAGAAAAAGAGAAAGGAGGACCTCAGAGGAATGCACAGTTGAACTTTGAGGTTGAGATATTGCTAAAGCAAAGGATCATTTTTCAGTAATTACAGTGACTTAGAGTAAGGAAAACTGGAGGCAAAGCAGAGAGCTTTCCCCAGGTAAGGAGTCTGACAGATTTTCTAGAGCCACCCTCCTCCGTCTACCACAAGCTAGGGGCCCAAGAGGGCTAAAACATTAGTGCAATGATCAACTAGTAGTAGTGTAGGAAGTTACTTCCTTAAACTGAAAATGAATATCTACAAACAAACATTGGACCTACTGATAAAATATTGAAAGCATCTCTTGTAGCATCAGAAAAAAAAAGAATAACATCAAAAAATATCTTAACCAGTATAGCCATATAGATAAATGTAATGAGATTTATAAACTTTGGAAAAAACTGGTAAATTTGCCATTATTATTTGAATATCTTATCTCATAAAACCTTCAAGAGCATCTATAGAAAACATTTTAGAAATAATAAGAGTTTGGCAAAATTTCGACTTAGGAGATTGGCATGAAAAAATTTCTACACTCCACCAATAACAAATGAGAAAAAGCAATAACATCTCTATGAATAAATCTAACAAAATATGTTCAAGACATTTATGGAAAAAATGATGAAACATTATTAAAGCACAAAATAAATAAACCCTGAAAAAGAAAGAGTTTATCATATTTGGATTGGAAGATTCTCTATTAGAAAAGATGTCAATTTTCTTTAAATTAATATGCAATGCAATTTCTTTCAAAATCATAATACAATTTTTATAAGCTCAACAAACTAACCTTAAAATCAATATTCAATATGATATAATTAATATCCAATAACCATGAAGAAAATTGTGAAAAAAGAAAAAAAAGGGAAGAATTTTTCTGACTAAAACATAAAGTAATTGAAGACACCATTGTATTTTTTAAAGAGATAGACAAATAGTTCAAAGGAATAAAATAGCCAAAAAACAGACTGAAGCATATATGAGACTTTGATACGCAACTGGGTAAACCTTAAAATCAGAGGAGATAAGACAGTCTCTCTGAAAAACCATGTTGGGCAGTTCCGTTTTCATAAGAAAATAAAGTAAAATAATATCTTTATCTCTCCCCTCTCCCCTGTCTCTCCATGCTTAATTGTAGAAACCAATCTTAAATACTATTAAAACTTTTGGAAACAAATATAATGAATCTTATATTAATGGATCTTATATCTTCAGTATGGAAAGGGATTTCTAAAACAAGATATAAAAAGTAGAGTAAAATGAGAGATAAGGATATTAATATTCATATCAGATATTATTTTAGAAAAAAAGGCTTAATATTCCCTTGCTACAAAGTATGGTTGCCATGAAAACATGTCTCAAATCACAGATGGCAGGAAGCATAATTGACCAACACCCCCAGATACTGTCATCTGAAATCTGTCACCCAGTTCATGATGAGGCTGTACTTCTCGCAGGCTTCTCCACCAATGACTAAGCAGAGCAAAATACCAGGGTGATGCATTCTTGAAGACAGTGGACTCCAAGGAGAACTCATGCGGCTTGAGCACTCTCGACCGTTTTTGCCAAAACATTCTTAGAATTTCTCCACAGTCCCAATCCTTTTCCTACTCAACCTTCTTTCTGTCTTACCTCCTCTGAATTAGACCCACCTGGTGGTTTGACAGGTCTCCCAGCCTCTTTTGATTCTGTGCCAAGTTTTTCTTCACACTTATTTTCTCCTCTTGTATAGCAAATCTCACTTTTGTGTCTGATTCTCAAAGCACATGAATTAGTACAGTGTGGCAAATACCAAGAAAGAAAAGCAGAGGTACAAGAAGAATGACAGAAATATTTAACATCTAGACAACTTCTGTCTATAAGATGTAATAGGAAATACATGTGCACAAATGGATCACAGAAGCATGATATGCCTTGCATATTCATGGGAAAAAAACCAACTATCATAAATATAATCACCTGTATCAGCAGATGGCCAACTTAAAAAATGAGTAGGTAGGAAATATTTTCATTTTCTTCCACCAAGTTGCAAAATTGAGAGTGTTATATAATAGGTTCTTAGAAAGCCATTTAAAATGTAACCATTTAAAAATGTAAAATCATTTTAGTTCCTGGCTCAAAGAAGAGGAAGAGGAAGAAGGAGGAGGAGGAGGGGGAAAAGTAAAGAGGATGGAGGAAGAGGAAGTAGAAGAGGAAGAAGGAGAAGAGAAAAATACAATGATTTTGCTATGACAACAATTACCTAGATTTTGACTCTGGCTAACCCATGACAAGGGTAAGACTAGTCCAGCCTCTGAATTCAGAACTTTGTTTGTGTACCCCTAAAAAATTTTGAAAAACTGCATCCATTTGTACATGTTTAGGATGACTCTTACAAGTTTTCATCTCAAGTTTCACAAAGGATATAATTACAGCCAAAATTATATTGTACCTGTGTTTTAAGTATGCTTTTATTAAAAATTCGGAGCTGTAGGTTTAGATTATACAATTTATGGAAAATGTATGTCTAAAAACCCAAATAACAAAGCTAATCTTATCTTTCACAAATTCAGACTCACTTCATATCAGCAAAGAAGACTTTCTTTTTTGTTGTAAATATCATGATAAGAATCAGTACCATTAAACCTATCTCAGTTCTGGGGTGTCTGGCTGGCTCAGTTGGAAAAGCGTGCTACTCCTGATGTCAGAGTCGTGAGTTCAAGCCCCACGTTGGGTGTA